>NC_133429.1:3186644-3502269 GCF_011762505.2 Arvicanthis niloticus | reverse complement strand
GCTAGAACAAAGAAGTAATTTCAGGCAGGAATCTAAATCTTAGGCTAGAACAAGGAAGTAGGCTTCAGACAGGAAAATGACTTTGGGCTAGAACAGGGAAGTTGGCTCAGATATTTTGGTCATTCTGATAAGCCCTTAGAAACAGTGATAAAGGGAGTGATCACAGGACTTTGTTGATTGCCTTGCTTGTTCTTTGACTATTTTTGTTTATTGTCTTGCTTATTCCTTGTCTATTTGCATCTATTGTATTGCTAGTTCCTAAACCTAGAACTGACCTTAATACTTGTATGCAATTAAAATGGTATAAAAGCAACAAGGTGGTGGAGGAGGAATGTGATAAAGGGTTTATGGGGGGGGTGGAGAAAAGGGATAACACCTGAAATGTAAATAAATAAAATATCCAATAAAAAATATAAAAAATAGAAAAACACATGTTAAAAAATATAAAACAAATGTCTGAGATAGTCAACTTATAAAGAGGAAAGTTTTATTTGGGCCTGGGTCCCTAGTTCTTTGGTCCTGTGGGTTGAGCCTTCATGGAGACAGCCCAATGTGGTTGAAGCACATAGTCAAACAAAGGTACTCATTCTAGTGCTTGGGATATGGCTTATTTGTTAAGAATTCTTGCTGTACTAGCCTGGAGACCACTATAGCTACTGTGAGTTCATTAGTTCACTGGTTTTGTCATGTTCAGAAGCCACTATTTTACAGCATTTCTTCCTGTTTCTTCTTCTGGAGTGTTCCCTGAGCCTAGTAGGGAGACCTGTGCTATAGAATCTCATTTCGTGGTTCAGGTACCATGGACAAGTTTTTAAAAAGTAGTAAGGTTCATGCCTGTAAGCCCAGTGCTATAAAATAAAGGGCAGGGATATTACTAGGACTTTTGGGTGGGCAAAATAGCTAGAGGCTTAGTGACAGAACCTACAATAGAGAGGAGGATATCCTAAGTCCTTTACTACACCTACACACTGTACCTGCTTTCTTTCTCTCTCCCCCCACAGAGACACCCATATGTACATGATGTATACAATATAAAACAAAGGGTGAAAGAATGGAGGGAGATGGGAAGGGATAAAGGGAGAGAGAGAGAGAGAGAGAGAGAGAGAGAGAGAGAGAGAGAGAGAGAGAGAGAGAGAGAATATGAAGAATATGGGGTGAGGGAGATGGAGAGACCACTCACTCCATACCCTTAAAGCAAAATGGAAAGCAAAAGATACTGGAGTATAACAGTGTCTGTACAGTGCTTCATCTGATGACCAAAAGATTTCCATGAGCTCTCACTCTTGACAATTCTACAACCTCCCAATATGTATGCTTGGGAATACACAAGCATTTAGGGGACACTTAAGATGCACATTATAGCAAGGGGAATGTAGAAAAACAAATACAATAACAGATAATTGTTGATGGGGATGTTGCCTTTCCTAGGTGCTCTGAGATTACTGGACAAAGTCTTATTCAGACATAGTCATCAAGGAGGATAGGATAAACTCCAACAATGCACTTGGGACTGTGAATACAAGGAAGAACATCCATGCAAGACTGTAAGAAATATATTTCTTGAAATTACTTAATTTGGACAAGAAAGTAAAAGCAGTAAAAAGAATTATTAGAAGGTTATCATTAGTCCTAGCAATCTCCTTGCCAGTTACAAACGGTATCACAAAATCATGGATGGATAAGCCAGGTGTGGTACACAACTGTAATTACAACTGTTCCAGCAGGTTGAGGAAAAGTATGGTGTGATCATGGGAATTTGATACTAGCAAAAGCACAAATTTTACTTGAGAAATTTGATATATCTGGGTGACAGATTATTGCCTAGCATGCAAGGGTTTCTGGGTTTCATCACTGGCACACACAGAGACACACACACAGAGATACATACAGAGACAGAGACAGAGAACAGATAGAGAAATGTAGACAGAAAGACAGAAAGGCAGAAACAGAGAAGACCTAGGAATTTTCACTAATACAGAAACTTCAAAACACAATTACTACTTTGTTTGAACATTTATAAATTGATTGAATGAGAAATCCTTGAAATTAACTACATCTATCTTTGTTCCATAGTCTACCGTGGATTCTGGCCTCTGTAATTTGTTCAGGTCTTAAGTAAACAGCCTTCATGATTCTTTTCTCTCACTATACACAAAACAGAGCATGGTGGGTGTCCTCTTGTATATATTAAAGTTACCTGTGTATTTTTGTGATAAAATACTCAGGAAAAAGAAACCTCAAGGAGAAACAGGTTGATCAAGCTTAATATTGTATTTAGTTGTCAACTGTCAATTTGAGACAATCTAGTATCATCTGGGATGAAAGTCCTATCTGAGGAATTAAATAAATTTGGTTGGATCATGGGTGTGTCTGCAGGAGTGGGGAGATTGTCTTGATTACTAATTGATGTGGGAAGATCTGTCCATTGCGGATGATGCAATTTCCTAGATAGGGGTGTTCTAAAGCCATCCTATTCTCATTTTTTTCCCATTGTCTTTGATAGTGAATATGATGGGGCTAGCTTCTTCATGCTCCTGTCAGTGTAACTTTTATGCTATATTGGACCATAATGTGAAATTTTAATACTCGATCAACCTGTTTCTCCTTGAAGCTTCTTTTTTTCCTGTGAATTGTCACACAGAAATATAATTGTAAGTTTAATAAAGACCACTGATTTCTTCCACCTAGCCATACTAGGCAAACTTACTACCATATCATCTTTCTGTTCCTTTAAGGCTATGTTGCCTTATCTGTTCCAAGAAACCTTTTATTGTACATTTACTGTATAACACATGGGTTCTATTGTAATGTCTGGATTCATGTATACAATGTATTTCAGTCTATCACCCAATTCCTTCTTTTAGTCTTTGGTGGTCTTGCCTTCCTCTAAAAATCTTTCTTTTATTTTTAGAACTTTAATGTTTTTATTATATTATTTTACTTACCCATTCATTTAGTGGTGTGTGTGTGTGTGTGTGTGTGTGTGTGCACATGCAGAAGTCAGAAGGCAACCTATAGTGGTCAGTACTCTACTCATATCATCAGGCTTAGCAGTAAGCACCTTTACCTGCTGAGCCTTCCTGCTGGCTCATTCCCATGGCTTAAAAATGTAACTTCCATACATGAGTTGCTTATGTGATAATTAAATAACTGCTCAGTAAGGAGGGAGCAGAAGTAAAAAGATTTGACAGATGAAAACAATCAAATTAGCTGATTCTCCTGAGACCAGGAGGAAAGGTGGTATCTTCCTTGTTTATGAGGATGTTCTGCTTCCTATTCCATCTCATGACATCCAACAAATTCCAACATATTCAACACATTAGTAACGTTTTTTACTAAGTGATTAACAAAAGTAGCTGTCTTCTTGTGTCAAGGCATTTGCAGAAGCAGTGGGGCTAGCAATTAATGTAATTAAAGCTGTTATACCAGCAATAATAAAGCCCACTACCCTCTTGCTTCTGCTTAAAGCCTGATTAACTTCTTCCAATACTTGCAAGCTTTTTTTCAGAAGACCAAGGTTCTATGATACTCAGAGCAATAAAACAAAAGCTGGTTAATAGACTTCCACAACTCACATACTGTGTTTCAACCTACTAACAGAATTAGAAAGTGTTAAATCAATGAACCTTACATTAAATACTGCAGAAGAAACAAAGTAATTTTAACTTGAAAATTAAAAGAGCCTTGATACATGTACTAAGACTTGTTTGAAATCCAAATTGTGTCCCCACTTTATCTCTTGCTAGCATAACATTATAAGGAACTGCAGCTAACTTCCAAATATGTCTCTGAAAATTTCTAGAACCAGCCTTCCAAATGAAGATTGTTATTTCCAATACTGGATTGATTTCTAGACCAGTCCACAACTGAGTCTGAATAACTGGTCACATTTAAGAAAAATACAAGAGTCACTATATTTTCTCTGTGCCCTTCCCCCCAAAGCCTTGAGCAGGCCTGAGAGACCTTGTTTACCACAACAGACCAAGTGATAGGATCTAGGTGGAGTTACCCACCTTGAGTGCACAGAACACAAAAGCATAACTGCCCCTGGGCTTGCCTTGAGACATCTCTGATGGTGACCTAGAACGGATTATGGATTATCCCACCCATCTCCAGCTGAAAGCAGGAGGGGTTGTGGGTTGGGCCTTCCCCTTTAAATTGAGAGCTGGACATTAAAGCTTTGAGCCTTGATCAGAGAACTTTGTCTTGGCTTCATCTCTTCTTGCCCTCCCCTTTCATTCCCAGCCCCCTTTCAGGTGAATCCAGTTGACTTGTGGCTGCGGGCAGCTACAGATTGGCGCGCACAATGTGGGACTTGAAATCAGGGGACCAACTGAGGAATGCTGTCTCAGGGGAGCTCCACGGAAAACAGAACAAGAAGGAGAGTATCCCGCACATTTGGTATGTAGCAAACAGTATTGATACTAGCAGTAGTTAATTTTTGGAGGCCGTGTTTGCAGAAAGTGTGTTTTAGGGGATACGGTCTAGGTCAGATAGGGATGCCTATTTTGTTTAGGAGGTGACAGCGAATTATGAGCCAGGAGAATTCTAAATGGGCATTTGCCTGCAGCCTGTGAGAGCTGCTTCAGGTGAAAGGAGCAGGGTTAGAAGAAATTGGAAAGCTAAGAAAGCAGGGCACTGAGGAGTAAATATCAACAGCCACTGCTACATCTCCTAAAGAAAGAGAAAGCATTAGATCTTGAATATCAGAGAGAGAAAGGGTTTTGAAAAGCAGTTGTTCTCTCTCTGGGTTAGGCCAGCAAAAAAGAATGAAAAGGCTGTTTCAGAGCTCTCCTAGGAACAAGAGAAAATTCAGGAGACGACTTGAGTTTCTCTCTGGCTTCCACAGGAGAAATCCTTAGTTCTGCTTTCTTTGTTTATTGTCTTGTCCTTGGTGCACCAATGTCCATGTGTGTCAATTGTCTGTTTTTGTTTCGTTGTCTGAATGAATGAATGTTCTATGTTTCATGTTCAAAAAAAAAAAAAAAGATCGTTAAAACTGCTTGATCCAACCCTTGATCTAGTTTACCTTGGTTTTAAAGGCAGTTGTAATGTACACAGCAGAGGTTGATAAGTTGCCCTACACCTGTAGCTAAGAGTTGAGCTGAGCTGGAAAAACCTTTCCAGAAACTGATTGTCAGCATAAGCTGCTTTTAAAAGGCCCAGCAGCTTTTTGGCTTCTATGATAAAGAAGGGTTGTCTTTCTTAGAAAAATCTCAGTGATAAGGTGCTTTTCTCTTGAAATTACAGCTAGAAAAGACAAGAAAATTTTGTCTAAATATATAAGATGTGTAGCAACTTCATTGTTGTTTCTGATTGGTTTTAAAAGTATAAATATGTTCTACATATTTTGGTTATAGATTATTGGCCTATAAGTTATTGGGTTTGATTAAAAATTTACAACTTTGTTAACAAAAAGTTTGCTTAAAACTGGTAACACAGGGTTAGTCATTTAAAAACCAGATGTATAAAAGATTTAAAAGCAATGTCTATTTAATGAGATATTAAAGGCTGCACTATCATGCATTCATATATAAGAACTGGCAGCCAAACTTTGTAACGTAAAAGTAATCCACTTGGTGTTGAGTTTAGAGAAAATAGATTGCTTACATTGTTAAAAATTGGTTTTGTTTCCAAAAATTATGGTTATATGCTAATATTGCAAAAGAAACTTAAAAATGCGGTTAACTGCCAACATTCCTTTGGCTGCAGCTGACAGGCAATTTAATCGTGAGCTTGAGATTTTTTAACTCGCTTATGTTTATAGAAGAAAGGCTTGAGCAGGTAGAGTTCAATAAAAGAGTTAAAAAACAATTGTGGCACAATATAGGCCTACTGACCCCTTCACACAAGCTTTATTGGATACTGTGGTAGAAGCAAATTTAATGCCCAAATATTGGAAAACTATATGTAAGGCTACTTTGTCAGTAGGAGGTTACTTGCTTTGGAGCTCAAAATGGTGTGATACCAGTAAGAAAACTGCCATGATGAATGCCCAGGCAGGCAATGCAGATTGGGTTCTTAACATTCTTCTATGAGAAGGTTAATATGAACGTAATGCTAATCAGGTTAAACTGCCTGCAGGAGTGTATACATAGATTGCAATGGCTGCCTGCTGTGCTTGAAATCAATTACCTACTAAAGGGGATCTTAGTGGAAATTTATTCAGTATTAAACAGGGTTCTGAGGAACCATTCCAGAAATTCATGGACAGGCTGCTGAAAGCAGCTGGCAGAATTTTTGGAGATCTTCAAACAGGAATTCCTTTTGTTACACATTTGGCTTATGAGAATGCTAATGCAGCCTGTTGCACAAAGCAAAGACAGACTTACATGGATACTTTCGTCTTTGCGCTAAAATTGGGCCCTCTTACCATCAGGGTCTGTCTGCCTTACAAGGGACCACTGTACAAGCAATGCTTGCACAGAACTGTAAAGATAAAAGATGATTTAAAATGTGGAGATTCAAGTCATTTTTTAAAATGACTATCCCCAAAACAGAGGCACAAGCAAATAATCTGGTCACATGACAGAAATTTGTCCTTGGTGCAGGAAAGATAATCTCTGGGCCAGGCCTCAGGATATAGGCCATGATTAAAAACATTTACATTTGAATTAAGTTGATATACAATGGGTGCAGCAGAAGCTTGTGTGACAAATATTCTTTTTGCCTCGGTCATCCTGACCAGCCCCTTGAAGGGTGTTTTCTGGAATTTGTTTATTGCCTAGTTTGTTCCTTGAGGAGGGGTCAGCCTCAGGCCCAAAGACATTCACAACAGTCTTCAGGGCCAAGAGTTGTAATGATTATGCTGGAGAAATTTAAATAATGGCTGCTTCCCCCATGGCATTGTAACTACCTGCTGGAAAAAGAATTGTTCAACTTGTTTTTGTTCCTTTGCATCTGCTTCCTTCCAAATTGTTAAGAAAGAGAAAGGACAAGATGGCTTTGGTTCCTCTAATATATATTGGGTTCAGTTTATTACTAGCAAGAGACCTAATCTTAAGTTATGTAACAATTATTAGAATATTGCCTTCAGCTTGGCCTTTATCTGATATCCTCACTCAGCTAAAAAAGATTGGTTATTGAATTAATCCAAAACAAAGTTCAAACTTAAGATTTATAAAAACTAATGGGACATTACAGCCTGACTTGCCTACTCCAGCTGCCATTTCAGTAATTACGTATATAATTATTATAGATCTAGAAGTTTGTTTTTATACCATTCCTTTACATTTCTGGTAAAGGTGTTAAGGTTTGCATTCAGTAAATTTGCTTGTAATTGAGAATCCATGGTTCTCATACCATTGGAAAAGTTTGCCTAAAAATGGTTAATTGCCTTACATTTTATATATATATATATATATATATATATATATATATATATATATTTACTTTAATACAAGAAATTAAGAGTTTGAATCGTTTAGTGTATGTTATTCCTTATATGACTTTATTAGCTGAACTCTCTAAAGGAGTTTTTCTGCAAGCCTTTGCTCTAATATAACAAGCTTTAAAATTTTGGAGTACTAGTTGCTCCAGAAAAGATTCAAAGGCAATATCTTCTCAATATTTGAGACCTCAGTTATATCCAAAAAAGATTGTGGCACAGAAAATTCTAATAAAAGATAGTTAGGGCTAGAGAGATGGTTCAGCCATTAAAGGCTAGACTTATAATTAAAAATGTAAGAATTGAATTCCCAGCAACCACATGGTGGCTCACAACCATTGTGGTGGGATCTTGCGCCCTCTTCTGGCTTGCGGGTGTACATGCAAAAAGGAAATGGTTTGCTTTTGATTTGTGTTTAATGATTTTTAAAAGTTAAGAGATATTATTTGGCTAAAACCTCATCTTAAGCTTACCATAAGAGGATTTGAACCTCTGTTTAATATTCTCAAGGGAGATACAAGTCCTAATTCCCCTCGACAATTAACTAAAGGAAAAATAGCTTTGCGGAAAGTAGAGTAAGCTGTTAGTTATCAACAGATAAATTATATAGACTATGAAAAATTGTTGGCTGTTTGTGTTATTACTACTCATATGCCCACAGCAGCCCTTTGGCAAAAAAACCCATTAATGTAGATTCATCCTTCATCTACAAGTAAAGTTTGAACATCCTATTATAAAATTATTGTGTTACTACAAGATTGTAAAATAAAATCCTAAAAATATTTTTGATAAAATATTTATTCCTTATTCCAAATAGCAATTAAATTGGTTATTGAAAAATAATGATATTTTGCCTATTGTATGGCAAACATTTTAAGCAAATTTGATGATCACTATTCAAAAGATAAGTTGTTACAGTTTTTTCTGCATGCTTTTATATTTCCTGAAATTTACTACGCATGCAGCTCATAGAAAAGATGTTTGCTGTATTTACTGTATTTACAGATGCCTCATCTATTAAGAAGGCAGTATATGTAATTAGATCACATGTTTATTTTCTTGAGTTTTCTCTACTTGAGCACAAATAATTAAATTTTGTGTTGTAGCCACTGTTTAAAATGCTAGAAAATCAAGCTTTAAATTTATATACTTATAGCCAGTATATGGTTCATGATTTAAAATTGCTTAAAATTGTTCCTTTTTTAGATATTGCTAATTCTCAAATTTTATAGTTATTTATAAAAATACAGCTTAATTTTAAAAACATGTACTGTTTCTTAACTTTATAAAACATTTAAAAGCTCATTGGAGTGCCTGAACCCCAGGACAATGCCAGAGCAGATTTGTATACTAGGCAGATTTATAGGCCTCGCAAATAATTGGCCATACTATCTTATTCTTTACAGCATCAAAATAGTAATAGCTTGATACAATAATTTGACATCTCTAAAAAGTATGCAAGTTGCAAAAACTATCAATTTTGGCAAATAGATGTTACTCATTTTTTATTTTAAAAAATTGAAATATGTACACATGGCTTGACACTTTTTAGACTTTCTAGTAGCAACTACTTTAACAAGAGAAGCAACTAAAAATATAATTAGTTATTGCCTATATTATTTTCCTGTGCTTGGTGTTCCATACCAGACTAAGATAGGTAATGGAACTGGCTATTACAGTTATTTGACTACAGTCAAACATTTGAAATGCTTTGTTGACAACTTTATTACCAGGATTCCTTATTATCCTCAAGGACAAAAAACTGTGAAAGAGAGATTATGAAACTTTAATATCTTTATAACTCTCTGAGGGTGGGAAAAGCAGCTATTAGTGCTTCTTCCCTGATTTTACAAAAACTCTAAAAGGTTGGCTTTTTAAACTAAAGGTGGGGGGGGTAGGGGGAGAATTATACCCTCCAAGGTCACCAAAAGCACATCTTGCTTTTGTGTTATTTGTTTTAAATTTTCTGCAAACTGATGTTAAAGGTCAGTCTGCAGCAGATCGCCACTGGCATCCAGTCACTTCCAGGGTCTAATGGAGAGACCCCCTAACTAATACTTGGAATGGTCCCGACCCTGTCTTAATTTGGGGTCATGGCTCAGTCTGTATTTTTTCAGAAAAAGAAAATGGAGCCCGATGGCTGCCTGAAAGATTGGTCTGTCAAGTGGACACAGATCTTGAGCCTAATAATTATGATTCTGATGATGAAGAATCTGATAACAAAATCTAGTCAGATACATTATCATATGTTAGCCATGGAGGACCATGAGACTCTAGATAAGGTTGTTACTCTATCCAGGGTGTTCCCAAGTCTCATCTCCACCCAACCTAAAATAGAGGAATTCTGCTCCTAGACCAAGCAGAGAGGGGTCACCCAGAACCCCCTCTGTCTGTCGATCTGAATTCTTGCTAAGGCTGCGAGGCTAAACACTGCAAGGGAATATAAATAAAAGTTAAAAATATGTTTCTGGGTTCCCTGAGGCACAAGCCTGACTGCATAGGGGTTGATGTCAAAAGTATCCCCTCTTCAGGAAAAAGACATTGGGATGGGTATGGCCCTCATGCCTCACTGGACAACAACAGGAGGACTGAAGCCATTACAAGGTCCCCTTTAATTACTGGAGGTCAGGCCTCTATCCCTGCCTTGACAAGATTAGAATTGCCACGGTCCTTCTATACTTGGAGAAAAGAGGAGACGTCAGGGACAGCCCTGCTTATACACTGAAGGCCTAAAATCAGCTATAAGCCTAAAATAAGCAATAGGTCTGACTTACTTGCCTGCTAACACAAAGTCTTGGGTCTCTATGGAAATACACTGAAACAGAGGGCCATAAACTATTGTAAACAGACAGCTTTTGTTGAAATCTACCAACCTGAGTAGTCATAGACCTTGTATTTGATCCCTGTCAACAAGCAGTTGGATTAGATACTAAAACATTTCCACTTTCAACCTTATTTCCTACATGGCTTAGATAATCATGTTGCTGTTAACTTTTGAACCTTGTGTCTCAAGCAGATAGGTTTTCTTCACACAAGATCTCTCTCAACAAGCCCGGCCCCTCCGTACCCCAGATGGGATGGAATCCTGTATCCATCCAGCTGCTGGCACTGCTCATTTTTATAAACTAAAAAAGGGGGAACTGTGCCCTTCCCCCCAAGCCTTGAGCAGGCCTGAGAGACCTTGTTTACCACAACAGACCAAGTGATAGGATCTAGGTGGAGTTACCCACCTTGGGTGCACAGAACACAGAAGCAGAACTGCCCCTGGGCTTGCCTTGAGACATCTCTGATGGTGACCTAGAACGGATTATGGATTATCCCACCCATCTCCAGCTGAAACCAGGAGGGGTTGTGGGTTGGGCCTTCCCCTTTAAATTGAGAGCTGAACATTAAAGCTTTGAGCCTTGATCAGAGAACTTTGTCTTGGCTTCATCTCTTCTTGCCCTCCCCTTTCATTCCCAGCCCCCTTTCAGGTGAATCCAGTTGACTTGTGGCTGCAGGCGGCTACACTTCTCCTTTTGATTCTATGTTCCACAAGGTCTAAAAACTTGAGACAAGGCAGCTTGTTCCATCAGGCAAATAAGCAAGCAAAGGTGGGTTGGGAACATATGTCCAATAAAGCTTCCCAGTCACCATTGTCGGGGCACTCAGCAAGCTCACAGGTCAGCATCATTCTTTGTCTCAGCTTCATTATGTCTCACTTGTAGCTCTGGCAGCCACCAACCTCTTTCAGCATCTTGCAGAAAAAAACCACAAACATGCCCTCTACCCCATATTAAATACCTGATCGGAATCATGCCTTATGCCAGTAAGTGGATCCTTCTCTTTCACCTGTGCACAAGTGTGCCTAGTTTTAGAGTGACATAGACACTCAGCAGAAAGTTCCTTGGCATCCAAATTTTCTTTTAAAAAACTTAAAATAAAAAACATGATTGAAATATATTTGTGGTATACAGGCATATACCTCTCCCTTTTTTATTTTATGAAGATATTATTTTAAAGTTGCATGGGCCCCTTTCACAGTCCCTTATCCTTGACAATTATAAGGAATCCCAGTAATATGAGTAACATTAAATTGCTGCCCAAATGTCTCAAAAACTCTACTGCAATAGCCAGTTACATTATCTGTTTTCTTTGTGGTTGTTTTTTTTTTTTATTATTGCATACTTTATTTATCTACATTTCAGATGTTATCCCCTTTCCACATCCCCCTCCCCAGAAACCTCTTATCCCATCTTCCCTCCTCCTATTTCTATGATGGTATGACTCCCATTCACCCAATCCCACCTCCTGCCCTCGAGTTCCCCCACATTGGGGCATCCAGCCTTCATGGAACCAAGGACCTCCTCTCTCACTCATGCCCATCCTCCACTACATATACAGCTGGGGTGATGGGTCCCTCCATTTGTGTTCCCAGGCTAGCTGTTTAGACCCTGGGACCCTGGTATTGTCACTCTCCTCATAGGGCCACAAGATCCTTCAATTCCTTCAGTTTTTGCTCTAACTCCTCCATTGGGGACTCTGTGATTAGTTCAATGGTTAGCTGCAAGCATCCACCTCTGTATATGTCAGGAGACATATACTGGAGCCTGATATACCTGTCTCAGGAGACAAGTATATCACGCTCCTGACAGCATGCACTTCTTGACATCCACAACAGTGTTCGAATTTGGTGATTCCACCTGGGATGGATTCCCAGGTGGGGCAGTCTCTGCACAGTCTCTTTTCCAGTCTCTGCTCCACACATTGTCTCCATATTTGCTCCCGTGAGTATTTTGTTGCTGCTTCTAAGAAGGACTGAATTGCCCACACTTTACTCTTTCTTCTTGAGACTCATGTAGTCTGTGAGTTATATCTTGGGTATTGTGAGCTTTTGGGCTAATATTTACTTATCAGTGAGTACACAGCACGTGTTCTTTGTGATTGGGTTACCTCACTCAGGATGGCATTTTCTAGTTCTATTCATTAAGAATTTCATGAATTCATTGTTTTTAATATCTGTGTAGTACTCTATTGTTTAACTTTACCACATTATGTGTATCCATTTCTCTGTTGAAGGGCATGTGGGTTTTCCTAGCTTCTGGGTATTATAAATAAGGCTGCTATAAATGTAGTGTGGCATGTGTCCTTGTTGTATGTTAGAGCAACTTTTGGGTATATGCCCAGGAGTGGTATTGCTGGATCCTCAGGTAATTCTATGTTCATTTTCTGAGAAACCACCAGACTAATTTCCAGAGTGGTTCTACCAGCTTGCAATTCCACCAACAATGAAGGAGTGTTCCTCTTTCTTCACATCCTGGCCAGCATATACTGTCATCTGAGTTTTTGATCTTAGCCATTCTGATTGATGTGAGGTGGTAACTCAGGGTTGTTTTGATTTGCATTTCTCTCATGACTAAGGATGTTGAACATTTCTTTAGATGCTTCTTGGCCATTTGAATTTCCTCAGTTGAGAATTCTTTGTTTAGCTCTGTACCCCATTTTTAATGGGGTTGATTGTCTGGAGTCTAATTTCTTGAGTTCTTTGTGTATATTTGATATTAGCATATAGGATATATACAGCATATAGGATATGTCATTAGAATATAGGATGTAGGATTGGTAAATACCTTTTCCCAATCTGTTGGTTGTCATTCTGTCCTATTGACAGTGTCCTTTGCCTTACAGAAGATTTGCAATTTTATGAGGTTCCATTTGTCAATTCTCAATCTTAGAGTATAAGCCATTGCCATTCTGTTCAACTTTTTTCCCTCTGTGCCCATGTGTTCAAGGCTCTTCCCCACCTTCTCTTCTATTAGTTTCAGTGTACTTCGTTTTATGTAGAGGTCCTTGATCAACTTGGACTTGAGCTTTGTACAAGGAGATAAGAATGGATTGATTTGCATTCTTCTACATGCTAACCTTCAGTTCAACCAGCACCATTTGTTGAAAATGCTGTCTTTTCTCCACTGGATGGTTTTGGCTCCTTTGTCAAAGAACAAGTGACCATAGGTATGTGGATTCATTTCTGGTCTTCAATTCTATTCCATTGATCTTCCTGCCAGTCTCTGTACCAATACCATGCACATTTTAATCACTATTCTTCTGTAGTACAGCTTGAGGTAAGGGATGGTGATTATCCTAGAAGATCTTTTGTTGTTGAGAACAGTTTTCACTATCTTGGGTTATTTGTTATCTAAATGAATTTGAGAATTTCTCTAACTCTGTGAAGAATTGAATTTGAATTTTCATATGGATTTCATTGAATCTGTAGATTGTTCTCAGCAAGATGGCCATTGTTACTATACCAATCCTGCCAATCTATGAGCACGGGAGATCTTTCCATCTTCTGATATCTTCTGCATTTTCTTTCTTCAGGGACTTGAAGTTCTTGTCCTACAGATTTTTCATTAGGTTGGTTAGATTCACACACAGGTATTTAATATTATTTGTGACTATTGTGAAGGCTGTCATTTCCCTAATTCTTTTCTCAGCCTGTTTATTCTTTAGGTAGAGGAATGCTACTGATTTGAGTTGATTTTATATCCAGCCACTTTGCTGAAGTTGTTTATCAGGTTTAGGAGTTCTCTGGTGGAAGTTTTAGGGTCACTTAAGTATACTATCATATCATCTGCAAATAGTGAAATTTTGACTTCTTCCTTTCCTATTTGTATTCCTTTGACTTCCTTTTGTTGTCTAATTGCTCTATCTAGGACTTCCAGTACTATATTGAATAGGTAGGGTGAGAGTGGGCAGCTTGTCTAGTCCCTGAACTTAGTGGGATTGCTTCAAGTTTCTCTCCATTTAGTTTGATGTTGGCTACTGGATTGCTGTATATTGCTTTTACTATGTTTAGGTATGGGACTTGAATTCCAGATCTTTCCAAGACATTTGATGTTTTGACTATTATGTGGCGGGAAGTATTTCTTCTCTGGTCTAAACTAGTTGGAGTTCTGTAGGCTTCTTGTATATTTATGGACAGCTCTTTCTTTAGGTTAGGGAAGTTTTCCTCTATAATTTTGTTGAGGATATTTACTGGTCCTTTAAGTTGGGACTCTTCCCCCTCATTTATTCCTATTATCCTTAGGTTTGGCCTTCTCATTGTGTCTTGGATTTATCGTATATTTTGGGTTAATAGTTTTTTGTATTTTGCATTTTCTTTGACAGTTGTATCATTGTTTTCCATGGTATCTTCTGCACATGAGATTCTCTCTTCCATCTCTTGTATTCTGTTGGTAATACTTGTGTCTATGACTCCTGATCGTTTTTTTAAGTTTTCTATCTCCAGGGTATTCTCCCTTTGTGATTTCTTTATTGTTTCTACTTCCATTTTTAGATCCTGCATGGTTTTGTTTAATTCCTTCTCCTGTTTGGTTGCATTTTCTTGCAATTCCTTAAGGGATTTTTGTGTTTCCTCTTTAAGGGTTTCTACCTGTTCTTTGAGAGTGTTATTTATGTCTTTTTTTTTTTTTTTTTTTTTTTTTTTTTTTTTTTTTTTTTTTTTTTTTTTTTTTTTTTGGTTTTTTGAGACAGGGTTTCTCTGTGTAGCCCGGGCTGTTCTGGAACTCACTCTGTAGACCAGGCTGGTCTTGAACTCAGAAATCCGCCTGCCTCTGCCTCCCAAGTGCTGGGACTAAAGGCGTGCACCACCACTGCCCGGCTATTTATGTCTTTCTTAAAATCCTCTATCATCATCATGAGAAGTGATTTTAATTCTGAATCCTGCTTTTCTGGTGTGATGGGGTGTTCAGGGCTTGCTATGATGGGGGAACTGGGTTCTGATGATGCCATGTAACTTTGGTTTCTGTTGCTTACATTCTTGAGCTTGCCTTTTGCCATCTGGTTAATTCTAGTGCTACCTGTACTTCTGTCTCTGATTGAAGCCTGACTTTCCAGTTATCTCGCTTGTGTCTGGTCTTCTAGGGGTCCAGATGTCTCTGTGATTTTTCCAGCTGCACTGATTACAGTGGTATCTCTAGGATGCCTCAGGATATGGTGCCTCCAAGGTGGCAGTCCAGCTAGGTGTTTGCTGTTCTGTGTGCAGTGTCTCCTCTTGGATATCTCAGGATATGTTGTCTGAGGCTCTGAGTTCAGTTGTTCCTCTGTGGCTCTGGGTTGAGTGGACCTTCCAGTATGTCTCAGGTAGAATCCGGGATCCACACAACAGCAGACCTGGCAGAGGTCTGGTCCAGGCCTCAGATCCAGGAGATGGGCAGAACGGGGGTGCTAGCTAACGCTGGCTGTAGGATCTGTGGAGCCTCCAGAATGTCTCCGGGGGATCCAGGGTACACACACCAGCAGGCCGGCCGGGGAGAGGTCTGGTCCAGGCCTCAGATCCGGAAGAGGGGCGAGGGGCAGAAGGGGAGTGCTAGCCCCGGCGGGGGCCGGGGGGTGGTGGTGGTATCTGCTGGAATCTGAGCACTCACAGCACCCAGCTATGGGCTCAGGGCAGTATGTGGGTTTTCCTACCTTACGCTGGCTGTGGGATCTGTGGAGCCTCCAGAATGTCTCCGGCAGGATCCGGAGTGCACACACCAGCAGGCCGGCCAGGGAGAGGTCTGGTTCAGGCCTCAGAACCAGAAGAGGGGCAAGGGGTGGAAGGCCAGTTCTGATTTTATTAATTTGAGTACTGTCTCTGTGCCCTTTGGCTAGTCTGGCTAAGGGTTTGTCTATCTTGATTTTCTCAAAGAACCAGCTCCTGGTTTTGTTGATATAGGTCTTTCTGTTTCAACTTGGTTGATTTCAGCCCTGAGTTTGATTATTTCCTGCTGTCTACTCCTCTTGGGTATATTTGCTTCTTTTTGTTCTAGGAGGTATTTCTTTTTTGGTCTAGTCTGTTTGGGGTTCTGTAGGCTTCTTGTATATTTATGGACATCTCTTTCTTTAGGTTAGGGAAGTTTTCCTCTATAATTTTGTTGAAGATATTTACTGGCCCTTTAAGTTGGGAGTCTTCACCTTCATCTATACCTATTATCCTTAGGTTTGGTCTTCTCATTGTATCCTGGATTTCCTGGATGTTTTGTGTTAGGAGCTTTTTGCATTTCGCATTTTCTTTGACTGTTGTGTCTATGTTTTTCATGATACCTTCTGCGCATGAAATTCTCTCTTCTATCTCTTGTACTCCGTTGGTGGTTCTTGCGTCTATGACTCTTGATCTTTTTCCTAGGTTTTCTATCTCCAGGGTAGTCTCCCTTTGAGATTTCTTTATTGTTTCTACTTCCATTTTTAGATCCTGGATTTTTTTTTTTTTTTTTTTTTTTGTAATTCCTTCACCTGTTTGCTTGTGTTTTCTTGCATTTCTTTAAGGGCTTCTATCTGTTTACCTGCGTTCTCCTCAAATTCTTTGAGAGTGTTGTTTATGTCCTTTTTAAAGTCCTCCATCATCATCATGAGAAGTGATTTTAATTTTGAGTCCTGCTTTTCTTTTGTGATGTGGTGTTCAGGACTTGCTATTGTGGGGGAACTCGGTTCTGGTGATGCCAAGTAACTTTGGTTTCTGTTGTTTACATTTTTACGCTTGCCTTTTGCCATTTGGTTAGCTGTAGTGCTGCTCGAACTCACTGGTTCTGACTGGAGTCTGCCTTTCTAGTTATCTTGGTTTTGTCAGAACTCCTCAGGGTCCAGATGCCTCTATGATCCTGAGCTCCAGCTGCTCTGGGTATAGTGGCTCCTCTAGGATATTTCAGGATATGGTGTCTCCATGGTAGTAGACCAGCTAGGTGTTTGCTGCTCTGAATGTAGTTGCTCCTCTAGGATGCTTCAGGATATGGTGTTTTCTGTTCTGCAGCTCTGTGGGCCATGTCCTCTCTAGGATGCCTGCAGCTCTGTGGTCCTTAACCTCTTTTGGATACCTCTGCAGCTCTGTGGTCCATGACCTCCCTAGGGTTCCTCTGGACTCAGTTTCCAGAGGGAAGCAGATCAGCTGGGAGACTGCTCCAGCCACAGATATCTGGGCCAGGAGCAGAAGGGGAGTGGTTTTCCACAGGGGCAAGGTCTGGATGCCAGGTGCGCTCTGGGGGCTTCCTATTGCCAGTTGTGCTTCTAAGGCCTAGGGTAGTGTGCGGGTTCTCCTACCTGCTGCTCTGTGGTGACCTCCTTAGGGTGCCTCAGGACTCAGTTTCCAGAGGGGAGCTGGGAGACTGCTCCAGTCACAGGGCCAGCTCTTGTTGATTTTTCTTAAAAAACTAGCTCTCAGTTTTGTTGATTCTGTGCATTCTCTGTGTTTCTAATTAGCTGATTTCAGCCAAGTTTGACTATTTCCTACCGTCTACTCCTTGTGGATGTGTTTGCTTCTTTTTATTCCAGAGTGTTAAAGTGTGCTGTTAAGTTGCTAGTATTAGAGCTCTCCAATCTTTTTATGAAGTCACTTAATGCTATAAATTTTTCTCTTAACACTGCTTTTTTGTGTCCCATAAATGTTAGTATTCTGTGCTTTCATTTTCATTGAATTATACTAAGTATTTAATTTTTTCTTTGTTTCTTTCCTGACCAATTAATCATTGAGTAGAGAGTTGTTCTGTTTCCATGAGTATGTGAACTTTCTGTTGAGTTTGATGTAATTGAAGTCCAGACTTAGTCTGTGGTAGTCTGATAGAATGCATGGTATTAGTTCAATCTTCTTGTATCTAATGAAACTTCCTTTGTGTCCAGTTGCATGGTCAGTTTTGCAGAAGTTTCCATGGGATGCTTTGAGGAAGGTGTATTGTTTTGTTTGGAGGTGGAATGTTCTGTAGATATCGGTTAAATCCATTTGGTTCACAAATTTTGTTAGTTTCACTGTTTCTCTGTTTAGTTTCTGTTTCAATGGCCTGTACATTGGTGACAGTAGGGGTTGAACACTATTAATGTGTTTTCTGAGCTTTAGTAGAGTTTCTTTAAAAATGTGTGTTCACTTGCTTTTGGGGCATAGATGTTCAGAATTGAGAATTTATCTTGGTGGATTTTTCCTTTGATAAGTATGAGGTGTCTTTCCCTATGTCTTTTGATTACTTTTTGGTTGCAAATCTATTTTATTGGATATTAAAATGGCTACTCCAGCTGTTTTTGGACCATTTGCTTGAAAATTTTTTTCTAGCCTTTTATGCTGAGGTGTTGTCTGTCTTTGTTACTGAGGTGTGTTTCCTATATGCAGTAAAATGCTGGGTCCTGTTTACTTATCCAGTCTGTTTATGTCTTTTTATTTGGGTAATTGAGTCCATTGATGTTAAGAGATATTAAAAACCAGTGATTGTTGCTTTCTGTTTTTGTTTTTCTTGTTAGAGGCCAAATTATGTTTATATAGCTAACTTCTTTTGAGTTTGTTTAAAGAAGATTACTTTCTTGTCTTTTCTAAGGGTGTAGTTTTTCTTCTTGTGTTGGAGTTTTCCATCTATTATCCTTTGCAGGTCTGGATTGGTAGAAAGATATTGTTTAGACTTGGTTTTGTCATGGAATATTTTGGTTTCTCCATCTATGGTGATTGAGAGTTTTGCTGGTATAATAACTTGGACTAGCATCTGTTTCTCTTAGGGTTTGCATGACATCTGTCTAGGATATTCTGGCATTTAGCATCTCTATTGAGTAGTCTTGTATAATTCTGATAGGTCTGCCATTATATGTTACTTGACCTTTTTCCTTTACAGATTTTAATATTCTTTCTTCTGTACATTTAATATTTTGGTTATTACATGAAGAGAGGATTTTTTCTTCTGGTTCAATCTATTTGATTGTTCTGTATAGTTTTTGTACATTTATGGCCTCCCAGGAGCCAAGAATTCCTTCTTCCTGAGAGCAAATGTCAGTTAAGTAAACAGCCTGAGTTAAGGAAGACCTTATCACCTTCCTGCCTGGGAGAGAAAATTAGCAATTTTAGCCTAAAAAATGTTTTATTGCCCTCTTACTCATGAGAAAGTGGTTTGGGCTAAGGAATGCTTGCAAAGAACTTAACAATTACTGGATGGCCCTGGATCCTGACCCTCCTGCCTGCTTACCTTTATAATGGCAATCCGAACAATAAAGTTTAGGCACTTGATCAGACATTCAGACCTGTGCTTCTTCTTTGTGTCTCTTGTCCTATCATTCGTTCACCCCCTTCCCAGGGTCTCATTGAATCCCCACGGGCCAGGACAATGGCCATATATTTCTTTAAATTAGGAACATTTTCTTCTGTGATTTTGTCAAAGATGTTTTCTGGCCCTTTGAACTGGGAATCATCATCCTCTTTTATTCCTATTATTTTTAGGTTTGGTCTTTTCATTGTGTTCCAAATTTCCTGGATGTTTTAGGTTTGAAACTTTTTACAGTTTGTATTTTCACTGACTGTTGCATCAATATCTTCTAGGCTATCCTCTATACCTGAGTAAGATTCTCAATTTTATCTCTAGTATTCTGTTGGTGATGCTTGCACCTATAGCTCCTGTTCCCTTTTCTAGGTTTTCCATCTCCAGGATTGCCTCCATTTGTGATTTCTTTATTTTATCTATGTTCATTTTTACATCTTGGATGAGTTTGTTCTATTCTGTCACCTGTTTGATTGCATTTTCTGTATTTCTTTACAGAATTTGTTTACTCTTTAAGAGCTTCTTCCTGTTTGCCTGTTGTTTCCTGTATTTCTTTAAGAGAGTTATTTATATCCTTGTTAATGGCCTCTACCACCTTCATGAGATGGAATTTTAGGTCAAAATCTTTCTCTTCAGGTGCGTTAGGGTAGCCAAAGCTTGGTGTGGTAGGAGAACTGGGTTCTGATGGTACCAAATTATGTTGAATTTTGGTACTTAGGGTATTACTCTTACCTTTTGCCATCTGGTTATCTCTGGTGTTAACTGGCTGGGTATCTTGGATTTGCAGAAGCCTTCTCAAAGACACAGCTGTATAACCTGGGTAGAACAGGTCTCCTGGGAATCAGGCAGTGCTATCTCTGGTTAGGGCAGGTCTCCTATGTCCTTGGTTAGAGCATACCTTCTGGGATACAGGCAGGCCGTGGGTTTCAGGGATATGCATGTTAATCTCCTGAAACTGTTGTTATGTGCATAAGAATTCTTGATGTTCAAGAGGGCAATAAATCTTAGCATAAAAATGTGACAGTCTCCTGATGCCTACACATAGTTAAATGAATTTTTTGAAGTATTTTTATTTTAAAATTTTATTTGAAACCTTACATTTATATAATATAAAGTTAAAGATGAGAATCATCAAGATTAGAATAAAAATGTGATTCAAGTAGCAAGGTACAATGGTTGAGGGTACAGTAGTGGCACAAATGTATTTAAGGCTTACTCCACAGAAAGCAACCCATGAATGTATTATCTGACAAAAAGTTCCTAGGGTGAACCTGCTCTTATTAATCACCTAAATCAAGCAGCCTTCAATAATTTCTATCTCTATATTCCTCGATTAACACAGTTCACAGACATTATCAGAGAAGTGTATTTTTTCAGTGTAGAGTGGTTAACATGAAACTCAAAACATATTAAGCACAGAGATAAAGTGTTAGAAGAATGTGCAGCCACAATTAGGAGTTCAATATCATCATATTGGAAACACCTAGTGACTACCATTACAGAGAAGAAGGAAAGATTGTAAGAGTTAGACATCAGAAGGATCTGATCAGAATAGTTCCTTCTGGATATAAGGCCTGAACTCACACCAGCTGTGTTTTCTTGAACAAAATCTGCAGAAAATCAATCCAATCAACATTGTAGAATGAAAGTGGGATTGAATCACGAGATGTCATCCCTGAGATGCTCTTGAATAAATGTTGATAGCTTCCAGAATAAGGATAGTCAGGTTTTTAAAGGCTGTGATCCCTGTAGGCAAATGTGCTCCAGTGAATGGCCCTACATCCATCCATCCATTTCAAATATGCCAAAGTGAATTATTAAAAAAAGGATAAATTGTTGTGGGTCTGGGGAGACGGGTGTTCAATCTGAGAAGACAGAGTAAATATGATAAAAATGTGTTAAATTACATTCTCAAATGAGTAATTAAAATACTAAATTAAATTGAAACTCAATGGAAATACATAGAAATGTAAAAACAAATCAAACAGAGAACTACAGCATATGCAGTAAGATCATTCAAAAAAAGAAGAAATTCATCTGTAGGAAAATTTCACAAAATTTAAGGGAACTTAACCAGAAACTTTAAAATTTCCCATAAAGGTAATATACTGATCTACTCAATCATATGTTTTGTGTTTCATATAAGCATATATATTAGTTAGGAAGATTTAATTATATGGTACATGTTTGCTGGAAACAATATTCTCATTCATGAGTTCCTTTATGCTTTCTGTCTGTCTACACTCATCACTCCTACATAGATGTGAACTTATAAAATTTAAAACTAAGATTCACATATGAAAGAGAACATGCTAAATTTGTCTTTATCAGTCATGGTTCTCTCATTCAATATAATATTTGCAGTGTTACCTATTTTCATTGAATTTAAATTTTCCTGACATTTATGGAGTGTTGAAAATTTTATTGAAAATATATTATTATCTCATATAATACATTTCAACCACAATCTCTCATTCCTTAACTCATTCCAGCTTCCCCCAACATACATGCACATCTTACCTTTTCTCCAAATCAAATTCCTTTCCATTCAAAAAGAACTGATTTTAGAGATACCAACCAAACATGGCAAAACAAAATATAGTAATACAGACCAGGCAAAAAGCCTTCATGTGCAGGCCAATCAAAGCAACCCAACAGGAGGAAAAGAATCCCAAGGTCAGACAAAAGAGTCAGAGACACACCCTTTCCCATAGGAATCCCACAAAACACCAAGATAAAAGCTGTATCATATAAGCAGAAGACCTCTATAGACCTCAGGCTTGCCATCTCAATTTCTGTGAGCCCATATGGGCCAACTTGGTGGATTCAGTATGCCATGTACTACTCATATTCTCCATTCCTGTTAACTCTTAGAATCATTCCTTCCCTACTCTTTGGGATTTCCTAAGCTACAAGGGGGAAGGAATCAGTGGAAACCTCCAATTTAGATTCTCTCTCCACATAAAGTCTGGCTGTGGGTCTCTGCATTTGTTCTCATCTGATGCTGTTAGAAGCCTCTCTGAGAAAAACTGAACAAGGCACCAATATATGAGCATAGCTGACTATCAGTAGGAATAATTTTATTGATTTTTGAAACATCATGCTTTGCTCTGCCATAAATCTCTGGCCTATCTACTTTCTGATTCCTGGACATCAAAGCAGTTTCAGGCATGGGTTCCCTCTCATGGAGTGGTCCTCATGTTAAATCAGATAAATGTTGGTCTCTCCCACAAGTTCTGCACTACCATTACTCCAGCACAAACATCACCCTTGTAGTCAGGACAAGTTGTAGGTCAAAGGTTGTAGGACCATGATAGGATGGCTGGTTTTGGTAAAAGCACTGGCTGGAAAGCCTGGAGACCCAACAGGTGTCCATTGCCTATGAGGGACAGGCATCTATTCTGCTGTGCTCCCAGAATCCAGGCTCCTAACATGTGGCATGGAACTTCATTGACCTACACTGTTCAGTCATGTTAGGGCAATGCAGCCCTACCCAAAGAGCACAGGTAGAGGGCGTGACTACAGACCTCATGCCCTAGAGATATTTACGTACTAAAGAGATGCCTGAAGGCCAGAGGGCAGAGCCAATTAAGCATTCTTCCCCAGCCCCCCACCCCCTCTCTTTTTCTCTAACTCAGGTCTGCCCTGAGTTTCATGGGGCTGCACATCCAGATTCAACCATCATCTGTCATGTCAATAAAGCCTTTTTGGAAACCCAAGGACTTTCTCCTGTCATTTGAGCCATGCCATAAGAAAACATGGAGAAGGCCTTTAATGAGCTGCTGTAGCCACAGCTGCTGTGCCTAACTTCCCACCTAGAGGAACTTTCAGTGTTCCCAGCCATCCTACCCACATATAACAGCCATATTTATAATAGGCAGAAGCTAGAAAGGACCCAGATGTCCTTTAACAGAGGGCAGCCCAAGCTTCTACCAAGACCAGCCATCCTATCATGGTCCTACAAAAGGTTGTGTGGCTGTACTGGTGTTCATGCTTATCTTTTGGTAGCACCAGTAGTACCTTCTTGCACCAAAGAGACTAGAACACAAGAGTGAAGGCTCCATGGAGGCACCAGTTCCACCTCTCCACCTTTCTTGAACTGTGTGTAGCTCATTCTCACCAATGGGACCTACTGTTTCTTTGCAGAGAGCAACCATGTCTGCATCAGCCTGAGTTGTTTTGGAATATCCACAGCTGCCCCACCTTGAATAGCAACTCAAATGAATGCAACCCAGTTCCGAAACTAAAAATCTTGCCTGGCTATAGATATGGTGAGTTGAGACTCCCCTACTACTAGAAGTACTCATTAGAATCACCATAATAAGTTCTAGGAAATTTCCACTGCACTAGGTTTTAAAACTGCTTCACAAATTACCAGGCATCTTTCCCCCTCACTGTCAACCTCCATCCCATTTCTCTCTACAGTTGATTCCTCCCTCTCCCAAACCTATTTTCAGTCTACCAGAAAACTATTCTATTTCTTCTTCCCAGGGAAATCATTTCTATTATTTAGCCTCTCTGGGTCTCTGGATTGTAGCATCATTATTCTTTTACTTAACACCTAGTGTCTACTTATATAAGTGAGTACATATCATGTTTATGTTTCTCGTTCTGGGTTACATCACTCAGGATGATTTTCTCTAGTTCCATCTATTTGCCTGCAAATTTCATGATGTCATTTGTTTTGTAACAGTTGAATAATACTACATTGTGTAAATGTACTACCTTTTCTTTGTCCATTCTTCTGTTGAGGGTCATCTAGTTTTTTCCAATTTCTGATTATTATGAATAAAGCAAAAAAATGGATATAGTTGAGCAAGTGTCCTTGTGGCAGAGCAGAGTGTCCTTTGGGCATATGCCAAAGACTAGTATAGATTGATCTTGAGATATATCAATTTCCAGTTTTCTGAGGGACTGCCATATTGATTTCCATAATGGCTGTGCAAGTTCTTACTCCCCTCAGCAGTGGAAAAATGTCTTCTTTCCAAATACTATGGGCACTCAATTGTGTTATTGATCTTAGCCATTCTGACAAGTGTAAAATGAAATCTCAAAGTTGTTTTGATTTACATTTTCCTGAAAGCTAAGGATATTGAACATTTTAAGTGTTTTATATAGCCATTTAAATTTCTTATACTGAGAATTTTCTGTTTAGATCTGTACCCCATTTTTAATTGGATTGTTTGGTGGTTTGGGTTTTTTTGTTGTAGAACCATGATAGGATGGCTAGTTTTGGTTGAAGTGCTGGCTAGAAAGCCCGGAGACCCAACGTCCTGTAAGGATGGGCATCTGTTCCTCCATGTTCCTAACGTGTGGCATGAAACTCCATCAACCTGTACTGTCAGTCACAGCTAGAGGGCATGACTAACAGGCTGCAGCCTTGAGAGACTTACATATTAATGAGTTATCTAAAGGCCAGGGGGCATAGCTAATTAAGTTATTTCCTCCCTTTTTCCCCTCCCTATTTAAGTCAGCTCTCCCATGGCTTAAGGGGGGCACCCACATCCAAACCCATCCACCACGCCATGAACAATAAAAGCTTTGGATCTGTTGGACTCCATGTGTCTTCTGGGCCTACTGCCAAGCTTCCAGCCTTTGGAACCTTAGACCTTCTCATGTATGTGGGAACAAGACCCCCTCACCAGTTCCCACACGAGCCTTGTCCTAAATATTATTTTTGGGGGGTTGTTTTTGTTTGGCTTGTTTGTTTTTGCATGTTTGTTTTTGTATCTAGTTTCTTGAGTGACAGAGCCAGCGCTGCCACAGTACTGAGTTTGGGCATAGGCCTGGGGGATTAAAGGAAGACACAGACTTGGGTCATTTGTCATGAGAATGTCAAAGCTTTTACTGAGCAGGTTCAATGTATACACCAAACCAGGGAAGGAAAAACACAAACAGGAACTCAACTGGGGGTCAATGGGTTGTCAAGTGTAAACTTCCTGCCTGGGGCACCATGCCCACATCAGGATGATTTGATCTTGGAAAAACAGCAGAATGTTACTTGGCAGACAGCAGCACACAGAAAGTCTCAGCCAGGGCATGGCAGCCCTTCAGGTTCCTACATGTCCCCCATTTTTATTTTATAGGCAAATAGCATCTGTTTTAGGTTACCTTCTATCAATTCCAATTACCCATCATTGGGAATCCCTGCCAGCCTCAGGGCTCCTGTTTTAGGTAGGTAAGAACTGCAAAGGAGTTGCCCATCATTGACTAACTATTCTTGGTAAAGGCTGAGCCAAACCTGGGCAGAAGGGTTCTCTCATGCCAGCAACACTAGCACCTACTTAGTAATTGTCTGAGACTGGATCTGCTGTCTGCAAAAGTGGCATAGAAATACCAATCCCGCTGTGGTTGCCCCCAAGGCTAGGACTTCCAAAGACAAGGACGTCTAGCTCACCCTTTAAGAAGCTTTTCAGCCAGCTTGAGTTCTGCCAAAACTTCTCTTAATAGAGAGGCTGCACACAAGTATCATTAATCTTCTGAATGTAAATAGATAACTGTTGAGTAACATTGAGAAATTGTTGATTACTCAAAATTAGCTGTAGCTTTTTCAGTAGTCTTGTTGGTGGAAACTATAACCAGCCAGGTTGAGATACTTATTCCCACTGACATCAGAACTAGGGGTTCTTCACAAGGCTCCAGTAGATCTCCACCTGGGCAAGGCTCCATAGTGACAGGGCACATGCAATGCTCAGGAATCCAAACAGGACTTTCAGCATCTTTAGGAAAAACACAAACAGAACCTCTTACCCTGACTAACACAGGGTCAGGGCCTTTCCATACACCTGATGACAATTCTTTCCATTTCACTAAGCCCAGTGCCTTCTGGGCTCATTTCCAATGTCTGTCTGCTGCAGACAATGCATCCTTATCCACTAATAAAATATTTAAAATATATAAAATAAAGGATAATCTTTTATGATGTGAGGCAAACTCCCCCCTTTTTGTTTTTTCAAGATAATTTTTTAAAGTTAAATGTGCTCTTTCCACTATAGCCTGACCTTGTGAATTATAAGGAACCCTGGTCTTATGGGTAATATTATAGTCATCACAGAATTTATTAAAGGACACACTACCATAGGCTGGGCCATTATTAATCTTTATTTGGCAGGGAACCCCAAAATAGGCAAATGTTTGCAGGCAATGGTTCTTAACATCTTTTTTCCTCCACTGTGAGCCAAGGCAAAAATCATACTAGAAAAGGTATCAAAAGTAACATGAATGAAGTGTAATTTACCAAATGAGGGAATATGTGTAACATCCATTTGCCAAATATCATTGGGTACAAGACCTCGGGAATTCACTCCCAAATTAGGGCAGGAGATAAACTGAGCACAGTGAGGGCAGTGAGTAACAATTTGAACAGCCTGTTCTCTGGTAATGTCACAGTGAAATTTCAAGGAATTTGTATTAAGATGAAATTTATTATGCATAGCAACAGCCTTATCATAATTAGTGATTAAATTTAAGGCAAGCAAAATTTGTTTGGTATGAAAATCAGCCTCGCTGGGCGGTGGTGGTGCACACCTTTAATCCCAGCACTTGGGAGGCAGAGGCAGGCAGATTTCTGAGTTCGAGGCCAGCCTGGTCTACAGAGTGAGTTCCAGGACAGCCAGGGCTATACAGAGAAACCCTGTCTCGAAAAACCAAAAAAAGAGAAAAGAAAGAAAGAAAGAAAAAAAGAAAAGAAAAGAAAAGAAAAGAAAAGAAAAGAAAAGAAAAGAAAATCAGCCTCACTATTGGGGGCCTGGCAACAATGGATGTCCCCAAATATGACCCACAAACACAGGCAAAGTTTGCTGCCATAAAAGAGCTTGTACCTGCAATAGGCAAGAGCAAATTGAAGACACAGGTACCACACAAAATGCAGTCTCCAAAGGTTTCATAATTTGAGAAACACATACACTATCAGTATATATATGTATATATATATATACTTATATATATACATATATATATACATTTATTTCAAGCTTCATTTGTGAACAAAGATAGTGCCAATTGTACGGCCTTTAGCTCTGCTAATTGTGCAGAGCAATTAGTCATCTGTAAGGTCTCAACTCTACCTTGGGAAACAACTGCAGCCCTACCATTAGAGGATCCATCAATAAATACTAGGCAAGCCTGATTCAAGGACTAATTGGAAATAATTTTTGGAAAAAATTGTCAGTAATAATGGCTGGGGAACTGCAGCATTACTCATGCCAAGCTGTGGGTAGTTGGCTGGGAATGCCCTCGGTTCCTCCAGCTGGAAGTTAGGCCCGGCTGCTCACTAAAGGCCTCTCCACAGCTCCTCACAGCATGGCTCCTAACAGCATGGCTCCAACCACACATGAGAAAGTCTTTGGGTTTCCAAAACAGGTTTTTTGGCATGACGGGTGGTGGATGGATGTGGATGCACACCCCCAAAAACCCAGGGCAGACCTGAGCTAAATAGGGAGGGAAAGAGGGGGGAGGGGCTGGGGAGGAATGCTTAATTGGCTCCACCCTCTGGCCTTCAGGTACCTCATTAGTATGTAAATCTCTCTAGGGCCTGGGACCTGTTCACACCCTCTACCTGTGTCCTACATGACTGAAGGGTGCAGGTTGAATGAAGATCAGACCTCATGTCAGGAGCCTGGGTTTTGGGGGCATGGCTGAATCCACAACCCAAGAACCAGGATAACTTTCCATGGCCTGACAAAAAATTATTCCACAGGGTGGAACTTAAAAAACAGACATAACTTATTATTCAGATAATGATTATCAAATTTGCTAATAATGGTACAAACAAACAAGGCCCAATCAACACAATTTTGAGGTAAAAATTTGGATTTGATCCTTATTATAAGGAGTAATGAACATGTCTGGTTCTTTACCAAGCATTTGTAGGCTTACTTTATGGGCTTTAAACAACAAGGACACTACTATCTGTGGGTAAGATAAAACAATCTTGGAGGGTGACGCTTGCAAATGAACCCATAAAATAGGGCCCTCCTGCCAAAAGACACCTGTTGGGGAATGTTTTGATGCAAAAACCACAAATAACAGTTTCCTTGAATAGTCTACATAATTTAAATGAGCTTGTTCAAGAGCTTCTTGTACCATTTTCAAGCATTCCCTAGCCTCTTCATTTAATTGTCTGGGGGAAGTGGGTGATGCATCTCCCTTAAGAATATCAAAGGGAGGTTTTAATTGTCCTGTGCTTAATTGTAAAGAAGGTCTCAACCAATTTATGACTCCTAACAGTGTTTGATAATCATTTATAGTTCTCAGAATATCTATTCTAATCTGTAACTTTTGAGAATGAATCCCCTTTTGTAATAATTCATGTCCTAAATATTGATATGGAAAATTCTTTTGAACCTTCTCAGGGGAAATAATCAACACTACTGCTTGCAAATCATCTTGCAATTCGGCATAGGCCTCATAAAACTCTTTTCTTCCCTAGCTGCAAGTAGAATATCATCCATATAATGGATGATACACATGTATGGATATCTTCTCTGTAATGGTTGAAGAGCAGTTGCCACATAGACTTGACACGTGGTGGGACTATTAGCCATCCCTTGGGGCAGCACCATCCAATGCTATCTCTGGGATGATTCCTTAAAGTTGACTGAGGGAATACAAATGCAAAGTGTCAGGAACCCTTACATCCTGAGGATGCAAGGGTATGGAAAAAAACAATCCTTCAAATCTGTCATCAACATGTGCCAATTTCTTTGAATAGCAACTAGTGTAGGCAATCCAAGTTGAGTAGCCCCCATTGGCATCATAGTTTTATTATTTTACCTTAAGCCTTGTAATAATCTCAATTTTCCTGATTTTTTTCTTAACAACAAATATATGAGTATTCCAGGGGCATGTAGATGGAATTATAATGTAAGGCCCCCACGAAGGGAGGACCTCACCCAAGCCTCAGAAATTTGTGGCCACCCATTAACTCATAAGACACCAAACTTGATGTAATCAGCAAGAGGTATATTTTGATCAGTATACTGAGATCAAGACCCATGACCCATGCAGGGGGAGTAGGGTCTGACCCCGGGGCTTTGGAGACAAAGAAAATTTAAAGCCAAAAACCACAACTGGGGGGGGAACCACAACCCAGGGGGAGTGAAGGAGGGTTATTGGAGAGCACCTGTGGAAAGTCCCAGCCCATTATTCAGTTTGTGACAGGGTCCAAGGAACAGTCATCATGGGGAACATTTTGTATAGGCTATTCTCTAAGAGCCTGTATGTAATCAGCCATCTATCTTGTGGTCAGCCAAGTTCCTGAAACACAGAGCTCATGACCAAGCTGACCTGCATTCTTGGTTCTGTTCAGTCTGCTAGGAGGTTTTGAAATTTTTTAACCCTTTTAATATGTCTGACCAAAAGTTGTTCTTGTACCAATAAATGACCTGTCTCCAATTTTTCCTTAGATAAAGGCCACTGTTCAATCCACTTGGGCTCATTGGCCTTCCATGTGATTGGTTTAAGAGGCTTCACAGTGACCCTTAATATAAATTTCCTATTTCAGTTTTGTCTTTATGGTATCTGACTATCTAAAATCCTTCAGCCACACTATGGGGTCTTCCTTGTAAATATTTCCCTAATCTTTTTCCAGGAATATATCCTTGCTTTTTCATCATACCCTGAACTGGTTGGGTTGTGAAAACAGCTCCAATGTCATTAAGTACATCTCAACTTCATAAATTAATGGACAGATGTTCCAAGACAAACGGTTGAAACTATTCTTCATGTCCTTCCTCATCTTGCCATTTTAAGATTTACTGCTCTTGAGGGGTGTGGCAGCTGTCCCCACTCCTTGTAAGGTGGATCTATCCAGGGGCCAGCTACTAGGCCAAGATTTTTAGATATCACAGTAGTAACTGTACCAGTATCCAGAATTTCTTGCATAGGCTTTCCATCAACCCAAAGGGTTAGGGTAGGGTGGTCCTCGAGGGTGGAAACCCAGAAGGCACCAGTCCCTTCTGGAGCCAAATCTTTCATCACTTCTAGTATTCTTAATTGTAGCATGTTTAGTTGGTAACTGCGGCAAGAGAAGTAGCTGAGCAATTCTATCTCCCTGGGGAATAACTACAACTCCCCTATCCACAGTAACCATAATTTTAATTTCTCCAGTATAATCTGAGTCTATCACTCCCAGAAGGGTCCTAATTCCCTCCAACAGGGCACTGCTGCATCCTAGGAAAAGGCCTACATTCCCTGAAGGGATGGGGCCATACACTCCAGTACCCAATGCTTGAGGGCCCATTTGAGGTGTTAATACTGCTCTGGCAGAGGAGTGGAGATACAATCCTGCACTTCCTGGGGTACCTCTGACAAGGTCTTTGACATAAAGGGGTTGGTTTGAGGCACAAACTGAACCAGAGTAGGGGTAATAGTGGTATTCATGGCTTTGGGCCTCAGACCAGGCCCCACTGCTTGTTTTCCTGAGTGGGGAGAGGGTGACCATCAGTGTCTGATTTAGACCTGAATTCATTACCCCAATGGTGGCCTTTTTGGCATCGAGGGCACAGGCCAGTCCCTGGACAATCCCTCTTAAAATGTTCAGCTTGGCCACATCCAAAGCAAGTTTTATTCTTGCCAGATCCTTTTGCATGGCAGCTGAGAGTACTTGTCCCATAACAACATTTCCATCAATTTTCTTGCAAACTCTAAAGTGATCATTTAAGGCTTTTGATCTATGTGGCCTAATGGCTTCTTTGCATTATCCCCTTTCCCACATCCTGCCTTTTTGTGTATATCACCCCTATGTGAAAAAGTAAAAAGTACAGTTTGATCAGCCTATAGACAAACTGTGATTCTTTATGTTTGCCTGTCCCCCATCATCTCTTTCAGGTGACCTCCTCAGACTCCTGTTTAATACCCTGCTGGACAGGACAGTAGTCTATTCACAAAATCTTGGAAGTGCTCTGACCACCTTAGATAGTTGATCTCCAGCTGCCTTATTAGGCAAAGCTTTCCAGGCTCTGATGGCTGCAGTGGCAACTTGGGCCTAAACAGCAGGATCATAGTGAATCTGCTGACAGAGAGCAGCATATTGTCCTGATCCACTCAGCTTTTCCAGATTTCTCTGGGGCTGCCTGGCCTGTGCATTTAATCTTGCTAAGGTAACACACTGCTCCTGATATTCTCCCCTCCACAGTAAATAGTCTCCTCCACTCAATGTTGTTGCCAATCTCCTGGTGTTAAATTAAAGGTACTATAGGACTCAAAAATTGCCAAAGTAAAGGATGCAAGGCCTCACAGGAGAAAACTGCTTCTTTAAGGCTCTTTAATTCCTTAAAAGACAAAGGCACATTCTGCCTAAGCATTTGCCCAGGGTTATTAGGGCAAGGGACTTACATTACAGGATAAGCATGCTTGGAATCCATTTTAGAAAAAAATTACCTCCTTCTTAGGGATGGGCTCCTCTACCCACCAGTCCCTCAGGGAGCATTCTTCATATGATGGAGGATCAGTAGCGTCTGTAGAATCCACAAAAGAGTTTTTATTAAGTGGTCATTTCCCTTTCCAATTCACTCCCTTTTGGATCTTGCATTTCTTCAATTTTTCTTTTAAGTAAGCTATTTCTTTTTTAAAACTTTCTACCTCATTTTCAGAGCTGGAGCTATTCTCTGCCTCATACAAAGATTTTTTAGATGCAACATTCTCTGCCACTACTCATAAGAAGAAACTCACAATCCCCATGGCACAATAAAAACTCATGCTCACGTAGTGCTACTTTCAGTTTGATCCTGAGCCATTTCTCCAATACTCTCCACTCATTGGGCCTGCCGGCTTCTTTCAGGAATGATCCCATCCGGTTCTCCTCACTTTCCTGATATTGGTGGGACAGAGCCAGTGCTGCCACAGTTCTGAGTTTGGGCATAGGCCTGGGGGATTAAAGGAAGACACAGACTTGGGTCATTTGTTATGAGAATGCCAAAGCTTTTACTGAGCAGGTTCAATATATATATACACCAAGCCAGGGAAGGAAAAACATAAACAGGAACTCAACTGGGGGTCAATTGTTGGGGGGCCAACTTTTGTCAGAAAGCGGCTATCAGCTTTGCAGCCATCTTGAGCCATATACCCTGACATGAGATTTGGATTACAATAGCCTACAACAGCTGAGAACACTCCGATAATCTTGGTTTAGATACCTTGAGATTAAAGGTGTGTGAGATTAAAGGTGTGTAATTTAAGAGTATGATTTAGAAGTATAGAGATCAGAGTTAGAGACAAGACCTAAGGGCATGATTAAAGGTGTAACTTAGAGACATGGCTTAGAAGTAAGACATATAAAATGCAGAGGCAGACAGTAGGATTCAGACATTAGGGAGACACAGCAGAGAGAAGACATTAGAGAGATGAGAGAGATTCATACACATCAGACATTAGGTAAAATCTGGCCTCACCCTCGCTCTTGCTGAACCCCCGACCTGAAGACCGGAGCAGCAGCTTGGGCCGGGATACAGTGGCCGCCCAAACGTGGGTCGGCCCGGGCCTCAACATTTTGCTCAGGCCGAGACATTTTTTGGCCACCCCAACGTGGGACTAGTGCGGTCCCCAACAGTCAATGGGTTGTCAAGTGTAAACTTCCTGCCTGGGGCATCATGCCTACATCAGGATGTTTTGATCTTAGAGAAACAGCAGAATGTTACTTGGCAGACAGCAGCACATGGAAAGGCTCAGCCAGGGCATGGCAGCCCTTTGGGGTCCTACATTGAGTTCTTTGTATATTTTGGATATTACTCCTCTATGGGACATAGAGTTGGTAAGATTCTTTCAAATTCTGTAGGTTGCTACTTTGTCCAAGTGATGATGTTCTTTGCTTTACAGAAGATTTTCCATTCCATAACGTCAGTTTATTAATAGTTTATCTTAGTGCCTGCTCAATTGGTGGTCTGGTCAGAAAATTGTCTTCTACACCAATGCATTCAAGGTCATTCCCCACTATCTTTTCTGTCAGGTTCAGTGTATCTGGTTTTATGCTGAAGTCTTTGATACATTTGGAGTTGAAGTTTGTGCTGGGTGATAAATATGGATCTATTTGCATTCTTATACATGCACACATCTACTTTGACACAACCATTTGTTGAAAATGTTTTTTATTTCCATTCTGTATTTCTGACTTCTTTATCCAAAACCAGGTGTCCATAGGTGTGTGGATTTATATCTTGTTTTGTGTGTGTGTGTGTGTGTGTGTGTGTATTTATGTCTTGTTTTTCTTTTTGATTTTATTGATGAATGTATCATCTGTTTTTATGCCAACACTACATTTTTTGTTACTATAGCTTTTTCATACACCTTAAAATCAGGGTAGATGATTCCTTTAACCATCTTATATTGGTTAGAATTATTTTAGGTATTTGGGTTTTGTGGTTTTCCATATGAATTTAAGATATTTTACTTTTAAAGCCTGGAAAGAATTGTGTTGGTAATACATAAAATAACCAATAAAAATTTAAAAAGAATTGTATTGGGGTTTTGTAGGAAATTGAATTAACTCTATATTACTTTTGGTTCAATGACAATCTTACCAATCACTGATTAAGGGAGAACTTCCATCTTTTTATATATATTTTTAAGTTTTTTCTTTAAGGAGTTGAAGTTTTATCATACAAGGCTTTCACTTGCCTTGTCAGAATTACCCCAAGGTATAGTATATTTGAGTCTATTGTGAAAGATGTTGTTTTCATGATCTCTTTCTCAGCATGTTTATCATTTGGATATAGGAGGGCAACTAATTTTTTTTTAATCTTGTGTCTAGCCACTTTGCTGAAAGTGTTTATCAGCTGTAGAAATTCCTTGGCAGAATTTTTTGGCCTAACTGTTTTTTATTGGTTATTTTATTTGTTTACATTTCAAACATTGTACCCCTTTCCAGTTTCCCCTCTGCAAGCTTCCCATCCCATCCTCCCTCCTCCTGACTCTATGAGTATATTACCCCTACCCATACACCTACTCCTACACCATCACCCTTGGCATCCCACTATGCTGGGTCATCAAACCGCCACAGGACCAAGGGCCTCCCCTCTGATTAATGGCAGATAAGGCAATCCTCTGCAACATCTGTAGCTGGAGCCATAGTATCCTTCCATGTAATTCTTTGGTTGGTGGTTTAGTCCCTGGGAACTCTGGTGGGGAGGGGGGCAGTCTGGTCAGTTGATATTGTTTTTCCTATGGAGTTGTAATCCCATTTAGTTCATTCAGTCATTTCCTGAATGCTTCCCTTAGGGTCCCCATGCTCAGTCTGATGGTTCACTGCAAGCATTCACATCTGTATTGGTCAGGCTTTCTGGCAGAGCCTCTTGGGGAACCACTATACCAGGCTTCTGTCAGCAAGTGCTTCTTGGCATCAGCAATAGTGTCTGGGTTTGGTGTCTGCAGATGAGATGTGTCCCTAGGTTGGGCAGTCTATGGCTGGCCACTCCTTCAGTCTCTGCTTCATTCTTAGTCCCTGTATTTTTTTTTTTTTTTTGGACAGAAAAAAAATATGGGTTAAAATTTTGAGATGAGTGAGTGGCCCCATTTCACTACTGGGGCATGTGCTTATCTACTGGTTCTATCTCCCCTAATGTAATCCCTGTTGGGCCATGGGAATCTCTTGCTTCCATGGCATCTAGATCCCCATCTCAGTGCTACATACCTTCATTCAATTTTCTGACCCCTTTATCTTTCCCCTTCTGTCATCCTCCAAGATTCTTCCTCCCCCTACTTTACAGAATTATTTTGTTCCCCCTTCTAAGTACTACTGAGGAATCTATTCTTTGGTCCTTCTCATTTTTGAGCTTCATATGGTCTGTGAGTTGTATCATGGGTATTCCAAGGTTTTGGGCTAATACCCACTTATCTGTGAGTACATTCCATGTGTGTTCTTTTGTGACCAGATTACCTCACTCAGGATGATATTTTCTAGTTACATCTACTTGCTTGTGAATTTCATGAAGTCATTGATTTTAATAGCCGAGTAGAACTTCATTGTGTAAATATACCACATTTTCTGTGTTAATTCTTCTGTTGAGGGACATCTGGATCTTTGACAAAGAAACCAAAACCATCCAGTGGAAAAAAAGACAGTATTTTCAATAAGTGGTGCTGGTTCAACTGGAAGTCTGCATGTAGAAGAATGCAAATTTATCCATTCTTATCTCCTTGTACAAAGCTCAAGTCCAAGTGGACCAAGGACCTCCATGTAAAACCAAATACGCCAAATTAAATCTAGATAACTTTTGGTGCAATGGCAATTCTACCAATTACTGATTATGGGAAAACGTTTCATCTTTTTATATATTTTTTGAATTTTTTTAAGGAGTTGAAGTTTTGTCATACAAGGCTTTCACTTGCTTTGTCAGAATTACTCCAAGGTATTGTATATTATTTGAGGCTATTGTGAAAGATATTGTTTTCATGATCTCTTGAAAAAGAGAAAGTGGACCTTTCCAGTCTGTGCTGGTGCCTGGAGTAGTGCCAGAGTACCAGCTCTAGAACCAATCCCCCAAACCCCAGAGGAGGCTGGAATCCCTGGAGCTCTAACATGCCCAGGATCATAGGTGAGTAGGCCATGACACCCCTCTCCCCCAAACAGGGAGTAATTGGGACCCATGGGGACACAGGAACTTCCTCACAACTAGTGGCATGGGACCCTTCCAGTCTGCATTGGCACATGGAGGAGTCCTACGGCACCAGCTCTGTGGAGAGCCGACAGAAGGTGGTTATCATCCTTGTAGCCATCTTGAGCCATATACCCTGAGAACAGACTTGTTTACAACAGTCTAAAACAGCTGAGCACACTCTGATAACATCTTGTTTCAGATACCCAGGATCTTCCCTTGGGTGTGTGACTTAAAGGTGTGACTTAGAGATCAGATTTAGAGACAAGACTTAAAGGCGTTACTTAAAGGTGTGACTTAGAAGTGAGACATATAAAAGGTGAGAGGCAGAAAGAAGACAGACACTTGGACTTGAGACTTAGAAGTGAACTTGGAACTGGGAAAGAGACTAGCAACTTAGAACTGGGATTAGGACTTGAGACTTATTACAGCTGGAACTTGGGATTAGGACCTGAGACTTGGTACTAGGAACTAGGGACTTGGAACTAGGGACTTGGAATTAGAAACTTGGAGAGAAGAAGAGAGACTGAAGAATAAAAGGCATTGAATCACACTCTGTCTAGTCTCCATTCTTTGTGTCCATCCTCACTCTCTCTCTTGCTGAACCCCAACCTGCAGCCCAGAGCAGCTTGGGGCAGTGTGGGCTCTAACAACTTAGTCCCCAAGTGTTGGGGGCCGACTTTTAGCAGAAAGCGGCTATCAGCTTTGCAGCCATCTTGAGCCATATACCCTGACATGAGACTTGGATTACAATAGCCTACAACAGCTGAGAACACTCCGATAATCTTGGTTTAGATACCTTGAGATTAAAGGTGTGTGAGATTAAAGGTGTGTGAGATTAAAGGTGTGTAATTTAAGAGTATGATTTAGAAGTATAGAGATCAGAGTTAGAGACAAGACCTAAGGGCATGATTAAAGGTGTAACTTAGAGGCGTGGCTTAGAAGTAAGACATATAAAATGCAGAGGCAGACAGTAGGATTCAGACATTAGGGAGACACAGCAGAGAGAAGACATTAGAGAGATGAGAGAGATTCATACACATCAGACATTAGATAAAATCTGGCCTCACCCTTGCTCTTGCTGAACCCCCGACCTGAAGACCGGAGCGGCAGCTTGGGCCGGGATACAGTGGCCGCCCAAACGTGGGTCGGCCCGGGCCTCAACATTTTGCCTGGGCTGAAACATTTATTTTGGCCGCCCCAACTTGGGGCTAGTGTGGACCCCAACAGCCAAGACTTTTAGCAGTGCGGGTTCCAACATTGATAGAGCGGTCCCCAACATTTTGGACCCCAAGTGTGGGGTAGTGCGGTACGTAGTGGAGGATGGCCTTGTTGGGCATCAGTAAGAGAAGTCCTTTGTTCCATGAGGGCTGGATGCCCCAGAGTGGGGGAATTTGAGGGCAGGAAAATGGTAAGTGGATGGGTGGGGGCACACCCTGATAGAAATAGAAGGAGGGAGAATGGGATAAGGGGTTTCTGGGGGAGGTGGAATGGGGAAAGGGGATAACATCTGTAATGTAGATAAAAAAAAGTATCCAATAAAAAACAGAACAAACAAAAAAACAGATAATGGAATTGGCTATCACAGTTGAGCATTTCAGACTTTTTGACAGTAATTTAATATTACCCATAATACTGGGATACCTTATAATTGTCAAGAAAAAGGGACTGTATAACAGACCCATGGAACTTTAAAACAATATCTTCATAAAATAAAAAGGGGGGAGGTATATCCCTATGCACCACAAATATGTTTAAATTAATTTCTTTTTATTTTAATTTTTTTTTAAAAAAATTGGATGCCAAAGAACTTTCTGCTGAGTGTCTATGGCACTCTACAACTAGGCATACTTATGCATAGGTGAAAGGGAAGGATCCACTTACTGGCGTATGGCATGATCCCAATCAGGTATTTAATATGGGGAAGAGGACATGTTTGTGTTTTTTTCTGCAGGACGCTGAATGAGCATGGTGGCTGCCAAAGTGATGGGTGAGATATGCAAATGCTGGGACAAAGAATGATGCTGACCTGTGAGCTTGCCGAGTGCACTGACATGGGTGACTGGGAAGCTGTATTGGACATAAGTTCCTGACACACCTTTGCTTACCTATACCCCTGATGGAACAAACTGCCTTGTTTCAAGTTTTTAGATCTCATGGAACAGAGAATCAAATAGGGAAGTTATAATGACTCTTGTATTTTTCTTAAATATGACCAGTTATTCGGACTCAATCATGTACTGGTCTACAAATCAATCCAATATTGGAAATAACAGTCTTCATTTGGAAGGCTGGTTCTGGACATTTTCAGAAACATATTTGGAAGTTAGCTGCAGTTCTCTGTGATGTTATGTTAGCAAGAGATAAAGTTGGGACAGGATCTGGATTTCAAACAAGTGTTAGAACATGTGTTAAGGCTATTTTAATTGTCAAGTTAAAATTACTTTTGTTTCTTCTACGATATTTAATGCAAGTTGTATTGATTGTACACTTTCTAATTCTGTTAGTAGGTTGAAACCCGGCTTGTCAGTTATGGAGGTCTGTCAACCAGCTTTTGTTTTATTTCCCTGAGTATCACAGAATCTTGGTCTTCTGAAAAAAAATCTTTCAAGTACTAGAAAAATGAATCAGACTTTAAGCAGAAGCAAGAGGGTAGTGGGCTTGATTATTGCTGGTATAAAAGCTTTAATTACATTAATTGCTAGCAGCACTGCTTCTGCAATTGCTTTGGCCCAAGAAGTTAATACAGGTACTTTTGTTAATCATTTAGCAAAAAATGTTATTAATGTGTAGAATGTACAGTGGATTTAGGCATTTGGAACAATGGATTTGTGCTCTTTATCCTACTCAAATTGTTGGAAGGAGGTTCAGAGATTAAAAGAAAGTTGGCATCTTGAGTGTCACAGCAAATACCATTGGATTTGTGTTAGTTCTAAAATTTACAGTGGTACTCATTATAATTAGGAAAAAGTTTAAAGACTCTTGCAGTGTATTTGGCATAATTCTAACACCTCTCTTGGTGTTTTAACTTTGCATAGTGAGCTTATGAATTTCAAGGATGCTGCTCTGCTGAGTGTTGACGTGGCAGACACTGCTGATAAAATTACCCATGGCCTGAGGTCATATTTCTATTTTTGTCAAACTTCAAGAATGGCATACGTAGCTTGATCATGCTAGCACCTTCTGTCCTGGGAATACTTTTATTCCTGCTTATCATGTTAAAGCTTGTCTTTAATAATATCAACATGTTGGCAGCCAAAGTACATGGCTTGAAATTGAAAATGGACCCCCAGACAGAGTTATTAAATTGAAAGGCTGGCAAGCCAAGGAAGGGTAAGATTCTTCACAGAGCCGTATCAACCTAAGACAGAAGTGCATTGTTTTTGATAATGCATATTCCATGATGGATAAGGAAGGCATTCTTGGCAGAATGAGCTAAGAGAGGCTCAGTCTTCTTTATGAAATAAAAAAGTTTGAGAGGGTGAGAGCTTTTGGGGCTGCTTTGCAGGAATCTGACATTGGCCAAGGAGAAGGGAATCGGCTGCTTGGCAGGAATCTGACATTAAGCTAGAACAAAGAAATAATTTCAGTTAGGAATCTAAATTTTGGCTAGAACAAAGTAGTAGGCTTCAGATTTAAAAATGACTTTGGGATAGGACAGAAAAGTCGGCTCAGATATTTTGGTCTTTCTGATAAGCCCTTAGAAACAGTGATCAAGGAAGTGATCATGGGACTTTGTTTATTGCCTTGCTTGTTCTTTGACTATTTGTGTTTATTTACTTGCTTTTTCCTTGACTATTTCTATCTATTGTATTGCTAGTCCCTCAACCTAGAACTGACCTTAATACTTGCATGTAATTATAATGTTATAAAAGCAAAAAGGAGGAGAGGGGATGGGATAGGGGGTTTCTGAGGAGGGGAAATGGGGAAATGAGATGACATCTGGAATGCAAATAAGCAAAATATCCAAAAACAAAAAAGAAAAGAAAAACAGAAAGTGGGGAAGAGCCTCTGACACATTGGCACAGGGAAAGTTTCCTAAAGAGAATGCTAATGGCTTACGCTCTAAGAACAACAATCGACAAATGGGACTTCATAAAATTAAAAAGCTTCTGTAAGGAAAAGGACACTGTCAATAGGACAAAACAGCAACCCATCGATTGGGAGAAGATCTTTGCCATCTTTACATCTGACAATTTCCAAAATATACAAAGAACTCAAGATATTACACTCCAGAGAGCCAAATAACCCTATCGAAATATGTAGTACAGAGCTAAGCAGAGAATTCTCAACTGAGGAACCTCAAATGGCTGAGAAGCACTTAAAGAAATGTTGAATATTCGTAGTCATCAGGAAAATTCAAATCAAATGACCCTGAGCTTCCACCGCATACCAGTAAGAATGGCTATAGTCAAAATGCAGGTGACAGCAGACTCTAGAGAGGATGTGAAGAAAGAGGAACACTCCTCCATTGTTGGTGGGATTGCATGCAGGTAAAACCACTTTGCAAAACAATCTGGTGATTCCTGAGAATTTTTGTAAATAGCTATACCACTACTGGGCATATACCCAAAAGATACTTCAACATATTACAAGGACACATGCTCCACTATGTTTACAACAGCCTTATTTATAATAGCCAGAAGCTGGAAACAACCCACCTCAATATCTTTATCCTGGTAGTCATCTCTTTTTATTTTACTTACTTCTTTAGGATATGTACTTTCATATGAAAATTTGGATCTCGAAGATTTTGATGAAAAAGAATATGGAGGGGTTTGTGGAAAGCTCGGATAATGGGTAGGGTGGTTAGGAGAAGCACCATAGTTAGCCTTTGAAAAATTCATAAATTTATTTTTTTGTTTCTGACAACTGAAATAAATTAATATTACTTACATTATATGTGTGAAAATTTATTTGCAATATAATGAGTTACTGACCAAATTATACACCCCCAATAGTAAAATGTCTCTTTATCCCCAGCAGCTATCAATTGAGAGTAGTTCCCAATCTAGTGTTGGTTTTTATATTCTTTCCCTCATCCATCATGAAATACTGATAGTCTGTGCCTTGTGCTGATATTTACAGGTACTCTTTTCTGTGGATTCTTGAGAGTAATATGATTTCACAGCAATTTTTCCTCCTTCCATTATTGTGTTCTATGTCTTTTCTTCTGTGGTATTGCCTTAGCCTAGGGGAGATGATATTATTGTCTCCTCTAGGGTCAAAAACTCAAGAGTTGGGTCAAAGCTGTAGACTCATGAATACTATAAAAGCCACAGATATACAGAAACTATGTTGAAAAAAATGGATGCATGAAAGATAGAGAAGTAAAAGAAAAAAAGGGAGGAACAAAAGAGAGAAAGATTGGTTACTATGCTTTAAGAAAGGTCTCATGCAGCCCAGGATATTCTCAGACTCATTATATAGCTGAAGAAGGCCTTGAAGTTCTCATAGCCCTGCCTCAGTCTTCACAAGCATCATGCCAAGTCACTGTGGTGTTGATGATTAAACATGTGACTTTGTGCATTGTATTAATGTCAGGTCCTAAGGAAACTCCATTTTCAATATTCTGGTGGTTAGAAAAAAAAGCCAGTATTTCTTAGGAACTTGTGAAGTCATTTCCTCTCTATGAAAAGAAGCCATTTCCCTTATCACTGACAGTAGCATCAAGTGGATAGCCAATGTGCATACTGGTCACCAGGCTTCCTTAGTATCACAAGTACCCCTTGTATATTTTAGAGTTCATGCCAGCATCCTAGTTCTTCTCAGCTCTTTCCACTGCTTTGCCTACACTGCAGCTCATGGTCTTTCCTCTCCTCAACTACTCATTCTCTATAATCATACTCTATAACCCTGGTATTTTGGCTCTGCTCTCCTTTTTGTCTGTTCTATATCTGTATTTGTATCTGCATCTGTATATCTATCTATCTATCTATCTATCTATCTATCTATCTATCTATCTATCTATCTAATTGGCTCTGTTTCTGCTTCTCTCATGGACAAGTTCAGTCTGCTGGTCATGATGGATTTTAGTAGTTTCTTTTTATGCTTTGATTATAAAAACCCTATTTAATCATTCTATCAATTAGTCACATCATTAGTTTACACAGTTAATACTCAACCAACTGGTCTCTAATACTCCCATCTTTAATTAGAGAAATAGATTTTTTGTAGTGAATATTGGTGAATATAGATGCATGGCTGTTCAAAATACTGAAAGTAAGTGAGAATTGAGAGCTCAGTCCTAACAGGACCTTTATACCCACTCCATATTCATTACTTATTTTATATAGTAGAAATCTTATGTAGGCCCACACAGATAGCCACACATGCAAGGTGTGACATGACAAAGACACTACAGCCATGACATCACAGCAACTGAATTAGGGAAATGGTGCCCTGTTCTTCCTGATAAACTATTGGCTACTGATAAATCCTTGTGGGACAATCATTCTCTTTAGTTGTGTATCCACTAAAGACTCAAACAGCCTTCAGTGTACAGGTCTACACTCACGGTCAAAAGATGATCCTTTCATACTCAGTGAGTATGAAAACATAACAATACAATTCATATTGGTAAGGCAGACCAGGAATAATAATAGGAGGGAATTAGGACTGATGTGTCATAATCATAATGAATGCAATATTTGTATGAAATTGTGAAAGAGCAAGCTCAATAAGAGTTAAAGGAGATAGAATAAATTTGGGGTTGAAAGTTTTGTGAGTTGACTAGTGTCTTTAATGCTCCACTGGGGTTCCTGGCTATAGGAGGTAGCCTCTTCAAGTTCCATATCCTCAAAGTAATGAGTGACAGCTACAGTCACCCCCATTGATTCTTGGGTGCCTCCCTTATCCCAAGTCTCTGTCTCATTTTGGAGATGATCTCTACATACTCATTCCTGTCAGTTACAGATTTCCATTCATTTCATGGCCATCTGGCCATCTCTTCTGTTCTTCCCCACACCTGATACTCAATCCCCTATTCCCTTCCTCAAATACTTTCCATCCTAGTTACCTCTCTCCATCTGCCTGTTGTGACTATTTTATGCCCCCATTTAAGCAAAATTCAAGCTTTCTAACTTGGGCCTTCTTTTCTGTTCAGTTTCTTTGTGTCTGTGGAATATAACATGGTACTTGTATGCTATAGTTATCCACTTAGAAGTGAGTATATATAATGCATCTCCTTTTGGGACTGGGTTACCTCACTCAGGATGGTATTCTCAAGTTCTATTCATATGCTTGCAAAATTCACGATGTTGGTTTTTAATAGCTGATTAGTATTCCATTGTGTAGATATAACACATTTTTTCTTCTCTTCATTTTTATTGGTTATTTTATTTATTGGCATTTCAAATGTTATATTATACTCTTCTCAGTTTCTCCTCCACAAACCCCTTATCCCCTCATGCCCCTTCCTTTATGAGTGTGCTCCCCTACTTGCCACCCTCTCCTGCTTTGGTGCTCTAGGATTCCCCTACCCTGGGTAATTAAGCCTCCACAGGACCATTTTCTTTATCCATTCTTCAGTTGAGGGACATTTGGATTGTTTTCAGTTTCTGGCTATTATGAATAAAGCTGCTATGAACATAGTTGAGAAAGTCTCTTTGCTGTATAGTGGAGAATCTTTGAGTATATGACTAGGAGTAGCATAGCTGGGTCTTGGGGTAGAACTATTCACAGTTTTCTGGGAAACCACCATTTTGTTTTCCAAAGTGATTGTACAAGTTTTCACTACTACCAGCAGTGGAGAAGTGTTGCCCTTGCTCCACATCCTTGCTAGCATGTGATATCTCTTGAGTTTCTGATCTTAGTCATTTTGATGGATGTAGAATGAAACCTCAGATGTGGTAAACAGTTTTCTGGGGTTTCGGTGACTTTTGTACCATCCACTGACTAATATTTTAAAGACTCATGAGATTGACTTTAGGAGAAGCCATTTGTGTGAGGCTTTAGGAAAATGTCAATGGAGTAAAGGTGCTAGGAGACAAGACCTCTAGAGAGAAGTTAAGTTCATGAAGAAGAGACAACCAAAAGTCATTGGTCCTTGGGAATTGGCAAAACTAAATTCTTGGCTTTCCAGGCTTGTGTCCCAGAGGGTAATCAGCTGCTTAAAGGATAATAATGTAAAATTAGGGAAATGTGCCAATGAGCAAATATAAGAAATTGCGACCTTATCTTCTGCTGACTTCAGAGTATGCAGCCTTGGACAGAAGCTGGAGAGGCAGTACTCACTGCTTCTGAATTCTTAAGTGTTTTCAGTTCTTTGTTTTGTGTGGACTCATTCAAAGCTTCAGTCTCCACCATTTGCTGAGAAGCTTAAGCTGCCATTTAGGGAACTTCTTCAAAGAGAGTGTTCAGGTAAGTTTCAGTCTGTAGACACTGCAAGAGAGTGTCAAAGAAAATTGGTCCTATGTTTGTTTTTCTGAGGTCACTGGAGATCCAGTTACTTTTAGTATAGTGGGATTTGAGTGCTTACCTTGCCATTCCATCACTTTTTGTTCAGCATTTTGTATTGAGAAATGAATATTAAAGAAATTAATTCTCAGTTTCATTGATGACAAGAAATGACAGAAACAGAATTCTGAATGGAAGAGGGAACTGGGGTAGGTGCAAAAGTATATTTCAGTGTAAGAACTACCCAAGAGTCTTTACAGTTAAAGTAGTAGGAGAATACAGGACCGGGGTGAAGAGAAACAGAGGCATTTTTTTTTTATTAAATGAGATTTATTGGATTATTTTTATGATGATGAAAAAGATCAGTGGGAGGCAATCTTACAAGTTGATAGAAAATGGTAACTAATTATCAACTCATACACACAGACACACAGACACATGCACACAGACGTACATAGACATACACAGACAGATACACAGACACTTTACACAAACACACACACAGACACACAGACACAAACAGACAAACACACAGAGAGAATGAGAGAGATAGAGAGAGAGAGACATAGGGAGAAAGAGAGACAGAGAGACAGAGAAACAGAGAGAGAGAGAGAGAGAGAGAGAGAGAGAGAGAGAGAGAGAGAGAGAGAGAAATTGTTCCAACCTCTGAGGGACTCAATGTTTCTATGTTTCTATGAGGCTATTGTTCATTTACTTTCTCTACTGAAAATGCCTACTTGCTCTTTTCTTGTATTGTGTTGTGGAAACATTTATATTCCTGGTGTAAAATGTACTCTTTCAGTGTATGTGTTAGAGTTCTTTTAATTTCATTTTTCACAAATTGCCAGCCACCCACTTATTTCTTTATTATTCCTGGATGTAAACTTGTGATAACATTTGGAAGTTTGTTTGGTGTACATGTACCTATTATAATCAGCCTCACTTGTGTTCAACTGGCTTCTTGTTCTTCAGAAAGAATTCATCAATGTGTAATTTATTCTTATGTCCTATTTTTCCATCAGGTCATTTTTACACGCTTCAAGTGTGTTTCTTCACCTTTGTTACTTCTTCTTTTGGTATTTGCATGTCTTCAATGAGATACAACCACAAAGTGGGAGTGTGGCATCACTTTTATTCATTACTTGCATTGCACTCATTCTTTTCATCATTTAAGAAACATCCATGTATTTGATTTGAGCATACGCAAACATGCAGCTCTATGAAACACATTACATTTTGATAAAGCCGCCTCCATGTATTTAGAGGTGTTTTTAAAAATCATATTTGTTTACTTTCAAGTCTTCAAAAATTTGACTTTAGATTACTTACCCCTTGTAATATCATCAAAAAATTGTTCTTTTAGATATCTGGTTCATACTGAAACACACTAAACAAAAAATAAAAACGGATGCTACATAGAGGGTGCCACTAAAGTCTAGGAAAGAAAAAGTGAGAGATAAAAGGAGGTTCAAACTGCTATCAAATAATGCTTCATGAGTGCTGAAGACCTCATGATCGGCAGTATGCCAAGGGGATCACAGTTTGAGACTTATTACATATACTTCCACATCTAATATTTATTTCATGGAAATAAATAAATTATTACTTTACAAATGTATGCTTGTGATCTATTGCATGGATTTATACAGAAAGATAGAAGAGAGGAATGTGGATCCTTACGACATAAGTAGGTAATAAATGTTGAAGGAAATGGCAACATTTTAAGTCCCTTGTCCTGATCATCACATGCTCTGTACTTGTGTGGAATTATCCCTCTGTATCCTATGCATATCAGAAGTTACTAGGGATCAATTCAAAGCTAAAATCAATGACTACAATAGTACAGGGCATGATATCATAATTACCCTTCCTTTCACTCCCCTGTGCTTCTGTACCCTTATAAACACTAAAGAAAACATGTCATACCAACACTTTGTAGATTATGGACATGGAAATGCATAAAAGAGGGAGAGAGGGCACATGAGAAAATGTTGTAGAGGAGGGAAATGTGATTGAGATACTCTATATAAATGTGTAGAAATATCATAACGAGCCACAGCACTTTAAATAAGTAAAAAAACAGTGATGATATTAGGTAAAACTAAAATGAAACTTCATAACTCGATGTACTAAGGGGAAAACCAAAAACTTCCCTTTTCTGTTTCAGAGTTTCTTAGTATCTCTTAAAATGTCTCTCTACATATTATGTGTGCTTATACATTGCTTATGAAATGCTCTAGTATGATTCTAAGTCAGTTATTATGCATTATATATCTACTCCAATTTTCTTTTTTATTTCTTGGCCTATCCTCTCACTAAATAACAGCCACAGACACTGGAAAATGAATGTTCATAGTACAGATTAGCTGTTTCACACCATTTAAAATACTGTATAATTGAGTCTGGGGATCCATTGTTTTTGTTCCTTTTCGTGGATTTGTAATTATACCAGTGCTGAAATGACAATTTTGCTTTTAGGTCAAGTTGTAATTCTCAGTGTGATGCAATTCTACTCTTCAGTGTCTAGTACTGCTCATCTGTTGTATAAGGAGACTTCATTAGAGGCTGGGTTGCTTCTAAGCATGCTGTGACGCACAGAACATCCTACTACACCTAATGATCAGGTCAGAATGTCACCGGGTTACTATGCAGAACTTTCTGGGTATGATTCTCTCAAAATGCATAAATCACAGATATAAGCATGCACATAGGTGGCAGAACATAATGACAGCTTCTATCTTTTCCTTTCAGTTATATATGTCTTTTCTTCACTGCATCACCACTCCTTGTCCTATTATAAGGTAATTCCTTTAAAATAGTTTTAGTTGTTTCTCTCTCTCTCTCTCTCTCTCTCTCTCTCTCTCTCTCTCTCTGTATATGTGTTAACATTTATTAAAAGGGTAAATTCTGCTGAATCTGACATAGACAAATGTCATACCATCACCCCAAAAGGCAGTAAACATGATTTATTTTCCTATATTCTTTTCATTCGTATACATGGAGTTCTTTTTGTTTTTATCAGCTTCTATAAATCCTCTAACCACTGCCTGAATCATATTCAGCAGTAACATTATGTATTCACAACAATTTCTTATTAAAATTGTAGAATACATGACTTTTAATGGAAATGTTCAGAGAGTGAAAGGAATGTCTATCAAGATTACCATGAGGGACTCCTTAAGAGGAACGATTCCATGGAAACAACCCAGAAATTAATTTTTTGAAAACATAAAATGTAGCAGTGTGAGAAGAGTCAAGTTTATTTGCCTTTATCTTGTTTCATAGACACACGTGACTGATGGAATCAGGGAACATCACAAGAAGAATTTCAAGTTTTTTCCTTCTTGGATTTTCAGCAAGCCCACATCTTCAGTTCCTCATTTTTGCACTGTTTCTGTCTATGTACCTGGTAACAGTGCTTGGGAACCTGCTCATCATCATGGCCATCATCACACAGTCTCACCTGCACACACCCATGTACTTCTTCCTTGCTAACCTGTCCTTTGTGGACATCTGTTTTACCTCTACCACCGTCCCAAAGATGCTGGTAAATATACACACCCAGAACAAGACCATCACCTATGCAGACTGTATTAGCCAGATGTGTGTCTTCTTGGTTTTTGGAGAACTGGACAACTTTCTCCTGGCTGTGATGGCTTATGACCGATATGTGGCTATCTGTCACCCACTGTATTACACAGTCATTGTAAACCACCGGCTCTGTATACTGCTGGTTCTGCTGTCCTGGGTTGTTAGCATCCTACATGCCTTCTTACAGAGCTCAATTATGCTGCAATTGACTTTCTGCAGAGATGTGAAAATCCCCCACTTCTTCTGTGAGCTTAATCAGCTGTCTCAACTCACGTGTTCAGGCAACTTACCAAGCCACCTCATAATGCATCTTGTACCTGTTCTATTGGCAGTTATTTCCCTCAGTGGTATCCTTTACTCTTATTTCAAGATAGTGTCCTCCATACGTTCTATCTCCTCAGTTCAAGGGAAGTACAAGGCATTTTCTACATGTGCCTCTCACCTTTCCATTGTCTCTTTATTTTATAGTACAGGTCTTGGAGTGTATGTCAGTGCTGCTGTGGTCCAAAGCTCACATTCTGCTGCAAGAGCCTCAGTCATGTATACTGTGGTCACCCCCATGATGAACCCCTTCATTTATAGTCTAAGGAATAAAGATGTGCAGAGAGCTCTGGAAAAACTCTTAGTAGGAAAACTGTAAAGTTTATCATTGGATTGGATGAAGTTTCCATGATTGCAGAGTGTGAAGCTACAGAGCCAGAGATTTGAGCTCTGTCTTCAGATCATAAAGGGATAAGGTACATTTGAATATTTTGTGGATGGTCTAGAGAGATTGTTCAAAGTTAGAAGAGAAAATTTTAGTTTTCAGGACTCATTCGGACAATTTATAATTGCCTGTGAATCCAGCTTCAAGGGATGCATCACCCTTTCTCACCTCTCTAGATATCTAAATTATCTACTCAGTCTCTGGGTGCTTCCAGGTGTCTGGGTTAGTTGGCATTCTTGGTCTTCCTATTGGTTTGATATCCCCATCATAGTAGAGGGTACCTACAATACCCCCTCATACACTTGTGCATAAAAATAAAATAGATATCTTATAAATGTAAGTAAATACATATTCCTTGTCATTTTCGCTCTCATTCCTGCTATTTGATATAAGCAACTCACATTACTAAGATGTTTTTTCTCTCTATTATGTAACAATTTTCTTCTCTATAGTAGTTCTGGATTCCCTGAGTTATTCCAAACACAAGACTCAATGTGTATGGGTCAACGACATTTGAAAATAATTTTCCCATATGTGACATATATTCTACATATTAACATTGATTTTTGGTTTGTTTTGGTACCATGCAAATGTCGCCCTTGGTGTGTGTATGTATTGGGGGGAACAAGGCTTCACAACCACTGCAGTTTTATTTAGTGTAATTGCAGAAAATCTAAAGCCTGACATTTGTCTATTGGGCCTGCTGTTCTTTGCATGGCACCATATTAACCTTATTCAGATAGTGTGAATTTTTCATACTAGTGTTTTTCAACCACTCATTAGAGATTTTTCATTTATAATTTATTATTATTAATTAATTATTTTGTTTATTTACATCTCAACTATTGCTCCCAGTTCTCATTCAAAGAGTCTCCCCCCACCCCGGTTCTTTTTCATGTCACCTCTGAGATCCTCTGCATCCTCCCTCCCTGGGGCATCAAGTTTCTTCAGGATTATGTACATCCCCTCCCACTGAGGCCAAACAAGGCAGTCCTGTCCTACATACATACGAGGGGCCACAGACTAACCCGTATATGCTCTTTGGTTGGTACTCAGTTACTGGGATTCCCAGAGGTCCAGGTTAGTTGACACAGTTGGTCTTCCTATGGGGTTGCTATCCCCTTCATTTTTCTCAATCTTTCCTCAAATCTTTCCATAGGGGTCCATAGCCTCAGTTCAATGCTTGGGTGTGAGCATCTGCATCTGTCTCAGTCAGCTGCTGTTAGAGCCTCTCAGAGGACAGCCATGCTAGGCTATTGTCTGCTAGCACAACATAGCATCAGTAACAGTGTTAGGGTTTGGTGACACCCATGGGATGGATCCCAAGTTGGGCTTGTCACTGGTCAACCATTTCTTCAGCCTCTGCTCCATTTTTGTCTCTGCATTTCTTTTCGACAAGAAAAATTTTGGGTCAAAAATTCTGAAGGTCTGTTGGTATCTTCATTTCTCCAATGGGCCCTGTCTATCTACTGGAGATGGTTTCTTCTGGTTCCATTTTCCCCTTGGGCATTTTGGCTAAGGTCACCCATACTGAGTCCTAGGAGTCTCCCCAATCCCAGGTCTCTAGTACTTTCTACCCATCCTGCATCCCTGGCAGCTGAATATTTCCATTCGTTCTCCTGTCCCTCTGGGCTTCTCTTCTGTCTCCCACCATACCTGATTCTGCTCCCCTTTCCCCTCCACTTCCCCTTTCTCCCTCAGATTCCTCCTTCCCTCTGTTTTATTTGGTTATTTCATTTTTATTATTTCTTTATTTTATCTTGGAATACATTTATTGACTTTCATATTGTGTTTTAATTCATATACACGAACAATTCAGATTAATGTGCCTGTCCATCAAATTGTGCCAGTGACCAGCCTAGCATCCAGGGTAGACTCTGGCAGGCAGTGATAAGATGAAAGTTGCAATTGTTGGGACAAATGTTGCTTACTATTTATTCATTTTTTTCCTTCCTTGAACTCTTTGCTATTCTAAGGCAAAAGTTGATACTTTCTGGTAATTTGACTCCTGTTGTTTGAAGCAGGGGATTAAGAAAAATTGACTTAGTTATGTGGCTTTTTTTCTCTTGGGTCAAGGGCTCCTTGGTGGCCAGGTGAGAGGCCTGGACTTTGTTAACTCTTTGTAAACCAGACAGAAAAGAAAGGAGAGAGAGAGAGAGAGAGAGAGAGAGAGAGAGAGAGAGAGAGAGGCAGAAAAATACTTACTCTGGATGAAGCAAAAAAAGAAGAAGCTCCTACATGCTGTAAGTTCATAGTATGTTTAAGTCAATAGTTCATGTCATAAGTTGATAAGGACTTACAGCAGAATTGTTTGAGCATCGTTCCATTAAGGCTAGTACCTGCCTAAAGATTCATTATCTTTTGGCAGTTCCGTAAGTTCAGTATAAGTTTAAAACAATGTTTTTTTGGTCATAAGTTAGCACAGTTTTCTCAAGAGACAATCATCTGCTTTGTGTCTTATTAGTTTTAAGGTTTTGTATAGATAAACTATTCAATATTTAACCTTTTGTCCTTGTACCTACAATACATTTTCCATTTCCAGTTTATGACCTTTAGTTACCTGAAAGAGATGTTTTTCTAGTTCATAAATTTGTTCCAAGCCTGCTCTCCTTTTTTCGTGCAGTTAGTCCATGACATATGAAGGTTTAGACAGCTCTGTTTGCAGCTTTTATTTTATAGAGTGCTTGAAATTACTTGTATAAGTTTTGGAATTCTATAAAAATCATTATCAGGAACTATGAAATCATCAATTATTCTACCCAGCTTTAGTATATAAGAGTATATCTTCATGATGATTTTGTAGGAAACCAATAGGGTGAGATAATGTCTAGGAAGCATTAGGCTATGTAATGATGACAGGAGAGGAATATCAGAAACAACAAGCAATCCTGGGATGAAGTCTCTCAGGAACCCACATTCTTAAAGCTCACCCATTGCAACCATGCAAAATGGTGGGCCATCTCCACAAAACTCACTTGCATGCCTTAGCCTTCCCTAGATGGCTCTGACAAAACTCCAATGTGATCAACCTTTAATATGAGTACATTCAAGTCTTCTAACAATTTGAGATGCACAATGCATCTCAATGTTATGTTGCTAAACCTTACAACTCAAAAATTTATGGATCAAGTCTACCAAACATTGTTATTGACTTTATTGATATTTTATCATCATCATCATTGTCGTCATCAGCATCATTGTCATCATCATCATAATTATTGAGTATGTGTGTTTGTGCCCTTAGGTAGTATATGCCATAATGCAGTATGATGTGAGTATATCATAGGACAACTTTGGGCAATCAGTTATCTCCTTCTAACTTTAGGAGGGATCTAGAATCAAACTCAGTTCATGAGACTTGCTAAGGAAACACCCCATTGAAATTTACACTACCAGTTTTGGGGTCCCTATTTTCAGCTAGCATATACAAAATACAATGGACTACAATGAATAAGTGATGAATGGTCTAGTGGTTCTTTGGTGTCATGTTCTGGGAAAAGGGAGAGGCTAATGTGGCCTTAAAGGGCAATAATAGTGATGTTTTGCTGATAGAAGTGTGTTGTGTTTTGCCTGGCACAGTTGTTAATATTCTGAGTTTGATACTGTACTATATTTCTGACATATTAACATCCAAGGGAAAGGATGTGAAAAAGCCTGCATATTTTTATGACATATGAGTCATAATCTAGAGCTATCACCAAATAAATTCGTAATTAAATGCAAACAACTAAAACTACACCCAGAAGTCTGTGCTTAAGAGCTTAAATTCTAATTCTAAGTACTGGAAACAGAGCACTTACAGCTTTTGCACAGGATATGAGTGACATTTCTAGCACCCACATGGCTGCTCACAACAGTCTGTAACCACAGTTTTAAGGAGATTTGACACTCTCTTCTGATGTTTGCAGTATCATGCATGTACATACATATATGCAGGCAAAACACTGAACCACATAAGATAAATTTGTTTTTAATTTAAAGAAGAAAAAAGTGTTGAAATTTTGACCTTTCCCCTATCTCAGCCTTGGTACTCTCTATACATAATTTGTGTTATTATAATGCAATATATATAATAAATTAATTGTAACCTATTTATTTAAAAACTTTTAAATATTTATTTAGCATATATTCATATCATTTCTCCTCCCCCTTCATATCTCTTTGTACCCAAAATTTATAGTCTCCTTTTCTTTAACAATTTTTGTTACTAACAAATGTTTGAATAAATACAAATGCAAACTGTTGAGTCCTTTAGTATTGCCAGTGTGTTTCTAGGGCTGAATGACTTGTTGCATAATCAATCAGGGGACTCATCCCTGGGGAATATGAAAATTCTCACTCTCAGGAGATTTTCACACCTGTGTTATGAAGTCAGTTGATGTTGGAAATATTCAGTTCTTGTTTAGATAAATATATTGAAATTATATGAGTGTAGTTTCTTTGACATCACTAAAATTATCTTCTTTGAATGAAAACATGTAAGTAGTAGTTTTTCATGAAAGAGCAGGTGCCACAAAGTTATCTGACTTCTAGGTGAATTACATGCTCTTGAAAAAGGCTGCCTTTGAGCAGAAATAGAGATCTAACTGCTTTCCAGGACTCCATCATGCATACATTGCACCCTGTGTAGCTAAATAAGTATCTATGGTCATCCTTGCCAGGGCATTTTCCCTGTTTAATAAGACCTTGACTTTGGATATTTCTAAATACTCTTCTCCAGTAAGAAAAGTTTTGGAAATTCACAAAGGTAAAATAGCTAATAAAAGTAGAGAATTGAAGGTGGGGAAGTGTAAGATAATAAATAAAATCAGGCAGACCCTCAGCATATGGTTCTCCTGTAGAAGTAGGAGAAGCAAAAGCTTCATTTCCCCTTGTCTTCTGCTTTCCTTGTTTTCCTTAACCTTAATTTTTTCTATTTTTCTGACTCCTTGCTTTACCTAGTTCGTTTACCACTTCTACCTTTTCCCTAAACAATTTTTAATTGATTATTAAAAATTTATGTTTTAATTTATCTTCAGTGTACTTCTATATATTTTGTACTTTGGCATCATTGCTGTGATAGTACTGAGTTCTCTATAAATGAATCTAGGAATTGAAATGTTGAAAGACTTAGGCTACTCAATAAAAAGATTTCTCGGCCTCAGTTAATGAATATAATGCAGAAGAGGAGAAAGTTTCACAACAAGACTTCAAAAGTTTGCTGGCAAACAGGATCCATGACCATAAAAGAAAAACAACAAACACAAGAAATCAATTAAGAATTTACAAAGGGAAGTGGGCAATAGAGAAGCAAAATATGTACTGGAAATCAATGTGTAGCTTCAAAAGCAACAAGAAAGAAAAATTCAGCAAAGAAAGTGAGATTCTAAAAAACATATATAAGTATTGATTATGAAAAGTTTGGTGCATTGAATTTAAAACCCAAAGAAAACATCTCCAATAAGTTTGAATCTGCATGGAAAGACAACCAGGAATGAAGGACAAGGCTGGAGAAATACTGTTTACAAACATTAGTGAATGAAAAAACCCTGTAATCACAGTTCTCAAGAATTTTAACACAATGAAAAGAAAAAAGTCTAAGAATTATTGGGAGAAAAAAATGGATCAGGGAGAAGCACAAAATCAATGGAGAAGGTATCTGATAAAATCACAGCAAAATGTTTTTCTAGTTTGGAGAAAGAGCAAACATGCAAGTGAATGCCATTGGGAACCCTAAATACACACAATCAGAGATGGATATCTCCAGAACTGTGGATTTTGACATAAGACTTGGACAGTATTAGTAACACTTCAGTGTAGAGAGGGAAAAGACTCAAAAGACCAAAGCATGGAGCTACTGAACATTGGAAAGGATAAGTCAGTTTTCTTCAGTGGGATGGTCTATGGTAGGTGCCCTACATCTCAGTTGATAGTGGCATATGTCCATAAACTTTATAGAGAAAGAAGAAAGAGATCCAGGCAGAGAGGATAAGCATGGAGAAGATGCAATGTAAATATGGTGTATTCATGTATGAAAATAGCAAATATTAAATTACGTTTTTAAAAGCTGAAGGAGGAAAATGCCATCTCTCCCATAAAGGCAGAAAAGTCAAAAGATCTCGTGACAATGATAAAATACAGGAATACATAAATGATGTATTTCAAGTCGACACAGTAGACAACTAAGAGTGCCAATTCAACAAAGTTATATTTAAAATCTTTTGAGGTATAAGAACATTTTAAGCACAAGGTAAGAGAGTTTATGACTACCAATAATGAATGCAGAAAATACTAAGTGAAAAATTATGTGCAGTGGTGAAAGAAAGACATATAAATCATAAGAACAGAGTAAAAATAAATTTCTTGAGAAAAACACGTAAATGGGGAAGTGGGAAAGAATCTACTATGTGTAATATAGTAAACTATATTACTGATACTATTTTTGAAAGCAAATAATAGATAGTAGATCAAACCACACAAAACAAAAGCTGACAAAATAACCAGAATTAGTAAGCATCTCTTAAATGTAAGTGGCCTACACTTATCAATCAAGAGACTCAGACTACTTTCCAATCTCCATCTGTGCCTGGAGTTAACCAACCCTGTGGCACAGCTATCCATACCCAAATTCTGCCTGGAGAGAGTTGGTCTCCTAGGAGTGCTGTTGCTCCTAAGTTCTCAGGCAAGACTAACACTTTTGCTCCAATAACTGGTCAAAGAGAGACCACAGGGCACTGGAACCATGAAGCACTGGGGACAATATCCTTCCTGTCTCCATCTGCGCCCTGGAGTTAGCCCTGTGGCACAGCTCACTGTACCCAAAAACCATGGAGAGAGCTGATCTCCAGGAGTTCTGACCCACCTAAGATCACAAGCTCACAGGCTCACAGGCTCACAAGAGGGACAGGTTCAAGTCAGAAATAGCAGGACCAACTAACACCAGAGAACCAGATGGTGAGAGGCAAATGCAAGAACCTAAGCAACAGAAACCATGGGTATTTGGCATAATGAGAACCCAGTTCTTCCACTACAGCAAGTCCTGGATACCCCAACCATTGGAAAAGCAAGATTCAGATATAAAGTCACATCTTATGATGATGATAGAGGGCTTTAAGAAGGACATAAATAACTCCCTTAAAAAATACAGGAGAAGAGAGGAAGAGGGGAGGTAGGAGGAAGAGACTTGCTTTTGGATGGGAGACAGGTGGAGGGCAAGATGTAGGTAGTGGAGACCCCCGGTTCAGGTGGCAGATCTGTTGGGATCTGCTACCAGAGGATTTAACTCAGAATTGCTTACAAATTAGGATGCTAGTTGCTGTGCCCAGCAATTGATTCTGAACTAACTACTTGTTGATTCTGTACTAACTTTGTATGGTATTTTCCTTCATGTGGTGACTCAACTGGGTTCCAGAGAGAAAAGTACAGTGTCAAAGTGTGGGTTTACAAGATGTGCACTCCAAAAGGCTGTGGGAGTTGGGAAGCATGTGGCTGGTGTAGTAGCAACTGGCCAGTGGGAACTTAGTGAGCTGAGTGGAGAGATTTTGGAACTCTGGGTCAGAGAGTCTGTCAAGATGAGAACAGGCCTGACATGCCTGATAGTGCCTGGCTGGCCAGCCCCCTGGTGCACTGCTGGGATAGCATGAATTGTTTTTTAATATTTTTTTGCTACAGATGACGTCCAACATGGCAGGCCAGAATCCACTAGAAGTCTAAGATTCTTAGCCTATAGTTAGAAATTTAGATAGAAGTTTGGAGGTTTGGCAAGTGGAGCAGAGTCAAGTCACATGACTCAAGTGTGGAAACCTTAAAGCAAAGAAAGAGGGCTCTGAGGTCCCTGATGTAAAAAAAGACAAGATGGCTGCTCTGAATCAGAAAGCTGGAGAATGGAAGCTTCCTACTTCTTTGGGGGCAGATATTGATTGAACTGTGAATTTATAAAATTAAGATTATTTGTTTTTAGGACAGACTGATATACAGATTTTGTCTGAAACATGTGGGGAATTTCCCCTGTGGTTTGGAAATAGAATATGGAAAATTTATTGATTCTTAAGCAGAGAGCAGTGATAATTGCCTGCTATGAACAGGTATTGATGGATGTCTGCAGCACTCACTGATAGTGAATATTTACTCAAAAGCTCGGAATACCCAAGATAGAATTTATAGACCACATGAAGCTCAAGAAGAAGGAAGACCAAAGTGTGGATGATTCAGTCCTTCCAGAAGGGGGAAAAAATACGGGAAGAGCAGAGGCTGATGAAAGGCCATCCAGAGACTGCTCCACCTTGAGATCCATAGCATATACAGACACCAAACTCAGCCACTATTGTGGCTGCCAAGAAATGCTTGCTGACAGGAGCCTGATATAACTGTCTCTCCTGAGGCTCTGCCAAAGCCTGGCAGATACAGAGGGGAATCCTCACAGCCAACCACTGGACTGAGCACGGGTCCCCAATAAAGGAGTTAGAGAAAGGACAGAAGGAGCTGAGGAGGTTTGCAACCCCATAGGAAGAACCATATCAAGCAACCAGATCTCCCAGAGCTCCCAGCGACTCAACCACCAACCAAAGAATACACATAGAGCAACCTATGGCTCCAGCCGCATATGTAGTAGAGGATGGACCTCTCAGGCATCAATGGCAGGAGAGGCCCTTGGTCCTTTAAAGGCTTGATGCTTCATTGTAGGGGAATGCCGGGGAAGGGAGGTGGGAGTGGGTTGGTGGGAGAGTACCCTCATAGAAGCAGAGGGAGGAGGGATGGAATAGGGGGTTCAGGAGGGGAAATGGGAAAGGGGAATAACATTTGAAGTATAAATAAATACGATATCCAAGAGAGGGAGAGAAGGGGAGAGAGAGAGAGAGAGAGAGAGAGAGAGAGAGAGAGAGAGAGAGAGAGAGAGAGGAGAGGGGGGAGAGGGGAGAGAGGGGGAGGGGAGAGGGGAGAGAAGGGAGAGGGGAGAGAAGGGAGAGGGGAGAGAAGGGAGAGGGTAGAGAGGGGAGAGGGGAGAGGGGAGAGGGGAGAGGGGAGAGGGGAGAGGGGAGAGGGGAGAGGGGAGAGGGGAGAGGGGAGAGGGGAGAGGGGAGAGGGGAGAGGGGAGAGGGGAGAGGGGAGAGGGGAGAGGGGAGAGGGGAGAGGGGAGAGGGGAGAGGGGAGAGGGGAGAGGGGAGAGGGGAGAGAAGAGAGAAGAGAGAAGAGAGAAGAGAGAAGAGAGAAGAAGAGAGGAATCTCAGAGTAGCTAACTGGGTTAACAAGCAAGATCCAGGCCAGAAAGCTGAACGTACTTGCTGCTAAGCTTGATGAACTGAGTTTGACCCCAGGGACCAGGTAGTATAAGGAGACAACTAAATCCAAAAGTTGTCCTCTGGCTTCAAAATGAACTCCTGGCAGGAGCATCTATCTTTCCACCTACACTCACAAATGTACAAAATAAACAAAAAATATAACATAAAATTAAACCCTAGATCCTAGTATGCTTTTTAAAAATAGCACACACATACCTACAGGTTGAGAATCAAAGAGTGGAAATCATTCTATCAAACAATGGATGATAGATCAATTTAAGTTAACCTAGAAATTCTAATATCTGATAAGGTAGATTTTTTTCTCATTTTTTTATTTTGCACTTTTGAGTATCTGCCTGCATGCATTTCTGTGCTGGATGTCCACAAAGGGCAGAAAAGGGCATCAGATCTTCTGGGACTGAAGTCATGGATTGTGAAACACCTTGTGAGTACTAGAAAGTAAATGTGATCCTCTGCTACAGCTCCATTGCTCTTAACCATTGAGCCATCTCTAGACTCTAATAAATTAAACTTTAAACCAAAAGTATATAAATGATATAAATAATGTTATAATTACGTCTGCAGTTAAGGACACTTGCTACTCTTGTGGAGGACCAGAATTTCACTCTTAGTACCTATGACACAGGACTCAAAAATAACCTGTCTTTGGTTCAAATGGGATTTATGCCCCTTCTACATTCTGCAGACATTGGCACAGATATACACCTACCAATTGCCCAATACCCACATAAATAAATAAAAACAAATAACAACAAATGAGGTCTCTACATATTAATAAAGAAGATTTGACAGCCTCTCCTCATCATTGTGTCCCAGATTCCAACTCAGGCAGAGTCCCCTGTTGGAACAGAGACCACACTAGCCACCAGAACTCTAGATAGTCTACCTACCCAAAGAACTTCTCCACTCGCTTCTTACCCCTCAATACTCTCTCATACTCCACCTCTCCTTCTCCTCACTGAATCCCATCCCCCAAGTCAGGCAGAGACCCCAGCTTGATTATAGGACTTGCTAGCTCTCAGAAGTCTAGGTAGGCCCCTGGCATGTGAACTTCCCCCACTCTCTTGGTGCTCCCTGCCCTATCTCCAATTTCCCCTCCACTTCTTGTCACAATGTCTTAGTCCTCAACTTGGGAAGAAATATCCTTCTCTGACCAGAGGTCACCAGAAGTCCACATAGGGTGGACATCTATAGACCACCCTACTCTCTCAGTAATCCCATTGTGTCCCCAATCTTTCATCCCTCCTTGTTGCCATGTCCCAGCCCCCAACTCAGGTGGAGATCTTGTGCTCAACCAGAGGTGACATTGGCCATCAGAAGTCTAGCCCAAAGTTAGGTGGAAATCCCCTGCTCAACCACAGGCCACACTGGCCAGAAGACTAGAGACGCAACAGAAACCAAGGGAAAAATACACCTACCCAACAAAGACAAACGTAGAAATTAGCAGTTAGTTCTATAATAAGCATAAATTCAGATGCCTAGACTCTAAGAGACCACAGAGGCCAGCCCAATCTACTATGCACAGCAAAACATTTGATAACCATAGATGGAAAAAAATAAGACATTCCGTGATAAAGTCAAATTTAAACAATATCTATCTTGTTGGCTTGGTGTTTTGTGGAATTGCTGACAATGAATGTGGGCTTGTCTTTGACTCCTTTTGTGTGCTCTTGGGTGCTCTTTTTTCTACTGGGTTCCTTCACCCTGACTTAATATGAGGGTTTGTGCCTGGTCGTATCATTTCTTGTTATGCTGTGTTTGGGTGATGGCTATAGGAGGCCTGTTCTTTTCTGGAGAATGTTGGAGGTTGGATCTGGGCAAGAAGATAGGATGGGTGGTGAACTAGGTGGAATGGATGGAAGGGAAGTTGCTGTTAGAATGTATTGTGTGAGAAAAAAAATGTTTTATTTAAAAAAAAACAAGATTTAACACTTGTAAATGTGTATGTTGAATGTTGATTCTCCTAATTTCATTAAACAAAGAAGGATCAGAATACAACAATAGGGAGAAAATATGCTAGAAGATTAGATGTCTGTGGACAAGGAGGAATACAAACATCATTTTAAATGGATTATAAACTGCTCTATTGGGAACAGAATAACTGGATAAAACTTCTCTTTCCAGGCCAGTGCCCCACTGGGAAATCAGGTGGCAATAGCATGGTTTAAGCAAAGAAGACAGTGGCTAATGAGCAGATACAGTGAGCTGCAACTGCATCCTCTGGTGACCCTTTGACTGAGCAGTCTTGAGCAGGACAGCACAGAAAGTCTCAAGTCTCTATAGGGGACAAATCCTTCCTGCTGTCCTGTATAAGACAAGCTTCAGTCTCCATCCTCTGACATCAGGAAAAACTTTGACCTTCTATAGAAAGACCTTCCTCCCTGGCCTTGGATCCAGGTGAGTCTGAGAACACATGAGATACTGCAGGGAAGAAGAGAATGGAACCTGAGAGCTAAGAACTGAATGGAATCTGAAGTCAACTGAGAGCCAGGCCCCCAGCCCAGAGTGGGATTGCTGAGCTTGCCTTCTTTGTGATTCATTATTTATTCATAATACTTCACTTATTCATTATTCTTTTTTATTAATCATTGTATATATTTACATTTCAAATTATATCCCCCCCCCTGGTTACCCTTCCACAAACCCTCCCATCTTATCTCCCCCTCCCCCCTCCCCTTTGTTTCTATGAGGGTGCTTTTCCACCCACTCACCAACTTCCTTCTCACTGCTCTAGCATCCCCCTATACTAGGGCATCAAGCTTCTATAGAACCAAAGGCCTCCCCTCCCATTGATACCAGATAAGGCAATCCTCTGCTACATATGCAGCTGGAGCCATGGGTCCCTCCATGTGTACTCTTTGGTTGGTGGTTTAGCCCCTGGAAACTCTGGGTTGTCCAGTAAGTTGATACTGTTCTTCCTATGGGGTTGCAATCCTCTTCAGCTCCTTCAGTCCTTCCCCTAGCTCTTTCATTGGAATTCCCAGACTCAGTCTGATGGTTGGCTGGGAGTATCTGCATCTGTATTGGTAAGGTGCTGGTAGAACCTCTCAGGTAACAGCCATACCAGGCTCCTGGCAAGCACTTCTTGGCATCAGCAGTAGTGTGGGGGTTTGGTGTCTACAGATGGTATGGCTCCCTAGGTGGGGTGGTCTCTGGATGGCCTTTTATTCAGTCTCTGTTCCATTTTTTGTCTTTTATTTGGACAAAAATATTTCTGGGTTAAAAAGTTTGAGGTGGGTGAGTAGCCCCATCACTCAACTGGGGGCTGTGCCTATCTACTGGAGGTGGTCTCTACAGATTCTATCTCCCCTTTGTTGTTTTTTTTCAGCTAAAGTCATTCCCAATGGGTCTGGTTTCTGGGACTTTGTAGTGGTTACCCCCAGTTCCTTATCCCCTATTGTTACATGTTTTTATTCAATTTCTTGACTTTCTGTACTTCTCTCCTGTCCCTTCCAATACCTAATTCTGTCCCCTCTTTTATTCCCCCATCCTTTGTCCCTCCCAAGTCCCTCCCTCCCTCTACCTCCTGTGATTGTTTTCTTTCCCATTCTATGTAGGATTGAAGCATCTACACTTTGGTCTTCCTTCTTCTTAAGCTCCATATAGTTTGTGAGTTGTATTGTGGGTATTCTGCGCTTGTGTTAGCAAAAGAAATGAGCACTGAACTGAATGATGCAGGATTCACTGTTGGCAATGAAATGACAAAAACAGAAGCCCAAATAGGAAAAAAACAGGTACTGGGGAGATAGCCCAGTGTTTGCATAGAAGCATCCAAATCAGAATTTGGGTTTTCAGAGCTTATGTAAATGACAGAAGACAGAGGTGGCAGTTCACTGAGCAAGCTGGTTGGCCAGACCAGTCACATCAGTGAGCTATGGGTTTGATGGAGAGATACTACTTCAAGAATTAATATGGAAGAGGGATATAGAATGGTTTCAGACATCAATCTTAGGCCTGCACCTGCACATGCACACATGTGCACTCACAGAGGCACACACACACACACACACACACACACACACACACACATTGCTTCAGTAAAGGAACACAAGCAGCCCCAAGGTAAATAGGATGTTCTTTATTGAGGGAAGTACAATGTTATAAAACCATTTTTGTGTTTTAGCTCAGACATACTTGACTGTGCTTATGTGTTGATGAGAAAAACCAGTAAAGGTTTTTTTTTTCAAATCTTATGATATAATTTTTAAAGATAAACTTTGTCTTTTACTCTAACTAGAATTCTTCACAGAGAATTATATAACAGATGGATCAATGCAGGTCTTAAAGTCTTATATTGCAGTAGATCAATATCTGTGAGGTTGAACACATTGGAGAGTTGTTAGTCATTTTTTTCTTTTTTCCTCAGGACCTGTGCAAGCTCTTTTTTTTCACAGCTAGTTGTGTAGCATATTCTTGCTCTCCAATGCAATATTTCCAATAAACTGTTGGGTTTACTTTTATACAAACTTTCTTCTTTTCATGTAGGTATTTCATATATCCAGAAATCTAAAGAAATGTGTGAAGGAGAGAACTGACTCCTGAAAGTTGTTCTCTGACTCCACACACAGGCATAGACACTAATGAACACAGATACTAAAATAAATTGCCATTTTAAAAATAAGGAAATAAAAATAATGTGGGATTATATGACTATTTTTTTTACCACCAGTCAACTAATTGTTTAATAAGATAATGTTTGGGTTTGAGAGATGGATGGCTCAGTGGTTAAAGAGCCCTGTCTGTTCTTCCAAAGGTCCTGAGTTCAATTCCAAGAAACCATATGGTGGCTCACAATCATCTGTAATGGGATCCAATGCCCCCTTCTTGTGGGTCTGAAGACACCTATAGTGTATACATAAAATAAATAAAAGAATTAAAAGAAAAAACTACAACAAAAGAAAAAAGATAATGTTTTTTTCAAAAATTTCATTTAAGGGTACAAAATGTAAAGAGCCATTGCATTGAATGGAGGTGAAAATTTTAAAGATAAAAGTGATACTCTAATAATTCTGACAAAAATGTAGCTTGATGAAGGGCAATATGGACTACAATCATCAAGTATTGTGAATAACAAAAGCACAGTTATTCTGTAACTCAAGCCAGAACATTCTTTTTTTTAATTGGTTATTTTATTTATTTACATTTCAAATGTTATCCCTCTTTCATGTTTTTTCTCAGCAAACCCTGTAATCCATCCTCCTTCCCTCCTGCTTCTATGAGGGTGCTCCCCTACCCTCCCACCCACTCCTGCCTCACTGCCCTAGCATTCCCTTATGTTGGGGCATCAAGACTTCACAGGACCAAGAGCCTCTGCTCCCATTGATGCCAGCTAAGGCCATCCTCTGTTACATATGTGGCTGGAGCTATGAGTCCTTCCATATGTACTCTTTGGTTGGTGATTTAGTCCTTGGGAGCTCTGGGTGTTCTGTTTGGTTGATATTATTGTTTTTCCTATGGGGTTGTAAACCCCTTCAACTCCTTCAGTTCTTCCCCTATGTCCTCCATTGGGGTCCCTGTACCCAGCCAATTGGTTGGCTGCAAGCATCTGCATCTGTATTGGCCAGGCTCTGGCAGAGCCTCTCAGGAGGTAGATACATCGTGCTCCTGCCAACAAGCACTTCTTAGCATCAGCAATAGTATCTGGGTTTGGTTTCTTTATATGGGATAAGCCAGAATATTTTTGATGTGAGGCTCTCCTGCACATCATAGGACATTCAGCATCTTACTCTCCCATGTGGCAGACAAAGATGTCTTAAGACAAGGCTCAAAGCCCTTTGGGAAATAAAGTTACTCCTGGCTGAGAACTACCATTTGAAACTAAGAAAGTATTTTTCTAGTGTGGTAAATAGCAAATTAATAAGAAAGAATATGAAAGATCATCTAAAATATGGCACATATTTATTTAAAAATTTCACACATACCTTGAAATAAATGAGCTGTTTTATAATAGTTTATTTCCAGGCCTCTGGAGATATTTTTGTGTGAGGAGAGAAGGAAAACCACAAAACCTACTGCAATATACAAAAAAGGTATTTGGCATGGGCATAGCACAAAAAAATAAATACAGTTTATTAATGCAGCTGAATGAAAGATGTGAGACATAACTATGGATATAATATAATATAATATATATCTGATGGAAAGTAAGAACATATCCTATAGGTACCACCAGCATTCATATTCACGAAACTACTATTAATGTAGTTTTCATTTTATTTATGGATTTAGAAATTTTAACTTTTCTGGTTTATTAAGCATTATCATGTTAATTTTTAAAATTTTGATATTTGCTATCATGAATATGATGCTTTCTATAGTTCATAGTCTTCCATTTTAACACTTCTTCCACTTCGCAAGTGACACAAATACATGTGGAGTGAGTCTCTTGTGTATTGAATATGGGAGCACAAAAACATGAAAATAAAAGGGAGGCAATTAGTGTTGTTTTAAAATTTATCTCCGTACTCACAGTGATCTTTAGTATGATGTCTATCTGCCATGACTCTACAGTATGGCTGTGTGTGATACAGTGTGAAAGTTTGGCACATATGTTTAATGTGTAATAATAAAATCTAGTCAATTAGCATTCATGGCTCAAAAATGTTCCTCTTACATTGTGTTAGGATTCTTTAAATTCCTCTGTTCTAATTTGTATTAGTTTAAAAATAAATGTTTTAAAAACATATTATGAGAAAATATTTGCTGCATTAGAGTAGTTATCTCACTACTCTCCACTCCCTGTGAACATGAAAACAGAATAATGTCTACTTACGGCTTCTATGTTTTTGAATATCTACATAACCTTGTCAGTGTGCATATGTATTTTGTATGTGGTTTTGTAGAAACCACAATTTTTTATTAGTTATATTTCTAATTATTCTTATCACATAAGTATTTCCCACATTTCTTTCGTTTTAATGTTATTTCAACTGCATAGACACAATTAATTAATAAGTCACTTATGGTTGGAAGCATTTAGTGTTTTGACATTTTTACAAAATAGTACTTCAAAACCATATTGCAAAATAAAGGTTTAATAATTTGTAGTTCTGAGCAAATTCTCCTGGGTATGTTGTAGAGTCATCAGTGAGGGTAGATGGTGAGGAAGATTTGTTGGAAACAGCCTCAGAGGGCCACAGTGGTAATTTGTTTGTTGACAAGCACTCCTCAGAGGAGAGATTCTGGACTTCTGTACAGAAAAGTTATTCTTATAATGGCTGGAGATCTCAAATATCAGTAACAGTAGGTCATTCATTTCAATTCATAGCATGCCTCTACAAAAACTTAAATGTAAGAAAAACATGTTGTGAATGAGTCTCCTGCTGTCTTCTATTTTAACAATAACATTCAGACTACTTTATTGACCATCATTTTCTGGCACCAGCTTTCGTTACATTTTGTCTTTCTCATTGTATCCTTGGTGGATTAAACATCTGAAGCAAACAGCTATTGAATTTGGCACTAGCAAGGTGAAATAAAACTCCTGGCTACATGAAGTCTCTGTTTCAAAGTCATCTTCCTTGCTATTCTTATTCTGACATTTATAATATCAGCATCCCCAATAGTTGAAGGTATAGGTAAATAATCACAAGATTAGTAGGCACAAACCCAAGGTTTGATCATCAGACACATTTGTGTGCATTCACACACAGACATAGACATCCACAAACATACACATGGATATATATATATATGCAGAGACACCCAGACACACAGAGACAAAGATACACACAAAGTCAAAGATATACACATAGACAAATACAAAGCCATGCACACAAGAACATGCAGTCACACAGACACACTTCATTGGGCTATCAGTCATTTTTTTTTATTTTTTAAAACAATATTTTGTATTTATTCTTTGAAAACTTCATACATGTATGCAACATAGTTTGATCATATCACCAACATTTCCTATTCCATCTGTTCCAGGACCAAACACCTCTTTCTCCCAGCATTCATATTCCCTCTTAATGGATAATTATAAAATAATTTCCTATTCAGTCCAATTGGACTTTCCATATGTGCAGAGATTTAGGACAAGCCTCTGAGATGTGAGCAACACAGCAGTGGTCCCAACCTCAAAGAAAATTGATTATCTTCCCCACCAGCAGCCATCAACTGCCAATAATTCCCTTGCTGGGAGTTAGTCCCTCTCACAACCATGCTGGTTTCTTTTTAGACTGGCTTGATCTTATGCAGATCTCATCTAGGTAACTACAGGTGCTATGAAATCATGTGCATAATAACAGTTATGTCATGCCCAGAGGCCAGGCTTTCTTAGCTCTCCTCATTTTCTGACTCTTATGTTTTCTCTTACGTTCTCTCAGTTCTATCATTGCTGATGTTCACTGAGCCTTGGATGCACGGAGGTTGATATAGACGTCTGACCTACATCTCACTGTCATTTATTCTCAGCATTTCCACAAGTTTATAAAGTTCTTTATTCACCGTTACCCACACAAAAAAGAAACTACTCTGACCCAGTTAAGAGCAGCACAAATATATGGATATAAATGTATATGTGTAGAAAGCAACTTTACAAAACAAACACTAAGAAACAAAAACAGTAGTATGTTCTGTACAGGGACCTGTAACTCCTCCAGGCATTTTTTTGTGCATCTGTTTTACAGTATTTACCATGATTTCCTTTCTGTGGAGCAGGCCTTTAATCCTAGTTTATATCAGCAAGTCTCACACAGTTGTAGCATGTGTTGGTAATGGACTCATAGCAATCCTTTTGCTTCAGCCTCCAGAGTATCTGGATTATATGCATAAGTATTAGTCTTTAGTTATTGCTTGGTGCCTTTAATATGGTTCCTTCCTATATATTACTAAGTGTTAAAAAGAAAATTCTTATTAAATCTATAATATACATGATCTCTCAGGGAAAAGGGCTCATAGAGGGATAGGAATTCCTCCTAAGTCACAGCACTGAATGTCCTAAAATTATTAGATCCACGACAACGTGCAAAATTAAGTTAGTTGCTAAAAATATCATTTTTATCTACCTGAAAAATATCTATTTCTGTGGAGAATAACTTGTGGGTTTTTTTTTTTTTTTATTTCTAGAAAAATTCAACACATGGACTCAAGTAACAGGACAAGAATTTCAGAATTTCTTCTTCTGGGATTTTTAGAAAACAAAGGCCTGCAACCCCTTGTCTATGGTGTTTTCCTCTCTATGTACCTGGTTACTGTTGTTGGGAACTTGTTTATTATCCTGGCTATCATTTCAAGTCCCCGTCTGCATACCCCCATGTATTTTTTCCTCTCTAACCTGTCCTTTGTGGACATCTGTTTCATTTCAACAACTGTTCCAAAGATGTTAGTGAATATCCAGACCCAAAACAAGGCCATCACCTATGCAGGGTGCATTACCCAGATATACTTTTTCTTGCTTTTTGTAGAATTGGACAACTTCTTGCTGACTATCATGGCCTATGACCGTTATGTGGCCATCTGTCACCCCATGCACTACACAGTTATCATGAACTACCAGCTCTGTGGAATTCTTGTTCTGGTGTCTTGGATTGTAAGTGTTCTGCATGCTTTGTTTCAAAGCTTAATGATGTTGGAGCTGCCCTTCTGTACACAGCTGGAAATCCCACACTTCTTCTGTGAACCTAATCAGGTGATACAACTCACTTGTTCTGATGCATTTCTTAATGATCTGGTGATATATTTTACACTTGTGCTACTGGCTACTGTTCCTCTTGCTGGTATCTTCTATTCTTACTTCAAGATAGTGTCCTCCATACATGCAATATCCTCAGTTCATGGGAAGTACAAAGCATTTTCCACCTGTGCTTCTCATCTATCAGTCGTCTCTTTATTTTACTGCACAGGCCTAGGAGTGTATCTCAGTTCTGCTGCAAACCACAGCTCACAAGCAAGTGCAACAGCCTCAGTGTTGTATACTGTAGTTACCCCTATGATGAACCCCTTTATCTATAGTCTTAGGAATAAAGACGTTAAGAGTGCCCTGAAAAGACTCTTTGTGAGGAAATTATAAGGAGTCCCACCTTCCCCACTTCATCTTTCTCCTAGCTTTATGTCATCTCCTTTGTTTTCTTTTTTGTTATTAATAACCTTATGAGGACAATTTGTGATGCCTACATACATGTGGCCTTCCACTGGAGCATGAGAATCTACTATTCACCACATCTCCAAGGGAGAGAGACTTCTGGAGCCTGGAACTCTAGTCAGATGGTAGACAAACTTCATTCTGTTTACTTTCTGGAGATCTTATCATTTGACATGAACTGTACATGGCAAGCAACCCATTTGATTAATATTTATGCTCTTGGAGTCTCAGAGACTGAGCCACCACCCAAATAGCATACAAGGCCCTTGACACATATGTAGCAGATGTACAGATCAGACTCCATGTGGATCCCCCAACAATTGAGCAGGGGCTGTCATTAAAGCTGTTGCCTGTCTGTGGGTCTTTTTCTCAGCTGGGCTGCCATGTCTTACCTCAGTGGGAGAAGATGCACCTGCAAAGATTTAATGCACCAGGGTGGGGCAACATCCTGGAGGCTCAATTTCTCCAATGAGAAGGAAATGGGGAATGCTGACTCTGTAGGGGTGAATAAAGAGAGGGGGCAGCAATTGGTTTATATAATGTGTAAATCAATAAATCAATTGGAAAAAAATTTTTCAGCTCTCTGTTACTGAAACCATTTACCTAGTGCCCTCTTCCAAAGTTATTGCAAAATGACACAAGAACCATTTAGAAATACACATTTTTATAAAGGACAGATGCACTTAAAAAAAACCATAATTTGTTCTCACAAGTCATATATCTTTATTGAGGGACACTTCTTTGTTTCATTATAAGTTCAATCATTATTATATAATATACATATAAAATCGCTAAATATGTAAATCATGTAATTATGAGTATATGAAAAATTGTAGTTTTCCTCTTTTTTGTTTTTTTTTGTTTTTATTTATTTATTTATTTATTTATTTATTTATTTTAAAATACATTTCAGATTTTATCCCCTCACCCCATTCCCCCAACCACCCAGGAACCCCCATCCCATTCCCCGCTCCTGCTTCCACAAGGATGTGCCCCCCACCTATGCTCACTTCCACCTCCCCACCCTCAAATTCCTCCCCACTTGATGTTCAGCTTTCATGGGACCAAGGATCTCCTCTCCCACCCATGCCTGACAAGGCCATCCTCCCCTAAGATACAGCTGAAGTCATGGGTGCCTCTCTTTGTGCTCCCAAGCTGGTGATTTAAACCCTGGGGAGCTCTGGTTGGCTGGCACTGTTGCTCTCCTCTTGAGGCCACTAACCCTTTCAGCTCCTTAAGTCCTCTAACTTCTTCACGGGGAACCCTTGATCACATCAATGGGTTGCTGCGAGCATCCACCTCTGGATGTGTCAGACTCCGGCAGACCTTCGAGGAGACAGCTGCATCAGGCTCCTGTCAGCATGCACTTCCTGACATCCATATCAGCGTCTATCTTTGGTGACTGCACATGGGACGGATATTAAGGTAGCATAGTCTACCAACAGCCCCTCCTTGACTTTCTGTCCCACACTTTGTCACCTTATTTGTTCCCTTGAGCATTCTGTCACTCCTTCCAAGAAGGACCAAGGCATCCACACTTGGTCTTCCTTCTTCATGAGCTTCATGTGGTCAGTTAGTTGAATCTTGGCTAATTCAACCTCTTGGGCCAATATCCACTTAACAGTGAATAAATACCATATGTGTTCTTTTGTGATGGGGTTACCTCACTTAGGATGATATTTTCTAGTTCCAACTATTTACCTAAGATTTCTCGAATTCATTATTTTTCATAGCTGAGTAGTACTCCATTGTGTAAATGTACCACATTTTTTGTATCTATTCCTCTGTTGAAGGGCATCTGGGTTCTTTCAGGCTTCTGGCTATTATAAATAAGGCTGCTATGAACATAGTGGAACATATGTCCTTGTTAAATGTTAGAGCATCTTCTGGGTATATGCCCAGGAGTGGTATAGCTGGGTCCTCAGGTAGTGCTATGTCCAATTTTCTGAGGAACCGCCAAGCTGATTTCCAGAGTGGTTGTACCAGCTTGCGTTCCCACCAACAATGGAGGAGTGTTCCTCTTTCTCCACATCCTTGCCAGCATCTACCATCACTTGAATTTTTTATCTTAGCCATTCTGACTGGTGTGAGATGGTATCTCAGGGTTGTTTTGATTTGCATTTCCCTGATGATTAAGGATGTTGAGCATTTCTTAAGGTGCTTCTCGGCCACTCGAATTTCCTCAGTTGAGAATTCTTTGTTTAGCTCTGTACTCCATTTTTAATAGGGTTATTTTGTTGTTTGGCATCTAATTTCTTGAGTTCTTTGTAAATATTAGATATTAGCCCCCTATCAGATGTAGGATTGGTAATGATCTTTTCCCAATCTGTTGGTTGCCATTTTGTCTTATTGACAGTGTCCTTTGCCTTACAGAAGCTTTGCAATTTTATGAGGTCCCATTTGTCAATTTTTGATCTTAGAGCATAAGCCATTGGTGTTCTGTTCAGGAAAATTTCCCCTGTGCCTAAGTATTTGAGATTCTTCCCCATCTTCTCTTCTATTAGTTTCAGCGTATCTGGTTTGAAGTGAAGGTCCTTTATCCACTTGGACTTGAGCTTTGTACAAGGGGATAAGAATGGATTGATTTGCATTCTTCTACATGCTGATCTCCAGTTGAACCGGCACCATTTGATGAAAATGCTGTCCTTTTTCCACTGGATGGATTTAGCTCCTTTGGCAAAGATCAAGTGACCAAAGTGTGTGGGTTCGTTTCTGGATCTTCAATTCTATTCCATTGATCTTCCTGCCTGTCTCTACCAATACCATGCAGTTTTTATGACTATTGCTCTGTAGTACAGTTTGAGGTCAGGGATGGTGATTCCCCCAGAGGTTCTTTTATTGTTGAGAATGGGTCTTGCTATCCTAGGTTTTTTGTTATTCCAAATGAATTTTCAAATTGTTCTTTCTATCGCTATGAAGAATTGATTTGGAATTTTGATGGGGATTGCATTAAACCTGTAGATTTTTTTAGCAAGATGGCCATTTTTACTAAGTTAATCCTGCCAATCCAGGAGCATGGGAGATCTTTCCATCTTCTGAGATCTTCGATTTCTTTCTTCAGAGATTTGAAGTTCTTGTCCTATAGATCTTTCACTTGCTTGGTTAGATTCACTCCAATATATTTTATATTATTTGTGACAATTGTGAAGCGTGTCATTTCCATAATTTCTTTCTCAGCCTGTTTATCTTTTGAGTATAGGAAGGCTACTGATTTGTTTGAGTTGATTTTATATTCAGCCACTTTGCTGAAGTTGTTTACTAGGTGTAGGAGTTCTCTGGTGGAAGTTTTAGGGTCACTTAAGTATACTATCATATCATCTGCAAATAGTGAAATTTTGACTTCCTCTTTTTCTATTTGTATCCCTTTGACTTCCTTTTGTTGTCTAATTGCTCTGGCTAGGACTTCCAGTACTATATTGAATAGGTAGGGTGAGAGTGGGCAGCCTTGTCTAGTCCCTGATCTTAGTGGGATTGCTTCAAGTTTCTCTTCATTTAGTTTGATGTTGGCTACTGCTATGTTGTACTATGTTTAGGTATGTGCCTTGAATTATTGATCTTTCCAATACTTTTAACATGAAGAGATGTTGAATTTTGTCAAATGCTTTCTCAGCATCTAGTGAGATGATCATGTGGTTTTTTTCTTTGAGTTTAATTATGTAGTGGATTACATTGATGGATTTTCAAATATTGAACCATTCCTGAATTCCTGGGATAAAGCCTACTTGATCATGATGGATGATTGTTTTGATGTGTTCTTGGATTCGGTTTGGGAGAATTTTATTGAGTATTTTTGCATCAATATTCATAAGTGAGATTGGTTTGTAGTTCTCTTTCTTTGTTGGGTCTTTGTGAGGTTTAGGTATGAATGTAATTGTAGCTTCATAGAACAAATTGGGTAGTGTTCCTTCTGTTTTTATTGTGGAATAGATTGAAGAGAATTGGTATTAGGTCTTCCTGGAAGGTCTGATAGAATTCTGCACTGAAACCATCTGGTCCCGGAATTTTTTTTTTTTTTTTTTTGGTGGGGAGATTTTTAATGACTGCTTCTATTTCTTTAGGGGTTATGAGATGGTTTAGATGGTTTATCTGCTACTTGTTTAACTTTGGTACCTGGTATCTTTCTAGAAAATTGTCCATTTCATCCAAATTTTCCAATTTTGTTGAGTATAGGCCTTTGTAGTAGGATCTGATGATTTTTTTTAATTTCCTCAATTTCTGTTGTTATGTCTCCCTTTTCTGTTCTGACTTTATTAATTTGCATACTGTCTCTGTGTCCTTTGATTAGTCTGGCTAAGGGCTTATCTATCTTGTTGGTTTTCTCAAAGAACCAGCTCCTGGTTTTGTTGATATTTTGTATAGTTCTTTCTGTTTCAACTTGGTTGATTTCAGCTCTGAGTTTGATTATTTCCTGCCATCTACTCCTCCTGGGTATATTTGCTTCTTTTTGTTCTAAAGCTTTCAGGTTTTCTGTCAAGTTGTTAGTGTATGCTCTCTCCAGTTTTTTTGCAAGCACTTAGAGCTATGAGTTTTCCTCTTAGTACAGCTTTTATGGAATCCCACAAGTTTTGGTATGATATGTCCCCATTTTCATTAAATTCTAAAAAGTCTTTAATTTCTTTCTTTACTTCTTCCTTGACCAAGTTATCATTGAGTAGAGCATTGTTCAGTTTCCACGTGTATGTGGGCTTTCCATTGTTTTTGTCATTATTAAAGGCCAGCCTTAGTCCATGGTGGTCTGGTAGGGTACAAGGGATTATTTCAATCTTTTTGTATCCGTTGAGGCCTGCTTTTTGACCAATTACATGGTCTATTTTGGAGAAGGTACCATGAGGTGCTGAGAAAAAGGTATATTCTTTTGTTTTAGGATGAAATGTTCTATAGAGATCTATTAATTCCAGTTGGTTCATAACTTCTGTTAGTTTCATTGTGTCTCAGTTTAGCTTTTGTTTTCATGATCTGTCCATTGCTGAGAGTAGGGTGTTGAAGTCCCCCACTATTATTGTGTGAGGTGCAATATATGCTTTGAGCTTTAGTAAAGTTTCTTTTATGCATGTGGGTGCCCTTGCATTTGGGGCATAGATGTTCAGAATTGAGAGTTCTACTTGGTGCATTTTTCCTTTGATGAGTATGTGTAGTATCCTCCTTATCTTTTTTGATTACTTTTGGTTGAAAATCAATTTTATTTGATATTAGAATTGCTACTCCAGCTTGTTTCTTGGGACCATTTGCTTGGAAGATTGTTTTCCATCCTTTTACTCTGAGGTAGTGTCTGTCTTTGTCACAGAGGTGTGTTTCCTGTATTCAGCCAAATTTTGGGTCCTGTTTATGTATCCAGTCTGATAATCTGCGTCTTTTTATTGGTGAATTGAGTCCATTGATATTAAGAGATATTAAGGAAAAATGATTGTTGCTTCTTGCTATTTTTGTTATTAGAGGTGGAATTATGTTTGTGTACCTATCTTCTTTTGGGGTTGTTGGAAGACTACTTTCTTGCTCGTTCTTGGTTGTAGTTTCCCTTTTTGTGTTGGAGTTTTCCATCCATTATTCTTTGAAGTGCTGGATTTGTGGGAAGATATTGTGTAAATTTGGTTTTGTCATGGAATATCTTTGTTTCTCCATCAATAATGATTGAGAGTTTTGCTGGGTATAGTAGTCTGGGCTGACATTTGTGATCTCTTAGGGGCTGTATAATATCAGTCCAGTATCTTCTGGCTTTTATAGTATCTGGTGAGACGTCTGGTGTAATTCTTATAGGTCTGCCTTTATACGTTACTTTGCCTTTTTCCCTTACTGCTTTTAGTATCTTCTCTTTGTTTTGTATATTTGATGTTTTGATTATTATGTGATCAGAGGTATTTCTTTTTTGGTCTAAACTATTTGGAGTTCTGTAGGCTTCTTGTATATTTAAGGACATCTCTTTCTTTAGGTTAGGGAAGTTTTTCTCTATAATTTTGTTGAAGATATTTACTGGCCCTTTAAGTTGGGAGTCTTCACCCTCATCTATACCTATTATCCTTATGTTTGGTCTTCTCATTGTGTCCTGGATTTTCTGGATGTTTTGGGTTAGGAGCTTTTTGCAATTCACATTTTCTTTGACAGTAGTGTCAATATTTTCCATGATATCTTCTGCGCATGAGATTCTCTCTTCTATCTCTTGTACTCTGTTGGTGGTGCTTGTGTCTATGACTCCTGATCTTTTTCCTAGGTTTTCTATCTCCAGGGTAGTCTCCCTTTGAGATTTCTTTATTGTTTCTACTTCCATTTTTAGATCCTGGATGGTTTTGTGTAATTCCTTCACCTGTTTGGTTGTGTTTTCTTACATTTCTTTAAGGGCTTCTACCTGTTTACCTGTGTTCTCCTCAAATTCTTTGAGAGTGTTGTTTATGTCCTTTTTAAAGTCCTCTATCATCATCATGAGAAGTGATTTTAATTCTTTTTTTAATTTTTTAATTGGGTATTATATTTACATTTCAGATTTTATCCTCTTATCCCACTCGTGATTTTAATTCTTAATCCTGCTTTTCCAGTGTGATGTGGTGTTCAGGACTAGATATGGTGGGAGAACTGGGTTCTGGTGATGCCAAGTAACTTTGGTTTTTGTTGTTTACATTCTTACACTTGCCTTTTGCTGTTTGGTCAGCTCTAGTGCTACCTGCACTCACTGGTTCTGACTGAAGCCTGCCTTTCCAGTTATCTTGGTTGTGTCAGAACTCCTCGGGGTCTGGATGCCTCTGTTTTCCTTAGCTCCAGATGTTCTGGGTACAGTGGCTCCTTAGGATATCTCAGGATATGGTGTCTCCATGGTAGTATACCAGCTAGGTGTTTGCTGCTCTGAGTGTAGTCACTCCTCTAGAATTTCTCAGGATATGGTGTCTGCTGCTCTGAGGTCAGTGGCCTCTCTAGGATGTCTCCAGACACAGATTTTGCAGCTCTGCAGCTCTGCAGGCTGTGGCCTCTCTAGGATGCCTCTGGACTCGGTTTCTATAGGGGAGCAGATCAGCCAGGTGTCTGCTCCAGTCACCAAGATCCTGGTGAGAGATGGAAGGGGAGTGGTATTCCACAGGAGCAGTGTCTGGGTGCCAGATGTGCTCTGGGGGCTCCCTGCTGCCAGTTGTGCCTCTGGGGCATAGGGCAGTGGGCAGGTGCTCCTACCTGCAGCCGTGGCCTCTCGAGGATGCCTCTGGATGTTGTTTCCACAGGGGAACAGATCTGCTGAGTATCTGCTCCAGTCACCAGGATCCAGGTGAGGGGAGTTTTCCTCTTTTGCATATTATATTCTTTATCTTGTCTTTTTTACTCTCCCAATTTTCCATCTGTCTCTCCTCACATTCTTTCTATCTTTCTCTCTTTCCCTCTCCCTTTTCCCTCTCTTCCTTTCTCTCTCTCTCTCTCTCTCTCTCTCTCTCTCTCTCTCTCTCTCTCTCTCTCTCTCTTTCTGTATGCCTTTGGGCTCATATATGTCTAGGTGCATATACACATGAGTGTATGTGCCTGTGGATGCCTGAAGCTCTTGTTAGTAATCAGGCTCTTATTTTCTTTGAGCTTGTTCACTGTCAGTCAAACCCAGAGCTCTGTAGCCAGCATGCCATGAGGACCCCACCTTCTACTGAGAATAAAATTAGAAGCAAGCCATGATGTCCACATTGTCAGGCTGTGGAAGGGTATCCTGGTTGTTGGATTGTGGGTGTTCAGCCACACCCCCAGAACCCAGGCTCCTGACCCGAGGTCAAATCTCCATTCAACCTGCACCCTTCAGTCACATTGGGCACAGGTGGAGGGTATGATTAACAGGTCTCCACCTCCAGAGATTAAAATATTAATGAGTTATCTAAAGCCCGGGGGCATAGCTAATTAAGTTATTCCCTCCCCTCTTCCTCCCTTCTATAAAAGCCATGTTCCCCTGGCTTTTTGAGGGGGGGGGTGCGAACCACCTACACCCATTCACCACACGCCATGAACAATGAAAGCTTTGGAAAAGTCCTGGACTCCACGTGTCTCCTGGGCCTGCCGCTAGGTTCCCAGCCTTTGGAACCCTGAACCTTCCTGACAGAGCCGCCAGCCCTCCTGAGGCGGCTGCATAAATGTGGGACCCTCCACTGTGTGGGTTTGGGAAGCCCGCCCAGGACCCCGCTGCCAGCCCTTGCGACTTTGTCCCCGCTGCTGAATTCCCCTTGTGAGTTTTTTTCCCATACCACATGATATTGTTTGGGTTCTGGCAATCCAAATTCAAGTTCTTATATTTGTAGGAAAGTCATTTGACTATATTCCCAGGCATTTAACTCATCTTAACAATAAGGAATTTAATTTTTAAATTAATTTATTTTATAATATGTACTGTATTTACATAATTTCTATCCATTCTTTCTCTAAATCCTACCATGCATGCCACTTTTTCTCAAATTCATGGTCTCTTATTCTTTAATTTTATTGTCACATGACATATATACACACATAAGAGTGTATACTGATCTGCACCGTGGAGCTGATCCTATGCCACAGATCTCCACACCCCAATCCTGAGTGGAGATAGCTTGTCCTCCAGGAGTGCTGACACACATAAGGTCACAGGTGTTACCACTACTATTGCCTGGAACCCATCCAAGTGGAACCCATTTGGGGCCCACAGCACTCAGTAACTGCTGAGGAGCTGGGGACACAATCTTTTCAGTTTTTCTGCCCCCAACCCCAGCTGATCATGTGCCACATCTCTTCCCACCCAAATCCTGCCCAGAGAAAGTTTGTCCACAAAGAGTACAGATACACTTAAGATCACAGGAGTTCTGACATACTCAGACTCATGAGTTCACAGGAGGGAGACACTCCAGTCAGAGACAACAAGACTAGCTAACACTAGAGATAACCAGATGGAAAGAGGCAAGCACAAAAACATAAATAATAGAAACCAAGGTTACTTGGCATCATTTGAACTCAGTTTTTCCACCAAAGCAAGCCCTGGATACCCCAACACAACTGAAAGCAAGATTCTGATTTAAAATCACATCTCACGATGATGATAGAGGACTTCAAGAAGGATATAAATAACTCCCTTAAGGAAATACAGGAGAACAAAGGTAAACAGATAGAAGGTCATAAAGAAGAAACACTTAAATCTCTTAAAGAAATACAGGAAAGCACAACCAAACAGGTGAAGGAATTGAACAAAACCATCCAGGATCTGGAAATAGAAGCAATAAAAAAATCACAAAGAGAGACAACCATAAAGATAAAAAAAAAAAACAAAAAAACAAAAAAACAAGGAGAGATCAGGAATCATAGATGTAAGCATCACCAACAGAATACAAGAGACAGAAGAGAGAATCTCAGATGTAGAAGATATCGTAGAAAATATTGACACAACTGTCAAAGAAAATGCAAAATGCAAAAAGCTCCTAACACAAAACATCCAGGAAATTCAAGGCACAATGAAAAGATGAAACCTAAGAATAATAGGTGTATATATGAGAGCAAAGATTCCCAACTCATAGGGCCAGTAAACATCAACAAAATTATAGAAGACTTCCCTAATCTAAAGAAAGAGATGCCCATAAACATACAAGAAGCCTACAGAACCCCAACTAGATTAGACAAGAAAAGAAATTCCTCCCAACACATAATAATCAAAACATCAAAATGACAGTACAAAGAAGAAATATTAAAATCAGTAAGGGAAAACAGTCAAGTGACATATTCTCAATAGGGACTCTAAACACCAGAAGATCATGGACAGATGTCATACAGATCCCAAGAGAACAAAAATGCCAGTCCAGGCTATTATAACAAGCAAAACAGTCAATTACCATAGATTGAGACACCAAGATATTGCATGACACTTCAAATTTACACAATATCTTTCCACAAATCAAGCTCTACAAAGGATAATAGAGGGAAAACTCCAACAGAAGGAGGGAGGGAAACTACACCCAAGAAAAAGCAAGAAATTAATCTTCTTACAACAAATACAAAAGAAGATAGCTGCATAAACATAATTGCAACTTTAACAACAAAAATCACAGGAAGCAAAAATCAGTGGTCCTTAATATCTCTCAACATCAATGGACTCAAAATCCCCAATAAAAAGGCATAGACTAATAGAATGAATATGTAAACAGGATCCAACATTTTGCTGCATACAGAAAATGTACTTCAGTGACAAAGACAGATACTACGTCAGAATAAAAGGCTGGAAAAAAATTTCAAGCAAAAGGTAACAAGAAACAAGCTGAAGTAGCCATTCTAATATCAAACAAAATTGATTTTCAATGAAAAATTATCAAAAAAGATAAGGAAAGACACTTTATACTCATCAAAGGAAAAAACTACCAAGATGAACTCTCGATTCTGAACATCTGTCCACCAAGTGTAAGGGTACCCAAATTTCTAAAACAAATGTCACTAAATCTCAAAGCACACACTGAACCTCATAAAATAATAATGGGAGACTTCAACAGCCCACTCTCACCAATGGACAGATCATGGAAACAGAAACTAAACAGAGACACAGTAAAATTAACAGAACTTAAGAACCAAATGGACTTAAAAGATATGTTTAGAACATTTCATCCTAAAACAAACAAGCAAAAATACCTTCTCAGCACCTCATGGTATCTTCTCCAAAACTGAATATATAATTAGTCACAAAACAGGCCTCAACAGATATAAGATTGAAATAATCCCATGCATCCTATCAGATCACCATGGTCTAAGGCTGGTCTTCAATAACAACAAAAAGAACAGAAAGCCCACATACACATGGAAGCTGATCAACTCTCTACTCAATGATAACTTGGTCAGGGAAGAAATAAAGAAAGAAAGAAAAGACTTTTTAGAATTTAATGAAAATGAAGGCACATCATACCAAAACCCATGGGATACAATGAAAGCAGTGCTAAAGGGGAAAACTTACAGCTCTAAGTGCCTCCATCAAGAAATTGTAATCTACCACTTAAACAATACATCTGAAGTCTCTAGAAAAAATGAGCAGATATACCCAAGAGGAATAGACAGCAGTAAATAATCAAACTCAGGGCTGGAATCAACCAAGTAGAAACAAAGAGAACTACACAAAGAATCAACAAAACCAGGAGCCGATTCTTTGAGAAAATCAACAAAAAGATAAACCCTTAGCCAGACTAACCACAGAGAACAGAGGCAATATCCAAATTAACAAAATTAGAAATGAAAAGAGAGACATAACAACAGAATCTAAGGAAATAAAAAAAATCAACAGATCCCACTACAAAAGCCTATACTCAACAAAACTTGAAAATCATGGTGTAATGGATAATTTTCTAGACAGATTCCAGACACTGAAGTTAAATCAGGAACAGAGAAACCATCTAAACAGTCCCATTACCTCAAATGAAATAGAAGCACTCATTAAAACTCTCCCACCCACCTCCAAAAAACCTGGATCAGATGGTATTAGTGCAGAAGTCTATCAGACCTTCAAAGGAGATGTAATACCTATACTCCTTAAACTATTCCACAAAAAAGGAACAGAAGGAATACTACTTAATTCGTTCTATGAAGCCACAGATATGCTGATATCAAAAATCACACAAAGACTCAACAAAAAAGGAGAAATTCAGACCAATTTCTCTTACAAATATTGATGCCAAAATCCTCAATAAAATTCTTACAAACCAAATCCAAGAACACACAGAAACAATCATACACCATGATCAAGTAGGCTTCATCCTAGGGATACAGGGATGGTTCAATATACAGAAATTCGTCAACATATTCTACTGTATGAACAAACTCAAAGGAAAAAATCCACATAATCATCTCATTAGATGCTGAAAAAGCCTTTGATAAAATTTGACACCCCTTCATGTTAATAGTCTTGGAAAAATCAGGAATTCAATACCCATAACTAATTATAGTAAAAGCAATATACAGCAAACCAGTAGCCAACATCAAAGTAAATGTAGAGAAACTAGAAGCAACCCTACTAAAATTAGGCATCTGTATACAAGGCAGCCCACTCTCACCCTACCTATTCAATATAGTACTTGAAGTTCTGGCTAGACGAATCAGACAGCAAAAGGAGGTCAAAGGGATACAAATTGGAAAGGGAGAAGTCAAAATATCACTATTTGCAAATGATATGATAGTATACTTAAGTGACCCCAAAACTTCTACCAGAGAACTCCTAAACCTGATAAACAACTTCAACAAAGTGGCTGGATATAAAATCAACTCAAACAAATCAGTAGCTTTCCTATACTCAAAGGATAAACAGTCAGAGAAAAAATTAGGGAAATGACACCCTTCACAATAGTCAGAAATAATATAAAGTATCTTGATGTGACTCTAACCAAGCAAGTGAAAGATCTGTATGACAAGAACTTCAAGTCTTTGAAGAAAGAATCCGAAGACCTTAGTAGATGGAAAGATTTCTCATGCATATGAATTGACAAGAATAACATAGTAAAAATGGCCATCTTACCAAAGCAATCTAGATTCAATGAAATTTCCATCAAAATTCCAACTCAATTCTTCACAGAGTTAGAAAAGGCAATTATCAAATTCATTTGGAACAACAAAAAAACCAAGATAGAAAGAAAAAAACTATTCTCAACAATAAGAGAACTTCTGTGGAAATCATAATTTCTAAACTCAAGTTCTACTACAGAGCCAGAGTAATAAAATTTGCATGTTATTGGTACAGAGACAGGCAGGTAGATTAACAGAAAAAAATTGAAGGCCCGGAATTAAACCCACACAGCTATGGTAACCTGATCTTTGACAAAGGTGCTAAAACCCTTAGCAGAAAAAGGACAGCATTTTCAACAACTGATGCTGGTTCAACTGCAGGTCAGCATGTAGAAGAATGCAAATTGATCCATTCTTATCTCCTTGTACAAAGCTCAAGTCCAAGTAGATAAAGGACCTTCACTTCAAACCAGATACACTGAAACTAATAGAAGAGAAGGTGGGAAAGACCCCCGAATACCTAGGCACAGGGGAAAAGTTCCTGAACAGAACACCAATGGCTTACTCTCTAAGATCGCTCTCTCTTTGTTCATGGGTAGTTGGCTCGTTTAGAGATGTGAATTTTTTCCCATTGAGTGAGACTTAAACCCAATAACCATTGTTTTCCTCTAGTATGTAAGTGCCACTGTTGCATCATTGGAGGTATATTGTCATTCTGGTTATTGTTTTGGTACAAAGACTTTACGAGTGGGTAGTACTATTGATTGATATTTTCCCCATACCTTCTATACAACTACAAAACACTCCTGCATCTAAGGCTCAGGAAATGTGGCAAAAGGTATTGTAAGAGCTAGATTATCAGGGACTTTGCTGTGAGAGTTTGTTTCCTAGTTACAGAAGCCACAGCATAAAATATCAGTAACATGGGTTCTCAAATGTGAACTAAACATGGATGGCATCAATGACTACACCTAATTGGATGGAGGAAAATCTAAAATGTTCCCATTCTACACAAAGAACTATAGGCAACCGAGGAAAACTGGGAATAGAGAAAGTGGCCTTCCCTATGGAAAAGCATAATAATTAGATATCTGGTGTCAAATATTTTGCCTTAAAACATGCAGACAAGTAACATTAAGTGGACGGAACAGATTATGTTTAAGATTATATACATATATACTTATATAAATGCAATTACAGCCCCTTTAAGAATTGAAGTGTGAGCAATGGGGAGGTCAGGTCTCTAGACAGTATATAAGTTTATGGAAAAGGAAGAAGGAAAAAAACAGATTTACTGCATTGTAAACTGGACCCCAAGGAAAAGTGAATCAGGAGAATCCAGGCCAGTGTCCTACAGGGAAATTGTGAAGTCACGGATAATAAAAGCAGAGAAGAGTAGATATAAAGAGCAGAAACTGCCTCCTGTGGTGACCCTCAGGCTGAACAGCACTGGACTAGATAACATGTGGGGCATCTTTTGATGTCGTAAGTCTCAATAGGGGACAACCCTTATTCCTTCCTGCTTTCTTGTATGAGGCAGAGCTTAAGTCGCCATCCTCACCCATCAAAGAAAGACCCTGATCTTCACAGGGATACCCTCTTCCATAGCCTTGTGTCCAGGTGTGTCTCAGTAGATACTGCATGGAGGGGAAGAGAATGGATTGTGAGAACACTTACTAAAGGTCAGCTGAGACCCAGATCTCACCCAGAGTGGGATTACTGGGCTTGCCTGCTTTGTGAATCATCATTTATTTAAAATGTTATTTATTTGTTATTATTAATTTGCTCATTATTTGTGTGGGTTCATAATATTAACCTGAGAAATGAATGTTGAACTGATTAGCACCAAGTTCATGGCTGACAATGAATTGATAGAAGGCTTAAAATGCTTCTGCCAAAATAATTTTAAAAATTAAATTCCAAAATTAAAAAATCCTGAGAACTTTTGAAATGACAAGTTGCTAAATAGGGTATAAGTTATAGAGTGAAAACTTTTTTCAGATGAGACATACTCAACTATGTTTATACTGAGAAGAATGAAGAGAAAGGAATTTTTGAAAAATACCTAGAAATATCTAGCAATAGAAAAGTTCGAAGTGTACTTTTGAATGTGTACCCTTTCCTCTGACTGTCCACATGGAAATTGTTATATATGCCTTTCAGCCTTAGTTTATAGTTATTTCTCTTAGTGTATTGTCTTTTTTTCTTGGTTATCTTATTTATTTACATTTCAAATGTTATCCTCATTCCCAGTTTTCCCTCCATAATCACCCTCTTCCTTCCCCCCTCTTCATAATTATTTCAATATCACAAGACTGTGTGAGTTTATTTTTATTAGTCATTTTCTTTCTGTGGTTCATGGCTCAGGTAAAGTCTTTCTCTTGTACACTGAGGCTGGACACTTTTAATTCTGGTTTCCAATGTTTTCTGTCAATGAAAGTATTCCTGTATTTTGTTTGCATAAATTATCCCTTTTCTATTTAGCACTTTAATGTATGTTTTTACCCTATGTCCATTTTATCCCTATCTATTACTCTTTTCATATATGTGTATGTATGTTTACTTAAATGAGTCAAGGAAGTTTGTAAAATTTAACCCTATGCTCATTTGTTCATAGAAGCTTAAAAAAATGAAAACTCTAGAGTACTACAGTAGGAAAAATGGCATGTCCTATTAGTGTGAGTAGATCATGAGAAGCCTAGCTCCAGTAACAAAGGCTTAGGTGCTATGGTGGAGGTAGTAGGAGTTTGTACATGCATAGTTCCCAAAGCTTGGATTTCCTGAACACATATATTCCAATATGATTCTTATAATACAAAGTGATGACTAATTTAATTCAGTCATAGTACTCAAGCTAACCACTTTGTTCAGTGAATGTCTTTATACCAAAATTAATAACAAGCAATAAGCATATATTGTGAATGAGGTTCACCTTCACATTTCTGTCCCAGCTGGGAAACCTCCACATTTCTCAATGTGATGTCAGTTGTTTTAACTTTCCTTTCTTCATACTGGCTCCTGTATGGTGATGAATATCTGAAAAAAATCACCTACTTCGGGGCTTTTTTTTCTGATTACTATTTCTGACAGGTGGAAATTTCTGAGAAAATTTCTTGACTTTTACATCTCGTCATCGTTGTGGTCTTCCTCCTCCTCTGCCTCCTCCTCCTTTCTTCCTTCTCTTCATCTCCCCAACATAATCCTACCTGCCTCCTACTTCTTCTTCAATCATAATTATCATCATCATCACCATCATCATCCTCATCCTCATCTATCATCATCATTAGTGTCACTTCCTCCTCCTTTTTCTAATTGCTATCTGCATATTTAATGGGTTTTATTATGATTTTTTGTATATCATATACTTTTTTGAGTCATTTAAACCAATTTTTTATTTTGTACTTAGAGGGATGTAGAGATGGTTTAGCTAATAAAGACTAGGATCACAACCAAAAATATTTGTAATATTCACAGAGAACAGAAAACAACTTGAGGGGGTGCTTTTCTCCATCTTTCATGTTGGTTAAACCCTTGCTATTGTACTCAGATTGTCAGGCTTTGTGGTCTCTGCTTAGATCATTTTCTCTGCCAGCAATAAAAATTAGTATTTCTATAAAAATTAGTATTTCTGGGTGTTGTGGTATGGATTATTGAGAGTGTGCTCTGTATGTTTATGTCTTTATACCCCAATGTCTCACATTTACTTCTGTGTGCTCACTCCATTATACACACTTTTATTCATAAATTCTCTACCATTTTTGTGTCATATTATTACTTATTTTAAAAGAATTTTACTGATGTATAATCACTTTTTATACAAACCAGAAATATTTAATGGATATGATATAGTTAGTTGGTTTATATAAAATATTTTATACATAAAAATAATATACAGCTAATTTCTTTATCTGGATGTCTTTGTGTCTCATTGATGTGTGGAGACTTGTTTCTCAGCAGCCTCTGATCATTGTGGAAATCACTTGAAACAGAGTCAGAAGTCAATACATATTTATCAACATTAATAAATAATTTCTAATTAAATCTATTTCATAAATAACCTCTTGGGAAAAAAAGACTCAGTGTAAGACAGGGATTCCTAATCAGTAATTGCACTAGAGATGCCCTTTGAGGTAGTAAACCCATGAATAAAATTAGAAAATTTGTTCGCTATAGAAGACAAATTATATTGTTTATTCCTTTTAGCAATGTCAATTTTCATGAATATTTCTCATGTTATTTTCTGTCATAGTGATATAAAGTACATGGAGCCAAGAAACAATACGCACATTTTAGAATTTTTTCTATTGGGATTTTCACAGGACCCAAGCCTGCAACCTGTTATATGTGGCCTTTTCCTCTCTATGTACTTGATCACTGTAGCTGGAAACGTGCTCATTATTCTCACCATCATCTCAGATGCCAATTTGCACACACCCATGTACTTTTTTCTCTCTAACCTGTCATTTGTGGATATCTGCTTTACTTCAACCACTGTCCCAAAGATGCTTGTGAATATTCAAACAGAGAGAAAATCCATTAGCTATGCAGATTGCATCACCCAGATGTACTTTTTTCTGATTTTTGTGGAATTGGACAACTTCCTCCTGGCTGTAATGGCCTATGACCGTTATGTGGCCATCTGTCATCCACTGCATTACACTGGCATCATGAACCGCAGACTCTGTGGGTTTTTGGTTCTTGTATGCTGGATTGTGAGTGTTTTACATGCCTTGTTACAAAGCATGATGGTGTTGCGGCTGTCCTTCTGCACAGACTTGGAAATCCCACACTTCTTCTGTGAGTTGAATCAGGTGGCACAGTTAACCTGTTCTGACACTTTTCTCAATGATGTGGTCATGTATTTTGCACTTGTGCTATTGGCCATTGTTCCTCTGTTTGGCATCCTTTACTCTTACTCTAAGATAGTGTCCTCCATACGTGCAATCTCCACAGTTCAGGGGAAGTACAAAGCATTTTCCACCTGCGCATCTCATCTTTCCATTGTCTCCTTATTTTACTGCACTGGTCTAGGAGTATACCTCAGTTCTGCAGTAAGCCACAGCTCACAAGCAAGTGCAGCAGCTTCAGTGATGTACACAGTGGTGACTCCCATGCTAAACCCCTTCATCTACAGCCTGAGGAATAAAGATGTAAAAGGAGCCCTGAAGAGGCTCTTAGGAGTAAAACTATGAATGGTTTCTTTACTCTGGGGTTGAAGAATTTACTTTTATTGCAGTCATCAAAGCTTCAAAGACAGAAGCTTAGATTCTGGGATTAGATGGTAGAAGCTGAATGTGTTTTATTTATTCTCTTGAGTGTGCATTACTTTAGTTCAACCTTAGTACTCTATAAGAACCTTTATTAAGTGTTCTACTCTGTCAGCATTTGTTCCATCCATTGTCACAACTTCCCAGTTATTCCAAATACCAGATCGGAACTATTTTGAAATGCATTTCCCTCATTTGAAACTTGCATTTTAAGATATAAGCCAAATATATCCTAAAAGAACTTTCTTCTAATGTGACATCTATTAAGTTCACAAATATTTATTTTGTTTTACAGAAAGATATTCATGAGTTTTACTGTATATTAACAATAAACATTTAATATTTGGCACAATAACATTTAGTATTTAGTGCAATTTATAAGCTTTTTGTAGAAGAACTTCTGAGAATATAGCTCTCTTCTGCATATCAAATTTTGTATATAACTACATCCATTGGTTTTTTTTTATAATAGGGGCTTTAATATAACACTATGTTCTATAATCAAAGATTTCAGCCTTTAACAGTTCATTCATTTATATTGACACATAGTATTTGCATCTATTTGTGGGTTATAATGTAATGTTTTAATCCATGTACACAATGAATAGCGGTCAAGTTAAGGTGGCAAGCATTCCCATCACATTAAATATTAATTAAATTTTGAGAGTAAGTATATTTAAAAGTTCTTTGTTCTCAGAATTTTGACACCATGTAACATTGTTAACCATGTTCACCTTACTATGCACTGAGTGCCAGATTTTTTCTACCTAACAGTAATCTCCTCTTTAGGATCTTTTTTTCAGCTTGTTGCTTAAAGCCAGAAGTAAAAGAGGCTATGGAGCTGTCCACTCTACCATTAATTTCTTGGCAGACTTTCTTTTTTAAAAAATATAAACATTAAGACCGTTAAAACCAACATATAATTCCTTTTTCCTGAGAAAGTTTTCTGTGACCAAACATACCTAGTTATACAATGCAAAAATACAAATCAAATATTGAGTGAAAATGAATCATAAAGAAATTTATTTTAAAATAATTCTCTGAGAAAGATATAACTTCACCAGTCATTGAAGATGAAAACACACTCTACATTAATGAAATAGATGTGCTTGTTTGTTTGACACATCCAATTGAAAGATATGTCAACTTGGTATTTGTATGGTGAGGAATCAAGTTAGGAGTGTATTAAGTCTTTATTTTTATAGTAAAACATGATTTTCTATAAAATTAGAAGTATTATGTATAAAGTAAAATCATTGCAGTCCATAACATACGTTGGTCTATCATTTGGGAAAATGGTTTCAGAAAGTACTTTTGGGGAGTGTGGTATGACACCATGCATAACACAAAATGGCTGCGTGCAATGTCAAAACCAAGGGTCTAGTGAAATTTCATATTGTATCATTGCCATTCAGTGCTGTAAGCATTTCAGATTCATTCCATGCTTGATTTTTAATTATTTTGTAGTAATTACATATTCAGAAACAGTTTACCATTGCAAGTTTTTTTCAAGCCAAGCAGGATTTTTCTTAATTCATAGAACATATTTTGATCATAAACTTTCTCCTCACCCAACTCCTCCCACACCCCTTCACTCTTCTTCCTTGTCCCCTTCTCTCTCTCTTAAAAAAACCAAACTAACACAAAGCCAAAGAACAAATTACAGACACACACTAAGAAACAACCATTTTGTATTGGCTAGCTACTCCTGAGCATGAGGCCTGCCCTGGAATATGGTATATATACCCATTATTTATTTTTTCCAGCTCCCAGCAGCTATCAATTGCAAATAACTTAGCTGGGGGAAGGATTTGTGTCTATTTGCCCTTTGTCTGTGCTGGAATTTTGCCTATTTAGATCTATGCATGTTGTCATAGTCTCTGTGAATTCATATGTGCACCAGACCTGTTGTGTCTTGAAAATACTATTTCCTCAAAGTTGTCTACCACTTCTGGGCCTTTCAATCAGTCTTCTTTCTCTTCAGCATAGATACTTAGCCTTGAGAATGAGATTATAATAAAGACATACTTTTTTGGGCTAAATGCATGAAAGTCTCTCACTTTCTGCTCATTTTTCAGCTGTAGGTATCTCTGTTTACTAAGATTTTCTGGTAAAGGTTGAGAAATGTACTCATATGTGGATATAAACATTTTATAAATATTTCATTGAGAGTTGTTTTATTAAACAATTTCTTTTATATAATAATTACTATTATTAGTAGTAGATTTTTCCCTTAGTACTTATGGTATCAAATATGGAAAAAACAAGCTGGTGCTCAAGTAGAAACTTCATCCCTATTGACCATCATTCACAAGTACTGGAAAGTACTGTACATAGTAATGAAAGAGAAAAAGAAATTATCTGTCTTATCTAGCTATGAATCCTGTAAGCTAAAACTTGGGTGCAACAGTGGAACAGTGTTATGAGAGTAACCATAACATGAAAATTGGATTGAAAGCCCACTCTATGAGGTAGAATCAATACATGACACTGTTACTATACCAAGAACCCCAGTCTAGATAGATATGGGTACTGGGGGGGAAAGTTTTGTAGTGACAGAAGTGAAACACCTGGTAAATATGTTAAATGTTCTAAATGGCTACAGACTGGGAAAGTAATAAAAATTATTACAGCATTAAAAGAGCAACACTAAGTACCTTGTTTTGATCTAACTTTTCTTACATTAACTATTACCTATATACAATCTCAAACATTATACTTTACTATAATTTCACTAGATGTAACCACTGAGATGGAGAATGCTCAGTGGTTAAATCCAGATTTAATTCCTAGCACCCATGTTTTGGCTCTCAACTGTTTACAATTCAATTGCCAGGGGACCTTATACCTTCTTCTGGCCTTTGGAAACACTGATACAAAGACATATGTACAAGAAAAATAATATCTACACAAAATAAAATTTGAAATAAGATGTCATCATTGTGAAAAGTGTTCATGGATCTCTCTTCTCTCTCTCTCTCAGTTCTTCTCTCTACCCTTCCTCTCTCATCCTTTCTACTATTCTATATGCTTTATTAATTTACTTTAAAAGGATCATATTATAGAGCTCAAATTGAACTAAAGCTTATGATCCTCTTGCCTTAACCTTCGAATTTCCACAATGTGTGCACTTCTTTGCCATACTGTGTTATTTTTTTACACATCCATACTAATCTATGGTTACTCCTAAATAAAAGATTATTTAAAATTAAATTGAGAAGTTAAAAGTACACAAATTTTTTTCTTTAAAATTTGAATTTTGTTTTTATCTAGAAAATGTGGTGTATGTACACAGGGAGGTTCATTCAGTAACAAACTAAATAAAGTTTAAATAATTATCATGTTTAAGTAAAAAGTGTGAAATTTATAGAGGTGATTACATTTTTCTTATGATGCATGGAATTTAGAAAAAGCATATGAAAATAAAAAACATATGGGTGATTTATGTTTCTGTTGCTGTGATGATAAAATATGACAAGAAACTTATAGAAAAAAGAATTTATCTTGGATTATGTTTCCAGAGGAAGAGCGCATAACAACATAGAAAAATGTGGAAACTACAAACCTGAGTAGGAATCTGAAAGCTCATATCTTAATCACATACAAGAAGTAAATAGATAAAAGGAAGTGGGACAAATCTATAAACTTTCTAAGCCCATTCCAAATGATGTACTACCTACAACAAGGATCAATGTCCTAACACACACACACACACACACACACACACACACACACACACACACACAGAGAGAGAGAGAGAGAGAGAGAGAGAGAGAGAGAGAGAGAGCTTTTATAAATTATTTTATTTATTTACATTTCAAATGTTATCCCCATTCTCTGTCTTCCCTTCATGAACCCCCAACACTTTTCCTCTCCCCTTTGGCTCTAAGACAGTACACCCCATACCCTCACTCACACCTCACCCCTCTAGCATCTGTCTCTGAGGCATCAAGCCTTCACAAGGCCAAGTGCCTCCTCTCCCAGTGATGCCAGAAAAGACAGTTCTCTGCTACATATGTAACAGGAGCCACAGCCCAGCCCATGTCTACTCTTTGGTTGGCGGTTTGATTCATAGAAGCTCTGAGGGTTCCAGTGAGTTGATGCTGTTTTTTATCCTTTGGGATTGAATACCCTTTAGTTCCTTCAGTTCTTCCCCAACTCTTACATTGGAGTCCCTTTTGCCCTCCCCATCCCCTCTTCCACTGAGGTCTATCCCTCCCTATTCCTCTGGTGATTATTTTCTTCCCCTTCTAAGAGGGATTGAAGCATCTGCCAGGAGCCAAACTCAGGAAATTACCTGCTGTTTTAGAAAGTCTAGTCAGTACAAGGTTAAGAAAGGACATTCACAGGTCTCAGGTCCCAGGAACCTAAAGAATGTCTGGCATTTCCTTGGAGCTGGCTATGACAGTGGGATGGTCTAGGGCAATAAGGTTATGACAGTGGGATGGTCTAGGGCAATAAGGTTATGACAGTGGGATGGTCTAGGGCAATAAGGATATGACAGTGGACTGGTCTTAGACAGTAAGGATTCCATAGTAGGATGGCCCTAAGCAATGACCCTCGCCCAAACTTCCCGGTTTGCTGTGTCTTTATAACCTGCCCCCAAAATTAAAGTTTCAGAGTTTGATCAGAACCCAGACTTGCTCTCATTCTTTGTGTCTCTTGTCCTTTCATTCGTTCGCCCCCTTCCCTAAGGTCTTGTCGAATCCCCGCGGGCCGGGGCAAGCATCCAAACTTGGGCCTTCCTTCTTGTTAAGGTTCATATAATCTTTAAACTATATTGTGGGCATTCTCAGATTTGGGGCTAATATCTAATAATCAGTGAGTACATACCATGTATGTGTCCTTTTGTGTCTGGGATGAAATTTTCTAGATCTAGTCATTTGCCTGCAAAATTCCCTGAAGTCCCTGTTTTTAATAGGTGAGTCATATTTCATTGTGTAGATATACCACATTTTTTTGTATTCATTCTTCTGTTGAGGGACATCTGGGTTGTTTCTAGCTTCTGGTGTTCATAATTGGGCTGCTATGAACATAGTGGAGCATGTATCATTGTGATATGGTGGACCATCTTTTGGCTATATGCCAAGAAGCTAAGAAGAATAGACTGCCTGCTGAGCTTGCCTTGAGATACCTCCGGGCTGTAATCCCCTCACCCATACCTGCCAAAGCTAGAAGGAGTTCTGGTGGTGGGGGTAGGGCTTCCCCTTTATATTTGAAAGCAGAATATTAAACTTTGGGCTTTGATCAGAATACATTGTCTTGGCCCCATGATTTTTCTCGCCCTCCATTCACTTTTGATTCCCAGCCCTTTTTTTCAGGTGAACCCGGTTATCCATAACTGCTTCCAGCTACAGAATGTCGCTGCAACTTGGGGTCTGAAAACAGAAGACCAGCTGAGGAATGCTGTCTTGGGGTAGAGCTCTATGGAAAATGGAAGAACAGTATCCTGCACACTTGGTAAGCAGTAAACAGGATTGATACTAGCACTAGTTATGGTTATTTTTTGAAGGCTGTGTTTGCAGGAAGTGTGTTTAAGTGTTGACCTGATGTGAGCTCACCTAGGAAGTGACAGTGAATTTTAAGTTAAGAGAATTCTAATAGACATTTGCCTGTGGCCTAAGAGCTGCCCCGGGCTAGAGGAGCAGGGTTAGAAGGAATTGGAAAACTGAAAAAAGCAGGGCACTGAGTAGTGAATATCAGTACCACAACATCTCCTAAAAAAAGAGATGAAGAGTTAGATCTAGAATATGAGAGAGAGAGAGAGAGAGAGAGAGAGAGAGAGAGAGAGAGAGAGAGAGAGAGAAAGGGATTTAGAAAAGCAGTTGTCTTCTTTGGGTAGTGTCAGCAAAAAAGAAGGAAAAGACTGTTTCAGAGATCTCCTAGAAACAGAAAATTCAAGACACGTCTTGCTAGTTACTCTAGCTTTTACAGGAGAAATCCATAATTCTGCTTTCTTTGTTTATTGTCTGTCCTTGGCATGCCAATGTCCATGTGTATCAATTGTCTGTTTTTTGTTTCATTGTCTGAATGAATGGTGTTCTTTTCATGTTCAAAAGACAAAAGCAGTTAAAGCAGCTATGCATCCACCCCTTGATCTACTTTAACTTGGTTTTAAAGGCAGTCTTAACATGCATGGCAGAATCTGATAAGTAAGTTATCTTACAACTGCAGGTAAGAGTTGAGCTGAGCTAGAAAAGCCTTTCCAAAAATTGATAGTTGGTATAAGCTGCTTTTAAAGGGACCAGCAGTTTTTTGGATTCTATAAGGAAGCTAAGAGTTGTTGGTCCTAAAAAAAAATCTCTATGACAAGGTGCTTTTCTATTGAAATTACATCTAGGAAAAGCAAAAAAAAATTTTTTTGGTCTAAATATATAAGATGTATTATCAATTCATTTTTGTTTCTAATTAGTTTTTAAGGTATAAATATGTTCTACATGTCTTGGTTATAGATTATTGGACTATAAGTTATTGTGTTTGATTAAAAATTTGCAACCTTGGTAACAAAAAGTTGGCTTAAGATTGTTAACTCAGTGTTGGAGTTATTCAGAAATCAGATGTATAAAGATAAAATTTAAACACAATGTCTCTTTAGTGAGATATTAAAAGCTGCACTATTGTGCATTCATATATAAAAACTGGCAGCAAAACTTTGTAACATAAGGTGATCAACTTGGTGTTGATTTTAGAGAAAATGGATTGTTTACATTGTTAAAAATTGGTTTCTCAAAATTGTGGTTATACTCTAATGTTGCAAAAGAAACTTAAAAATATAGTTAAGCTGCCACTTTTTCATTGGCTGTAGTTGGAAGTTTAAACATGTTTGGGATTTTTTGACTCACCTATGTTTATAAGGAAAAAGATACAGCAGGTAGAGTTAAATTAAAGTTTTAAAAAACAACTGTTGCACAGTATAGGCCTACAAAAGATAATCTTCGGGCCAGGCCTCAGGAAACAGGCCAAGATTAAGAACATTTACATTTGAATTAAGACAATGCAGTCTGGGCTCAGCAGAAGCTTGTGTGACAGACATTCCTTTTGTCTTGGTCTTTACAACCAGCTCCTAGAAAGGTGTTTTCTGGAATTTGTTTATTGCCTTGCTTGCTTCTTGTGGGGGAGGGGTAAATCTAAGACCCAAAGACATTTACAACAAACAGTTTATTGGCTAGGAGTTATAGATAATGATTATGCTGGAGAAATTAAAATTATGCCTGCTTCCCTCCATGACATTGTAACTGTACCTGCTAGCAAAAGAATTGCTCAACTTGTTTTAGTTCCTTTGCATCTGCTTTTTTCCAAATTTGTTAAGAATGAGAGAGGACAAGATGGTTTGGTTCCTCTAATGTATATTGGGTTCAATCTATTACTAGCAAGAGACCTAATCTTAAGTTAATAATTGAAGGAAAGGTTTTAAAGGATTAATAGATATTGGAACTATAGAGTGAAAAATTATAAAGGCCATTTTATGAAATATGTGTAGATTTTTCTGCCTTACAGAACTCGGAACTGAAAATAAGATTTCAGGCCTTCACATTCCAGGTGAAGGACACTTGCTGGATTACATTCCCCAAGCCTCGCCCAAGGCAGGAAGGCATTCCTGACTACAGATAAAGATGCTACCACCTAGGTGGGGCCATAGCCCTATAGCCGGAAAAAGTAAAGATAGTAATCTGAAATGGCAGAATAGGACACAATAGCATGGTGAAAACCACATTTTTGAGAAGAATGAGTGTGCAGAGTGATCTCACATGACTCTAGATCATTTGGGCTAGATTCTCTGAAATGTTTCACTGTTCTTGGTTACCCCTCCCTTGGTCTTCCCAGTGCTATGTTCAAAATTTGTAAAACAAACCAATCATGTGTAAGCTCGCGAAAATGCCTTCCTCCCCCCACCCCATGCTATAAAAGACCCTTTATCCCACCACACGTGGCCAAAAACCCTGCTCTTGGAGCTAAAGAGCTTGTCGTTTTGAACTGCCGGCTCCTCCCCTAATAAACCTCTGCTGATTGCATCCAGGTATGGTTTCTTGTGATTTTTGGGTGGTCACAATCTGGAGGCTTGAGGAAGGGTCTCCCGAGTATGGGGGTCTTCATTTGGGGGCTCGTCCGGGATATGCAATCACCTTAATCTAAGAACCACGCTGGGAGGTAAAGGGACACCGAGTTTTTTTCTGTCTGGTTGTTGTGTGACCTTTTGTATAAATTGCCTGGTTTTTCATGTACTGATTTCTGGTTTTTCATGTGCGGGTTTGCCTAAATCATCTGATTTCTCGTGTGCTAGGGTTGCCTAAATCGTGTGCTGTTTTGTCTAGGTTTGTTTAAGTTATTTGGTTTCTAAGTTGTTTGTGCCCGTCTGTCTGAATTATTTGGTTTCTGAAAAGTGCACTTCAGTTTGGACTGGCAGCTGTTTCTGTCTCATGAGGGGCAGTAAACCATTTTTGTTTCGAGAGGAGACAAATGAGTGATTAGCAGACGTGCTGGAGAGTCACTAGCTGCTGCACCCCCAGAGACGTTTGGGGGTTCATCTAGGTGCCGTGGAGGATGTGGAATCCCTCTAGGCTGGCACAGATTTGCATCTAGGTGCCGGAGAGGACGTGGAATCCCTCTTGGCTGGCACTGGCGATTGAGATGGGTTATTTGTTAGTCTTTTTGTGTGTTAACAATGAAACTAGAGAGAAAAGGTCAGAAATGGCCACCGTGGTTGTTATGCTTTCATGGCAGTGTGTCTATTTTTGGGTTGTTCATTGCTGGCGTGTTAGAAATCTGGTAGACTTGGTCCAGCATAGGCTGACCAAGTTGTCTAAATCTGTTAATTCTGAATCTGTGAAGACTGACCGCGTTGTCTGGTTATTGGAGTCTTACTTGGAAGGCGAGAGGCCTTCCGGAAGGTCAGGGGATCTGACCGTTGGATTTCAGGGGGAATGCGAGAGGCCTTCCAGAAGGTCAGGGGATCTGACCATCGGGTTTCAAGAGCCTGAGCGCTCCTACTTGGGGAGAAGACTCGGAATCCTTCTCCATCTGGGGTCGTAACCAAATGTGGTTAAGTGTTATTTGTGCCACCCGTGGCAGGGGTGAGCTATCTGTGTTTTATGTACCACCCATGAGATGGGTGAGCTATTTGTGTTGTTTTTTTATATGTGTGTGTCTTTTCTTGGCAAATCATCTGTGTGTTAGCTGTTAATCTACTGTGTTAAACATCTTGAGTTAAAAATAGGTAACATGATTGCCGGCAGAGAGAGAAATGAAGCTGCCGGTACAAGAATACAGCTGCAGAAAGGCGGGCAGGTCCTTTAATAAGGGGCAGCTACCTCGGTTCGTGCTCGCGGTTCGTGTTCCTACAGCCTGCCTACCGCATGTAGGGTATGCTTCAGGTAACAGCACATGGAGGGTGCCCTCACCCAGCCAGCACTTGGCGGGTGACAACTCTCGTGGTTCCCCAGCACAGCAACAGCGTGCAACAGCTACCTAGTTTGGTATTCCTGGCTGTACTGGGTACCTTGAGGTCACTAGTGCAACAAATGGCGGTTTTCCACCTGCCGCCTATGAAGATAGATGAGAACCCAGGTGATAAAAGAAAAAGAAAAAACCTGGCAGTGGAGCCAAGACAGCTAGACAAATAGCCGCAGCAAGATTGTTCACCTGAGAGTTAATTATTTAAAAAAAGAGAGAGAGAGAGAGAGAGAGAGAGAGAGAGAGAGAGAGAGAGAGAGAGACAAGAACTGGTTAAAACTGCTTACTTAATTTAGTTTAAAACTTACTTGTGAGGCAGTCTTGATTTACACAAGAAAAACTGATAATTCGCCCTGCTCTGTGGCTAGGAGAAGGGCACCAGCAGAAAGCAGAAAAAAAGGGGGCCAGCAGTTTTTTAGCTTCTGTAATAAGGAAGTTGATAATGATTTTTCCCAGTTTAATAAGTAAAGGAGTGCTTTTTTCTAAAATTACAGCTTAAAAGTTATAGGCTGCCCTGAGTCAGAAATTATATATATATATATATATATATATATATATATGTAGGCTTCAGTTTTGATGGATTTTCTAGCCATTACCGTTTGAGACGATTTCATTATTTATATGAGATTTTCATTAAGATTTGGTTCAAAGATGAGCGTCCAGACAAGATAAAATTAAAGAAGTGGTGAAGACTTGTGCTCTTATGTTAGACATAAAAATGTTTACTTTATTGCTCTTGTTGTAATCAGAAATAACTCTTTAAAAGGTTTTTATAGAACTATGACCAAAGTTTCTATTTTGTTAAAAGTTAAATTCAAATATGTGTCAAATGTAACTCAAGTTGCCTTTTAAAAATTGTTAATAACTGTGTGAACCTTCAACATCTTAATAGTCCTTGCTGTGAAATGCTATAGATAAGGCTATTTGTTCTGATTTGATTTCTTTCTTAGAGCTTCAGAGGTGAGCTCACATTACACCTGTGGACAAGATACTGTTTACAGACTGAATTAGGTTGTGGTCTCTAGTGTGATGTGAACAGCAGTCATGCAGCCTCACAAATGCATCAGTTTACACAGAGTTCAAAGCAATAAATAAGGTAAAAGCCTTTTCTCCACAAGACCCTTGTAGGTTCTGGTCTTCAGGAGGGAAGCCTCAGACATGGGGACCCCATCAATTGATCAGGACGGGGTCAGCAGTGGGTCAATTCGGACCAGATGTGACTGAGACCTTCATGTGACAGAAGGTAAGGGACACCCAAAGGCCCACGCCAGATCCCACTGATAGATCTTGAGAGAGAGGGTTACATGAGACCCCACTAATTTTGATCAGGACACATGAGGTTAAGCAGAGATCAGATAAGTTACCCACAGCATTTCTAGACTAGCTCATAGAGACATTCTGTCAGTGTAGACAAGGCTTCAGAGGCTAGAGAGACTACAAAATGAGTCATTGAAAGATTTAGGAAGTATACTATACTATATCAGGGAAAAAGGAAAAGAGTAAAAGAAAAGAAAGATAAGATAGATGGGATCAGAGACAGGGTTAAAATTATTAGTGGTAATAACAAGTGAGAGAAGGTTAAGGAGTAGAGAGAAGTTGCTGGGAAAGTCTAAAAGAAAAGAATAGAAAAGAGATTAGAAGATAAAAGGTTTACTGTAAGTTGCTGTGAAAGTCTAGAGGAAAAGAGTGGAAAAGATAGAAAGTCTAGAGAGAGGAAGAAAGAGAAAGGTGACAGGAAAGAATTTACAGAAAGCAGAAAAAAGGAACTCCAATCAAAGAGAGATAAAACTCTTTGAAAAAGACCAGTGTGCGCATTGCAAGTAAAGGAGCCAGCTTCAGGGTCCAAGAGGGCCCTAACAAATAGAAGCCAGGGCCAAGAAATCTCAGGCCTTGAAAAACATCCCAGATGGTGACGATACTAGCTCTGTGTGAAGACAGTGATTAAGATAGACAGGGTCCTCCTCCAGGCCAATGGGCCAAAATATATTTATGGACTACCCGAAAATGGTGGACTAAGAGATGGGCTGGGTATCCCATTCATTTATGGTCATCCTAGGCTGCTCCTATCCCCTGTCTGGTTGAGGGGATACTCCCTAGGATGGACATCCAGATACAACACTTCCTGGGCTGCAACTAGCTGACAAGAATTCAACGGATAAAAGACTGACTTCAGCCAGGAGCCAAGGTAACCTGCTTTACAGACGGGAGCAGTTTTCTCCATGCTGGTCAGAGACAAGCCAGCGCTACTGTGGTGGACACATGTCATCTGGACTGAGATCATCGGTGCAGAGAGCAACCTTGGAACCTGGGGTCGACAAGCAGGTATGCTTTTGCCACAGCCCATGCCCGCAGGACTATATACCAAGAAAGGAAACCCTGATGAAGCCAGGAACTGTGAGTACTCATTGCCCAGGACACCAAAAAGGGAGGAGACTCAGTGGCCTGAGGCAATAACTGGACAAATCAAGTGTCTTGATATGGGAGCCTGTTCCAGTTGTGGGCCTAAGAGATGGCCTCACTTAAAGCACAGAATAAGAGAAAGAACTCAGATTGCTAGCCATCCTGCCAGATACTATCTAGAGAAAAAGAGATAATAGTGCACACAAGAAGGGAGAACTATACTCCCCAGAAAGCAAAGGATTTACCAGGCTAAATACACAGATGGATTCTTAAGATATGAGTGTACCCAAGCAGCCAAGAGACTTAAAGCATATAAGGGACCTTAGGTTCTGAGCCAGAGAAATAATAAGACTTAGAGTAGATAAGAAATACCTAGGAGAAAACAGCCTAGAATAGGGACCTTCCCGAGGTTACAAGTGTCCTAGGTAATTAGATCAGATAGCAGTTTTAAGGTAAGTCAGGAATTGTCAGAGATATTAGAAGCTCCACTGTTTATACTGTCTCCAAAGCTCAGGACAGGTAGAGAGAATATACAGAACCCTAAAATTAAACTACCTTTGGGAAATGGCGCTGGCTAGAGTGTCCCTTGTTCTTGCTCCATACCCAGAATGCCCATTTTGTGTGAGAAATGATTTTTTCAGGCTACTAAAAGACTGTTCCTGGTGCTGTGGACCATCCGACCTCCTTGAAGTTCACCATCACCACCTGTGACTGATGCCAACTGGAGAAGATCCAGATGCCTGAACAACCCCCTACTCTTTAGCTCCAGGTCTTCTGCTATTCTACAAGGCTAAAGAAGCAGCAGGCCTTGACTCCTGAGACCACCCCAGAGGCACAGGGAAAATGCTGCCTTGGAGGGTGGGACTTAGTGTGTGTACACCCAAGGTTAAATGACAGCTTGTGATTACAAGATTGAAGTTGAAATGTGAATCTAGAGTTATATAGATTTGTTCCTTTTGCAATTTCTCTTTATTATATATGTGGTTTCATATATATGTAGACAGCTATGTGCCACAAAATGTGGAAAAGTCAGAAGACAACTTTGAAAGTGTGTTACAAAGAAAAGGAAATGTTTTGAAACCCCTAGTCAATAGAATAGAGCCCAAGAACCCCTGCTAACAGATACCTAGTGCCTAAAATTTATAAATGGTAGACTTACAGCTCTGGGTTAACACCATGTGTTTCCACTGCTATCTTTGATGAAAACAAAGATTATTGTGTACTTGTCCAGCTAGATCCCGCAGGTACTCTTAAACTGAGTTTGAGATACACCCTAGATGATTCTGCAGAGAGCCTATTTTCCTTGACTCTAGCTGTTACATTGTGACTAGGAGTGGCCATAGGTATAGAGACAGGTGTAACTACATTGATACAGACACCTCATTATTTTCATCAGCTGAGAGCTGCCACTGATGTAGATTTGAGAGCCCTAGAACAGTCAGTAACAAAGTTAAGTTGTTACTAGACTTGCTGTTTCTTAAAGGAGAAAGTCTGTGTGCTGCTCTAAGAAAAAATGTTACTATTATGTAGACCATTCAAGAGTGACCAGAGAGTAAATTCAGAAAAAAGTTAGACCAGAGACAAGATAGAGATGCACAGCAACGTTGATTCGAGAGTTGGTTCAATCCTCCCTTGCTGGACCCCTTGTGATTTTACTTTTGCTTTTAACCATAGGCCCCTACATTTTAAATAGATTAGTAACTTTTGTTAGAGAAAGGATAAATGCTGTTCAGCTTTTTGTGTTGCGCCACCAATATAGGACTTTGGGTCAAGAAAATGGTAATTATTATGACACTGGAGTTTAAACTTTTCTAAAGATCCATATCGGAAAAAGTAAGGTGAAAATAGACTTATTAATAATTGAGTTTTTATGATTAAAAACATAACCAAATTGGAAGAAGTGGGGATGTAGAGTGAAAAATTATAAAGGCCATTTTATGAAATATGTGTAGATTTTTCTGCCTTACAGAACTCGGAACTGAAAATAAGATTTCAGGCCTTCACATTCCAGGTGAAGGACACTTGCTGGATTACATTCCCCAAGCCTCGCCCAAGGCAGGAAGGCATTCCTGACTACAGATAAAGATGCTACCACCTAGGTGGGGCCATAGCCCTATAGCCGGAAAAAGTAAAGATAGTAATCTGAAATGGCAGAATAGGACACAATAGCATGGTGAAAACCACATTTTTGAGAAGAATGAGTGTGCAGAGTGATCTCACATGACTCTAGATCATTTGGGCTAGATTCTCTGAAATGTTTCACTGTTCTTGGTTACCCCTCCCTTGGTCTTCCCAGTGCTATGTTCAAAATTTGTAAAACAACCAATCATGTGTAAGCTCGCGAAAATGCCTTCCTCCCCCCACCCCATGCTATAAAAGACCCTTTATCCCACCACACGTGGCCAAAAACCCTGCTCTTGGAGCTAAAGAGCTTGTCGTTTTTGACTGCCGGCTCCCCCCCTAATAAACCTCTGCTGATTGCATCCAGGTATGGTTTCTTGTGATTTTTGGGTGGTCGCAATCTGGAGGCTTGAGGAAGGGTCTCCCGAGTATGGGGGTCTTCAGAACTTGTGTAACAATTATTAGAAGACAAGATTGCCTTCAGCTTGGCCTTCATCTGATACTCTCACTCAGCTAAAAAAGATTGGTTATTCAATTAATCCAAAACAAAGTTCAAACTTAAGATTTATAAAACTAATGGGGCATTACAGCCTAACTTGCCTAATCCAGCTGCCATTCTAGTAAATGCGTATAGAATTATTATAGATCTAGAAGATTGTTTTTATACCATTCCTTTACATTTCTGGTAAAGGTGGGAGGTTTACATTCAGTAAATTTGCTCGTAATTTTTGAGAACCCATGGAGCAATATCATTAGAAAGGCTTGCCTCAAAAAGATGGTTAATTATATACATATACATATACATATACATATACATATACATATACATATATATATATAATTGTTGTCACTTTAATACAAGAAATTAAGAGTTTGAATCTTGCAGTGTATATTATTCATTGTATGATATTTTATTAGCTGATCTCTCTAAAGGAGTTTTTCTGCAAGCCTTTGTTCTAACATAATGAGCTTTAAAATTTTGGAGTACTTGTTGCTCCAGAAAAGATTCAAAGGCAATATCTTTCCAATATTTGAGACTTCAGTTATATCCTAAGCAGATTGTGGCACAGAAAATATAGTTAAGGCCAGAGAGATGGTTCAGCTGTTAAAGGCTAGACTCATAACTAAAAATATAAGAGTTGAATTCTGAGCAACCACATGGTGGCTCACAACCATTTGCGGGGGATCTAGTGCCCTCTTCTGGCTTGCAGGTGTACATGCAAAAAGAAAATGGTTTGCTTTTGCTTTGATTTGCATTTAATGATTTTCAAAAGTTGTTAAGAGATATTAATTGGCTAAAACCTCATCTTAAGCTTACCATAAGAGAATTTGAACTTCTGTTTGATATTCTCAAGGGTGATACAAGTCCTAATTCCCCTCGACAATTAACTAATAAAGAAAAATAGTTTTGCTGAAAGTAGAGTAATCTGTTAGTTATCAACAGATAAATTGTATAGACTATGATAAATTGTTGGCTGTTTGCATTATTGCTACTCACATGCTCACAGCAGCCCTTTGGCAAAAGAAACCATTAATGTGGATTCATCTTTTTCATCTACAAGTAAAGTTTAAACATCCCAATATAAAATTGTTACTGTGTTAATACAAAATTGCATGATAGAATCCTGAAAGCATTTTGGATAAAAGGTTTATTCCTTATTCCAAATAGCAATTAAATTGGTTTTTGAAAAATAATGATATTTAACCTATTACATGGCAAACTCTTTAGGTAAATTTGATGATCATTATTCAAAAGACAAGTTGTTACAGTTTTTCCTCTATACATGCTTTTATATTTCTTGTAAACTTACTAAACATGCAGCCCATAGAAAAGATGTTTACTTTATTTACAGATGCCTCAACTATTGAGAAAACAATATATGTAATTAGAACACATGTTCATTTTCTTGAGTTTCCCCTGCTTCAGCACAAATAATTAAATTATGTGTTGTAGCCACTGTTTGAAATGCTGACAAATCAAACTTTCAATTTGTATATTCATAGCCAGTATATGGCTCATTATTTATAATGGTTCCTTTTTTAGGTATGGCTAATTCTCAAATTTTATAGTTATTTATAAAAATACAGCTTAATTTAAGAAACATGTACTGTTTGGTAATTTTATTAGACATTTAAGAGCTCATATTGGATTGCCTAGACCCCAGGGTAATGCCAGAAGCAGATCTGTATACTAGGCAGATTATGGGCCTTACAAAACAATTAGTCATGCAATCTTATTCTTTACAGCATCAAAGCAGTAATAGCTTGGGACAATAATTTGGCATTTCTAGAACGTGTGCAAATTAAATTGTAAAAACATGTTGTCAGTATCCTCAATTTTTCATAATGGTGTTAAGCCTTCAGGACTTATACATAGTCAATTTTGGCAAATAGATGTTACTCGTTTTTTGTTTTAAAAACTTAAAATATGTACATGTGACATGACACCTTTTAGGCTTTCTAGTTGCAACTACTTTAACAAGAGAAGCAACTAAAAATATAATTAGTAATTGCCTATATTATTTTCCTGTGCTTGGTGTTCCATACCAGACTAAGATAGGTAATGGAACTGGCTATTGCAGTTATTTGATTACAGTCAAACATTTGAGATGTTTTGTTGACAATTTTTTTAAGAAAAAAGTGTTTATTTGCATGTATTGTTCCTTAGGGCTACAATTTATCATGGCAAGGCAAGCATAGTGACAGAGCAGGAAGCTAGACACACCACATTTACATTCAGGAAGTAGAAATTAATAGGTTTCAAAATCAAACTTTAAGGCCTCAAGCTCACCCCCAGTAACATATGTCCTCAAGTGAGGTAGCACCTGCTGAAGGTGCCAAAACTTTTCCATACAGTACCACCAGCTGGGGACTCAGTGTTCAAACACATAAGCCTATGGGGGGCAATTCTCATTTAAACCAAAACAAAATATATATCTTTCAAGGACTTCAGAAAATATTTAAATGGTAAGTCCAAAGGGACAATACAGACTACTTTTCACTAGAATCATAAGGACTTGATTGGCTAAAGATGTATTTATGTAATTATATTATAACTGGAGTCATGATTCTCCACTTGTTCATTAAGTATTTGCAAAATACCAGCTGAAGTCTAGTTATAGGAGGTCCCACTGTTTCCCAAATCATAAGAAAGAATGGGACAAGCTCAGCTTGACATAGTTATATGTTCAAAGTGATTCTTTTATTGATCAGTTGAAACTTTAACTATGACTATGGCTTAGCTAACATTTAGGTTTCATGTTTGTCTCAGCATATTTTCTGAGTGTCATTGGGTTTTCTTCATAGTGTTTCTTTTTTGTTTCTTTTACTTGTTTTGTTATTTCTTAATTATCAACTGCTCCATCTTTGATTTAAGATTTAGTATAAACATTTTATTTTGGCCCAAATGTATCAATTCCTTTTATTAAGGCAAGACTATAAGGTATGTTTTATCTTATTCTTTTATTATTCCAAGGTTAAATCCTCCTGATTTCTTGATGCATGAGTTTCTTTTATATTTCTGCTTTATCTCAAAAAGGGTCTTAATCCACACTTAGTTGTAAGATAATTGACTTCATATATGATTATTTTGTAACATTAATGTCTCCCATGAATACTTTGAAAGACTCATTCCATTCTTTGGCAATACTAAAGTCCTTGACTTTGTAGGGTGCCCTTGTCATTCCTCAGTGGGCCCATTTCTTTTCTTTTAGAAGTAGGAAATAATTACCTTTGTTTTAACTTTGATGAAAATTTAAGTACATTTTTACCATAAAATTCTTTTTTTAACTCAAAACACTTTATTTATTAGTATTTGTATATACATATATACTTATACATATATAAATATATACATATATATGAATAATAATTAAATAATAACATATATTTGAAAAGTATGGGGGGTTGGGAATAGTGGGAGGAAGGAGAGAAACGGAAAAATTATGTAAATACAGTGCTCATATATGAAATTCTCAAAAAGGAATATAGTTTTTTTAATGTTCAACAGATTAACTAGCATTTTACAATATGAAAATAAATATGACCTATAATTATGTTGAAGGACATTTTAACTCACTACAAACTTTGAAGTTTAAAATGAAATCAATAAAAATTATTTTACCTAGCATACTAACAAAAACCACAATAATGTTTTATAATTCAAAGTATTTCTGAGAACAAGAAAATGGATTGTCAGAAGCTAAGTGAGCAGACCCAGGAGGACACTGTATGTTATTTCTTTTTTTTTTCTTTTTTTTATTATTATCAAATCATAATTTTTACTTTTTAACACAGGGGTTATAAGCATGAAAATACAGGATGTGGGGAAGGGGATGACACAGGAGCATAGGTGTTCAGGGGGAGTACAGATATCTTTCAGAACAGGGTATCAGCTGGGTGAAGGTTCAGGGGTCAGGTCACTATGACTCTGCCTATGATTCACTTGTCTTTATCTAAGTTGGTACTATCCACCAAGGCTGCCTATTTACTACTATGTCTATGACTACTCAGGCTGTTAGATTTCCACAAAAGCTGTCTGTTTACAAATGCTTATAGACATCTATTTTAGTGTTTTTCCACAGAGACCCAAGACTTTGTGTTAGCAGGCATGTATGTCAGGCCTATTGCTGATTTTAGGCTTATGGCTGATTTTAGGCCTTCAGTGTATAAGCAGGACTGCCCCTGACATCTCCTCCCTTCTCCAAGTATAGAAGGGCTGTGGTGACCCTAATCTTGCCAAGGCAGGGATAGAGGCCTGACCTCCAGTAATTAAAGGGGACCTTGTAATAGCTCCAGTCCTCTTGTCATTGTTGTTGGAAATTTAATATTACTGAGATTCCTTATTATCCTCAAGGACACAAAATAGTGAAAGAGAGATTATGAAACTTTAAAATAATATCTTCATGACTCTCTGAGTGTGAGAAAAGCAGCTACTGGTGATTCTTCCCTGGAGATGTTTTGTTGACAATTTAATATTACTGAGATTCCTTATTACCCTCAAGGACATGAAATAGTGAGAGAGATTATGAAACTTTAAAATAATATCTTCATGACTCTCTGAGTGTGGGAAAAGCAGCTACTGGTGATTCTTACAAGGAACTCTGAAAAATTGGCTTTTAAAACTAGAAAGAGGGAATTATACCCCCAAAGTCACCAAAAGTACACCTTGCTTTTGTCTTATTTGTTTTACATTTTCTGCAAACTGATGCTAAAGGCCAATCTGCAGCAGATTGCCACTGGCATCTGGTTACGTCCAGCTCATTTGCCAGGGTCATGTGGAGAGACCCCCTAACTTATACTTGGTATGGTCCCAACCCTGTTTTAATTTGGGGCCATGGTTCAGTCTGTATTTTTTCAGAAAAAGAGAATGGAGCCTGATGGCTACCTGAAAGATTGGTCCATCAAGTGGACACAGATCTTGAGGCTAATAATTACAATTCTAATGATGAAGATGGCTCAAAATCTTTATCAGCCAACTGATTTAACATGGCATATGTCTCCACTCTTACTGGAAAGTAAGTGTTTTTTATCAATACATAAAGCCACTGACTATATACCTGGTGGCCAGATTTGTGCCTAATCCCTGCCAACCAGGAGTTGGATAAGATACTGGAATATTTCTGCTTTCAACTTTATTTTCTACATTGCTTGGATAATCATGTTGCTTTTAACTTTTGAACCTTGTATTTTAAGCAGATTGATTGCCCTCATGCAGGATCGCTCTCAGCAAGCTCAGCCATTCATCATGGCAGTTACACATCGCTGTGAAGCATTGAATCTAGTGCATGCCCACAGGTCCTTTGGTCTGAATGTAGTTTTGGTCTATATGGGAAAGAGTGTGACAATGATGGCCGGTTAGTCAAAGATGGGTAAGAGTGTTCTTGAGCTCCTATAAACCTAAGACAGAGGCTTGCATCAATATGCTATGTATGTTTTCTTCAAAGACGGGTATTATAGGAGTAATATAGACACTGATCTAAGCCAGGTACAGTCTCCCTGCCACTCAAGACCCTAGATGGGATGAAAATTTGTGCTTCATCCAGATATTGGCACTGCCATCTTAAAAACTTAAGGGGAGAACTGTGCCATTCCCCCAGCCTTGAGCAGACCTGACCAAGTTGTTTACCAGGGTAGACCAAACTATAGGACCCAGGAGGCATGGCCTACAGGAACTAAAAAGAATAGACTGCCTGTGGAACTTGCCTTGAGATACCTCCAGGCTGCAAATCCCCTCACCCACACCTGCTGAAGCTAGAAGTAGTTCTGGTGGTGGTGGGTGGGGCTTACCTTTCACAGTTGAAAGCAGAATATTAAACTTTGGGCTTTGATCAGAATACATTGTCTTGGCCCCATGTTTTATCTCACCTTCCATTCACTTTTCATTTCCACCCTTTCTTTCAGGTGAACATGGTTATCTGTAGCCACTGCTGGCCACAGCTTATTTATTTTATCATATCATCTGCACATAGCAATAACTGAATTATTCCTTTTCAATTTGTATCCCTTTGGCCTCTTTTTGTTGCCTAATTGCTCTAGCTAGAACTTAAAGTACTATACTAAATAAATAAGGAGAGAGTGCACAGCCTTGTCTTGTCCCTGATTTTAGTGAATTGCTTCAAGATTCTCTCCATTTAATTTGAAGTTGGATGTTGGTTTGCTGTCTATTGATTTTATTATACTTAGGTATCTGTCTTGAATTCCTTATCTTTCCAAAACCCTTAACATGAACGGGTGTTGAATTTTGTCAAATGCTTTTTCAGCATCTAATGATTATGTGACACAACAGTGAAAGAAAATGCAAAATGCAAAAAACTCCTAACAAAAAACATAGCATTAAATGCCTCCCTAAAGAAATCAAAAAGTTCTCATATCAGCAATTTAAAGGTATACCTGAATGCTGTAGAAAAAAAGAAGCAAGCACATCAAACCATAGTAGAAGGCAGGAAATAATCAAAATCAGGACAGAAATCAATCAAGTCAAAACAAAGAAAACAATACAAAGAATCAACAAAACCAAGAGCTGGTTCCTTGAGAAAATCAACAAAATAGACAAAACCTTAGCCAAATTAACCAAAAGACAGAAAGACAATATCCAAATAAACAAAATCAGACATGAATAGGGACACATAGCAACAGAAAATGAGGAATTTCAAAGAATCATTAGGTGTAGGGGTGATATTTAGAAAACAGCATCTGGTCTGGCTTGTATCCAGGCAGCCACCATGTTGCCACTGCTTCTTGGCTAGCTACAAGAAGGGGCAAGAAAACACCCCCCCTGGGGGGGGGGGAAGGGAGTCCGGCGGTGGGGTCTCGGCAGCGGGCTTCCCACACCACCAGTGGAGGGTCTCACATTGCTACAACCACCACGGGGCTGGCGGTGAGCAGCTCAAGTTTCCAAAGGCTGGGAACCTGGTGGTGGCAGATTAGGCAGATCAGGCAGATCAGGCAGATCAGGCGACATGTGGAGTCCGGTTTTCCAAAGCTTTTATTGTTCATGGCATGGTAAATGGATATAGGTGGTATGCGCTTCCCCCAGCCAAAGCCCAGGGGAGCCTAATTTTATAGGGAGGGGAAAAAGGGGAGGGAATAACTTAATTAGCTATGCCCCTGGCCTTTAGATAACTCATTAATATTTAAATCTCTGGATGTGGAGACTTGTTAATCATGCCCTCTACCTGTGTGTTACATGACTGAAGGTGGCAGGTTAAATAAAGTTACCTCATCCAAGGCCCAACACTACATGTGCAGGCCCTGGCATCCATGAGACACCAGTGTGGGGGATGGCTCTGCCAGTCTACCAGGCTGCATTCACAAAGCTCAGCTGGACCCCAGACAATATCTGCCATCCTCACAGTACCTAGTAGAAATGAAACTCTTAAAGCTTAATGATTATCTAAAGTATTTATATATTTAGAAATGCTCAAGCAACAAGATGCCCACACAGTTAGAGTTGTTACCCAATATCTAACCTTTTGATAGAAGTTGCTACCCAAGACAGCTTTCGACCCATCTGTGGTTCTCCATGGCTGATAGCCTCCTTCTTCTCCTCCCCTTTCTCTATTTTTCCCATCCTTCCTCTTTTTCTGTCCTCCCCTTCTCTTCCTCTCCCAGCTCCACCTCCTTTTCTACTGCCTAATCACTGTTCTCCACTGCTAATACAATGTAGCAGAATCAGTATCCTGCTACAATTAGGTCTTTCTTCAAAAACTTGTTCTTCACACAATTGAAATTTTTTAATGAAATGGAGAATTTTCTTGACTCCTACCACTTACCAAATTTAAATACAGATCAGGCAAGCTATTTAAACATCCATAATCCCACCCCACCCCTCCAAGAAATAGAAACAGTCATTAAAACTCTTGAAGAATTCTCTTAAATGATACCACTTACCAAAGTTAAATACAGATCAGGTAAGCTATTAAAACATCCATAACCTCTCCCAAAGAAATAGAAACAGTCAGTAAAACCCTCCAGAGAAGAAATCTCAAGGTGAAATGGTTTTAGTGCAGAATTCTACCAAACTTTCAAAGAAGAGCTAATACCAATACTCCTCATACTTCTTCACAAAATAGAAACAAAATGAACACTGCCAAACAGATTCTATGAAGTCACAGTCACCCTGATCCCCGAATCTCACAAAGATTCAACAGTGAAAGAGAACTTCAGACCAATCTCTCTTATGAACATTGATGAAAAAATATTCCATAAAATACTCACAAACCAAATCCAGAAACACATCAAAAATATCATCCATCATGATCAAGTAGGCTTTATCCTGTGAATGTAGAGATGTTTCAATATATAAAAATTCATCATTGTAATCCACAACATAAACTAAGTTAAAGAAAAAACAATCACATGATTATCTCACTTTTTTGCTGAGAAAAACTTTTGACAAAATCCTACACCCTTTCATGTTAAAAGTATTAGAGAGCTAAGGAATACAAGGCACATATCTAATTATAATCAAAGTCATATACAGCAGATCAATACCCAACATCAAATTAACTGGAGAGAAACCTGAAACAATCTCACTGAAATCAGCAACAAGACTGCCAACTCCTTATCTATTCAATAAAGCACTTGAAGTTCTATGTAGATCAATAAGACAATGGTAGCCAGGCAAGAACCCCAGTGGCTACCAACCCTCCCACAAAACTTTCATTCCCCTGAAAAGAGTAAATGTATCTTGAGAGAACTCATGGTTTAATTTAAGTGCATAAACAAAAATGAGTCAGGGAAGTTGTATATGTGGCATGCAGTTTTAATTGCAGTATTCAGGAAGCAAAGGCAGGCAGATTTCTTGTTAAAACAAGGCCATTCTGGTCTACATAGCAAACTGCACGCCAGCCAAAGACACACAATGGGACCTTGTCTCAGAAAATAAATCTTTCAGACTGGTCTATGTGTCCCTTCAGGAGACAGTGTAATCAGCTGCTGTTTTAGTGAACTAAAGTGTAGTTTACTTTAAAGTTTAGTGAACTTTAGTGTCTCAAGGTAGTAAAGATAGTGGTGCCAAAAGGTTATATTGATGGACTGTTAGAATGAACCAAAAGTTCAATGCAGCCAGAGAAACAAAGGAGAATACATCATCTACTTATTATAAAGTCAAATTATCCCATGGTTTGGGACTGTATTTACAGGAAAAAAAAGAATATCAAAAACAGTATTCTTGCCTGATCTTTTCTGTTGGGCCAAATTCCTAACTGGACTGCACCCTGGAAGACACCATATCCTGACTCATTCTAGAGGATCCACTGTACTCAGAGCAACAGATAAGAACCCTTCCCAACAACCCAAAGCCCTAGAGCTGCAGCTGGGACACATCACCCACAAAACTCCACCTTCTGGAATACCACTCTCTTTCAACCCCCCTCCACCAGGTCCTTTCTGCTGGGGCAGACTCCTAGCAGGTCTGCTCCCTTGAAGACACCATATCCTGATCCATTGGCATGGGGTCCTTAAGATCTGAGCTGGTGTCCTGAGCAGACCTTGGGTGCTAGCTCTGTAACTAATCCCACAAGACCCAGAGGAAGCAGGACTCCCAGGAGCTCTAACATGCCCAGGATCATAGCTCTGCCTACAATCCCACAGCACCCAGAGTTCTAATTCTGGATTCCCAAGAGTTCTATCACACCCAGGATCATAGGATTTCAGGATCCCAGAGGCAGCGAGAGTCCCAGGAGCTCTTACAACTAATATCTCAGGATCACAGGATCATAGAAACACAGAGACAGCTGGACTCTGAGGAGTTCTGACACAACCAATAAAACATGAGAGACAGGCTTCAGTCAGAGATGGTGAGTGCAAGTAGCAGCAGAGATAACCAGATGGTGAAAGGCAAGCACAAGAACATAAGCAACAGAAACCAAGGTTACTTGGCATTATCAGAACCCAGTTCTCCCACCATAGCAAGTCCTGGATATTCCATCACACTGGAAAATCAAGATTCAGATTTAAAATCACTTCTCATGATGATGATTGAGGACTTTAAGAAGGACATAAATAGCACTTGGGAGGCAGAGACAGGTGGATTTCTGAGTTCGAGGCCAGCCTGGTCTACAGAGTGAGTTCCAGGACAGCCAGGACTACACAGAAAGACCCTGTCTCGAAAAAAAAAAAAAAGGACATAAGTAATTACTTTAAAGAAATATAGGAGAACACATGGAAAATGGTAGAAAACTGTAAAGAGAAACCACAAAAATCTCTCAAAGAATTACAAGAAAATACAAATAAAAAGGGGAAGGAATTAAACAAAGTCATCCAGGATCTAAAAATGGAAGTATAAACAATAAAGAAATCACAAAGGGAGACTACTCTGGAGATAAAAAAAAAAAAAAAAAAAAACCTAGAAAAGAGATCAGGAATCATACATGCAAGCATCACCAACAGAATACAAGAGATGGAAGAGAGAATCTCAGATGCAGAAAATATCATAGAAAGCATTGACACAACTGTCAAAAAATTCAAAATGCAAAAAGCTCCTAACCCAATACACCTAGGAAATCAATAACACAATGAAAATATCAAACCTAAGGATAATAGGTATAGATGAGGGTGAAGACTCCCAACTTAAAGGGTCAGTAAATATCTTTAACAAAATTATAGAAGAAAACTTCCCTAATCTAAAGAAAAAGATACCCATGAACATACAAGAAGAATACAAAAAAACAAACAGATGGGACCAAAAAAGGAATTCCTCCTGTCACATCATAATCAAAACATAAAATGCACAAAACAAAGAAAGAATATTGAAAGTAGTAAGGGAAAAGGGCAAGTAACATGTAAAAACAGACCTACAAAAATAATACCAGACTTCTCACCAGAGACTATAAAAGCCAGAAGATCCTGGACAGATGTCATACAGACTCTAAGAGAACAGAAGTGCCAGCCCAGGTTACTATACTCAGCAAAAGTCTCAAATGCCATAGATTGAGAAAACAAGATATTCCATGACAAAACCAAATTTACACAATATCTTTCCACAAGCCCAGCCCTACAAAAGACAATAGAGGGAAAATTCCAACACAAGGAGGGAAACTACAACCCAGAAAAAACAAGAAAGAAATCTTCTTCCAACACACCCAAAAAGAAGATAGCCCCACAATCATAACTCCAACTCTAATAACAAAAATAACAGGAGCAACTTTTCCTTAATATCTCTTAACATCAATAGACTCAGTTCCCCAATAAAAAGACATAGGTTAACAAACTGGATAAGTAAACAGGACCCAGCATTTTGCTGCATACAGGAAATACAACTCAATGACAAAGACAGACACTACATCAGAGTAAAAGGCTGGAAAAATTTCCAAGCAAATGGTTCCAAGAAACAAGCTGGAGTAGCCATTCTAATATCAAATAAAACTGACATTAAACCAAAAGTTATCAAAAAAGATAAGAAAAGACATTTCATACTCTTCAAAGGAAAAATCAACCATGATTAACTCTCAATTCTGAACAACTGCTCCAAATGCAAGGGCACCCATATTCATAAAATAAACTTTACTAAAGGTCAAAGCACACATTGCACCTCACATTATAATTGTGTGTGGGAGACTTCAACACCCCACTCTCAGCAATGGACAAATCACGGAAACAGAAACTAAACAGAGGCACAGTGAAACTAAGAGAAGTTATGAACCAAATGAATTTAACATATCTATAGAACATTTCATCATAAAACAAAAAAATTTACCTTCTTCACAGGATCTCATAGTACCTTCTCTGAAATAAACCATATAATTGGTCACAAATTATATATATCTGTCAGGCCTTGACAGATACAAGAAGACTGAAAAAAATTCCATACACCCTATCAGATCACCACAAACTAAAACTGGTCTTCAATAACAATGGAAACAATAGAAAGTCCACATACATGGAGAAACTGAACAATGCTTTAATCAATGATAACTTGGTCAAGGAAGAAATCAAAAAAGAAATTAAAGACTGTTTAGAATTTAATGAAAATGAAGGCTGGTCATACCAAAATTTATGCAACACAATTAAAGCAATGCTAAGAGGAAAACTCATAGTTCTAAGTGCCTACAAAAAGAAACTGGTGAGAGCATACACTGGCAGCTTGAAAATACACATAAAAGCTCTAGAACAAAAAGAATCAAATACACCCAAGAGGAGTAGATGGCAGGAAATGGTTAAACTCAGGACTGATATCAACCAATTAAAAATAAAAAGAACTATACAAAGAATCAACAAAACTAGGAGCTGGTTCTTTGAGAAAATCAACAATATAGATAAACAAGGCAAAGGACACTGTCAACAGGACAAAATGTCAACCAAGGGTTGGGAGATCTTTAACAATTCTCCATTCTATAGAGTGCTAATATCCAATGTATACAAAGAACTCAAGAAATTAGACTCCAGACAATCAAATAACCCCATTAAAAATGGGGTACAGAGCTAAATAAAGAATCCCCAACTGAGGAAACTCAAATGGCTGAGAAGCACCTAAAAAAATGTTCAACATCCTTAGTAATGAAAGAAATGCAAATCAAAACTGAGATTCCACCTCATACCAGTGAGAATGGCTAAGATCAAAAACTCAGGTGATAGCAGATGCTGGCATGGATCTGAAGGAAGAACCTGTAGAGACCATATTCAGTGTATGGCCACAGCCCTCTTTTGAGGGATAGGGCCACCCACCCATCTCAAAAATTTTAACCCAGAATTGGTTTTGTCTAAAGAAAATACAGGGACTGAGTGGAGCAGAGACTGAATGAAAGGCCATCCAGAGACTGCCCCACCTAGGGATCCATCCCATCTGCATATACCAAGCCCAGACACTATGGCTGATGCCAAGAAGCACTTGTTGACAGGAACCTGTTATAGTAGTTCCCTATGAGTTTCTACCAAAGCCTAAACAATATAGATGATGCTCTCAGCCAACCATCAAACCGAGCAAGGGGACCCCAAAGGAAGAGTTAGGGGAAGGACTGAAGAAGCTGTAGGGGATTGCTACCCCAGAGGAAGAACAACAGTATTAACTCACTGGACCCCCATGGCTCCCAGGGACTAAACCACCAACCAAATAATATACATGTAGGGTCCCCATGGCTCTAGATGCAAATGTAACAGAGGATTGCCTTATCTGGCATCAATGATAGGGGATACCCTTTGTCCCATGAAAGCTCATTTTTCCAACATAGAGGGATTCTAGGGTGGTGAGGTGGGAGTGGGTAGGTGGGTGGGGGGAGCACCCTCATAGAGTCAGGGTGAATGAGATGGGATAAAGGGTTTACAGAGGGGAAACCAGGAAGAGGGACAATATTTGAAATGTAAATGAATAAAATAACCAATAAAAAAATAAGGACAGCATGAAATTTGCTGGGAAGGATCAAAATATAACTTATATCATCTTGAGTGAGGTAACCCAGACCCAAAAGGACATGCATGGTGTGTACTCACTTTAAGTAGATATTAGCCATAAAGTACAGGATATGTATGCTGCAATCCACAGACCCCAAAAAAGCTATATAAAAAGGAGGCCCCAAGAGTAGATTATGAGTCTCACTCTGAAGATGAAATAAAATATTTATCAGAGCCAGGAGGGAATTGGTTAGGAGAGGGGATGGAGAGGGAAACAGGATGTGGGAGATGAAGTATAAAGAGTCATGGAGAAAGAGTCTAAAACAAGTGGCAGGTGACAGAGGTATCAGAGCAACTCTGCACCATGCCAGAGACCTGCTATAGGGTAGGATTCCAGGATTCTATGGGGATGACTCTAGCTAAGACTCCTAGCTGTGTGGGATATGGAGCCTAAAGTGGCTACCTCCTGTTGTCAGGCAGGACTCCCAGTGGAGGGATAAGGACACCAATTCACCCACAAGACCCTTGACCCAAAATTGTCCAGCACCAAGTAGTGTAGGAAAAAAGCAGAGCCATGACTAAGGAATTGGCCATCCAATGACTGGCCCAACTTGATGGTTATCTGATGGGAAAGACCCAATCCACGACACTGTTAGTGATCCTCTATTATGTTTGCATTTAGGAGCCTAGAATAACTGTCTTCTGAGAGGCTCCACCCAGCAGCTGACTGAAACAAATGCAGAGACCTACAGCCAAACCTTGGATGGAGCTCAGGGAGTCTTGAGGAAGAGTTAGAAGAAGGATTGAGGGACCCAGAACAGATAGGAACTCCACAGGAAGAACATCAGAGTCAATTAACCTGTACCCTTTGTGGTTCTGAGAGACTGAACAACAAACCAAAGAGCATACATGGGCTGCACCTAACCACTCCCCCCCAACTCCCCACACATATGTAGCAGACATGCAGCTTGGTCTTCATGCAGGTTCCCCACTGGAGTAGGGGGGGGGCTGTCTCTGACTCTGATGCCTGCCTGTGGATCCTATTCCCATAACTGGGCTGCCTTGTCTTGCCTCAGTGAAAGAGTATGTGCCTGGTTTTGCAGTGACTTGATGCACCAGAATGGGTTGCCAGGATGAGGACTACCACTTCTTGGAGGAGAAGGGGAGGGGCTGGGTGTGTACGGGGGTATGGTCTTCAAGGAGAGCAGAGTCTGCAATAAAGATGTAAAGTGAATATATTAACTCATTAATGGCGAAAAACTTAAACACTAAAGGGAATGAGAGAGGTAGCTTAGTAGAAAAATGTTTGCCTTGCCACAGTAAAGCATGAATTTGTACATGCAACATACACATAAAATTCTAGGTGAGTGTGACTGCCCTACTGAAATTCTAGTTCTCAGATAGCAGAGACAGAGTATACACAGATCTGGCTAGCTAAATTAGTTCTGTATCTGAGCTCTGGGTTGATCTTAGAGAACTTTACTCAATCAATGACTAGAGATTTAACTAAGGAACACACTTGACATCAGTATCCAGCCTACAGCCACCCACCTACACACATATATACCATGAATGTGTGTTTACACATATGCAAAGATGCTTATACATACATACATACTAAATACATAGATACAAACTAAAAAATAAATGCTAAAACAAATAGCCAAGTCAATAAAGAAGCAGCTGAACTAAAGAGTTCTCAGAAAAGGAAAAACAATTAGCAAATTAATGCAAGAAACATATGCACATATTTAGCCATAAAACAAACACAAATAGAAACAAAATGTAGATTCTGCAACTCAGTCAAAATGATCATTTTGAAAAAGAAAGAGAGAGAGAGAGAGAGAGAGAGAGAGAGAGAGAGAGAGAGAGAGAGAAAGGAAAAAAGGAAGAAAGAAAAACCAACCAACCAAACCACGGACTGTCCAAGTGCAAAGAGGAAAGGCACTTACACATAGAGATGAGGATACACACTAGCACAGCCACTCTAGCAATCAGTATGGAGGTTTCTCTGAAAATTTAAGAGAGTGATCTTGTTATTCCAGTCTTGATGACATACAATAAGGAAACCAAGTCAATATAAAATAGAGGTACATGCACATCCATTTTATGGTGTCAGCCAAGATGCCCATCAATGGATGGATGCCTAAATAAATTTTGGCAAAGCATTTGTCACACAAAGAAATTTTATTCACCTATGAAAAATATGAGACTATGCCATTTGCAGAACAGCAGAATTGGAGATCATTATAGTAAGCAAAACAAACATGGAAAATTTGCTGACACATTTTCTCCCATATAGTATACTATAGATTAAAAACACACAGAAATAGAAGAAATGCTATTTAGAGGTTTGGTATTAGGAAATACAGGGAACAGGGCTACATAGAGAAACCCTGTCTCGAAAAACCAAAAAAGAAAAAAAAAGGAAATACAGGGAAAACAAGATAATAGAGGTAAATATGCCCTCTATTTAAAATTTAAATATGATCAATGTCATTCTATGTGTGTACAAACGTATCATAATAAAACTGTTGTCTTATACAAAAAGGAAATTAGAGTGTGGAATAGGGGTAAAAATAACTAAAAACCATTACATAAATGCACAAAATAGTCAAACAATAAAAATTCAGTTTAAAAAATTGTATTAGAAAATGTTCCAACTCAGTAGAGACACCATTGCACACACAAAACTTTGTACCCAAAACTTATCCTGTCTACAAGAAATGCAGCTACCAGGGATGAAGCAGAGACTGAAAGAATGGCCAACCAATAACCTGCAAAACTTGAGACCCATTCCATGGGCAAGCACCAATCCCTGACACTATTAATGATACTCTGTTATACTCACAGACAGGAGCATGTTGTCTTCTGAGAGACTCCATCCAGCAGCTGACTCAGACTTAAACAGACACCACAGACAACCAGTGGATGAAGCTTGGGGACTCTTATGGAAGAATAAGAGTAAGGATTGTGGAACCCAAAGGGGATACCACAGGAGAACAACAAAGTAAACTAAACTGGATATTTGGGGCTCTCAGAGTCTGAACCCCCAACTAAAGAATGTACTGGGGCTGGACTTAAGCCTCCCTGCATATATGTACCAGATGTACAGTTTGATCTCCATGTGGGTCCTGAATGACTAGAATGGGCGCTATTCCAAAAACTGTTGCCTGTACACACAGTGTTCTTCTAGCCTTTTCTGACCTTAGTGGGAGAGGAAGTATCTAGCCTTGCAAAGACTTGAAGTGCCAAGGCAGGGGGATATACAGTAGGGGCCTCCACAGCTCAGGGAAGAATTGGAGAGGGGATGGTGAAAGGATTGTGGGAGGGAGTGGGCAGGAATGGGGCAGTGAGCAGGATGTAAAGTGAATAAGTAAAAAATAAAATAAAATTTTAAAAAAGAAAATGCTCCAACTAATTAGAATTGAAATTTATAAGGCAAAGTCTACAATATTCTGTAAAGCATTGATTTCTTCCAGGAAAATTTGAGGAAGTATGTACTCTTTCTTGCTTTCTGGCAGCTGTCCACTTTCCTTGCAGTATCATTCTTTATCCCCTGCCATCTCCAAACAGCAACTGTAGATGGAGGCTTTTGAACATTATTACTCTTCAATACTCCAGAACAGTGATTTCCATTGTCTAAAACTCATGATCAGGAGACATTCAGAGACAGATTGGCTACAGTGAATTTGCCTATTGTTCTTTCTATGAAAAAGTCTTAATTGGCAATGCAGGGAACTGTAAATTGTAGCAGCATCAATCCTTAGGCAGGGGTCATAGAGCTTTGTAAGAGTGAAAAATTCAATAAGCACTATCAAGCAAGCAAGTACTCATGCATTTATTTTCTTCTGCTTTTGGTTCTGGTGTCATGTGACTAGTTTTTTCAAGCTCCTGCTGTTCTTACTTCCACTTCACCCTGTAATTGTGAACTAAATTGCTTTTAGTCAAGATATTTTATCACAGAAATAGAAATAGTAGTAGAGTGAAGACTTGTGTGATTACCCTGTGTCTCTTTAGATAATCCAGGGCAATCTCCTTGTCTACATTTAAATTCGTAAGACTCTTCATTCCATTTTCTACATACTTGCCTTTTGCATTGCAGCCTATCAATGCCTCAGATTATAATTACTGTCATCATGGGGAGCACATTGTTCTTCATATCATGGCATGTGGAATAATTTCTATAGAACCGGTGTAATACAAAGTTTATGGTGCAGACATCTATCCGATTGGTATAAAATATTTATGGATATATTGTGTCTGTAGTTGGAACATTTTTGTGTATGAGAAAACTTATTGAGCCCATGTAAGGCTTTGTGTATTCTTTTTTTCCTTTTTAAAAATTTTTTATTGGATATTTTATTTACATTTCAGATGCATTCCCTTTCCCCATTTCCCCTGCCTAGAAAACCCCTGTCCCATGCCCCCATTTCCTTTTTTGCTTTTATACAATTTTTTAAAAATGTTGATCAATGGCTTTATAAGTTTGGTAATGCTCAATCAGAAGTGTAACCCAATACCCAACCTAGATATATCAACTACCTTTGACTGGTGGAGACTCATGAACATCTGCCTCCATGCCCCACCCTCTCTTTCTCTCTTTCTCTCTTTCTCTCTTTCTCTCTCTCTCATCACCTAGCTTCTCTTCTCCTTCTTCTTCTCCTCTCCTTACTCCTTCTCTTCCTCTCAGTACTCCTTCCCCCTTAGCTCCTCCTACATATCACCCTTCCCGTTAAAATGAAACTTTTTCTCTCAAAATACAATTGGAGCATAATTATGCCTATTTGTACCAGTGAGGTACACGATAGTCATAATACCCAGTCTATCATTTTGTTGACTAACCAGCACCTCTGTCATCTATCCTAACTAAAACATTTAGTTCTGAACCTGGCTTTAGGATGAATGTCAGCTGAAGACCATCCACTCAAATCTTTTCTCTCAAGGTAAGTAGCCAGGATTGGCTATGAGGCTATAAGTTTTCAACCCCGTCAGAAATCCAGAATGACTGAGTTAACTATAATTGTGGGAAGCACAAAGCATAGCTTCTAAAACGTAGCCAATTTATAGAGACCTCTGAACACCTGAAAAGCCCCTATACTACAGAACGTTGGAGAATCAATTCATCAGCCTTCTGGCCCAGAATCATATGACAGACCTTTGTGATGCAGAATTATTAAGGGCTGATTACTCTGTCTAGGCAGATATAATCAGTCGACTATTCTGCGAGTGTGTCCTTTTCTGGACAATAATTTGTCTGTAGATGGAAAGAGGCAATTCTTGCCTAGTGGCTGTCTCATCACAACTAGAGTAACTCCAAAGATGCTCAATTTCTTCTTAGAATCCAAGACAGGAAGCTGTCAGGAGCAGATAGGTCTCTAATCAAAATGAACATTAATATAGAAATGTTTGTAACGTCAATTCTATGGACTTCTGACGTTTTGAAAACCAACTAACCATGTAAGGTAATCTGTACTGTTGTCTGTTAACTCCTCTCAGCTATTTCTAAATAAAATATAGAAAACACCCTAACAATAAACTCAAAGCCATGAATTTGATATAGTTCCTTAACTCACAGGCTAACAATCACAAATCAGTTAAAAAAGTTAAAGAAGGACTGGGTCTAAGCCTTGTATTCCTAAATATGTTATACAGGCACAGTGCCCATGAGAGTATCAATATTCATCTCACTTTTATATCAATAAGAAGCTTGTACCAATGAAAACCTTAAATTTGAAATCAAAGTAAATTTTGTACCATTTAAGAAATTATAACTTCATCTTGATAATAATTATACAGATTTCTACCAGTAGGTTATGGCTATGCAATAAATCCTAGCTAATCTTCCCTGTTCCAACAAAACCGCTACTTTTTTCTAGAAAGACAGCACAATATTAACCACTTTAGTCCCCAAGCCCAGGGAATAGGGGTGCTGACTCTTCATTGACTTCTTCAAGCTGATTATGGGTGTTGAGATATTAGAAGAGGGGTGGGGGGGGAAAGAGTGAATTGATAAGCCTCTGATGCTGTGTCTTCACTGCATCCAGATGGAATTCCAGGACATCAGAGGTTCGAGCAGGTCTGCTCAGCTTGCTTGATGAGTAGTTACACCAAGGCTGTGTATTCTGCAATATACAATTCTCAAAACAAGTTTTACTATCAAGATAATTTTTAAGAGGGCTGACATTTTATTAAAGATGTTGGTTCTAACAACTTTTCATTTTTCCCTTTTTTAAATTGGTTGTAATGTTTACATTTCAAATTTTATCCCTTTATCCCATTCCCCCACCACCCAGGAACCCCTTATCTCATCCCCCCTCCTTGTGCTTCTATGAGGGTGTGATTTTCCTGTTTCTATGATGCTGTTTCCATTAACATAAACTGCCTCCTAAATTTCTAAATCCTTCCATTTGTGTTATTAAATCTCCTTTTTTTTCTTTTCTTTTTCTTTCTTTTTTCTTTTTTTTTTCTTTTCTTTTCGTCTTTTTTAAAATTGGGTTTTATATTAACATTTCAGATTTTATCCCCTTACCCTACTTCCTCCCACCACACAGAAACCTCCTATCCCATCCCCCCTTCTCATGCTTCTATGAGGCTGTGCCCCCACCTACTCCCCACCCTCACTACCCCTCCCCACCATCACATTCCCCACCAGCTCTTTGTTCATTTTTCATGGGACCAAGAATCATCTCTCCCACCTATTCCCGACAAGGCCATCCTCTCCTGCATATGCTGCTGGAGTCATGGGTCCCTCCCTATGTGCTCCCAGGCTGGTGGTTTAGACCCTGGGGAGCTCTGGTTGTTTGGTATTGTTGCTTTCCTCCTGAGGTCACAAACCCTTTATGCTCCTTCAGTCTTCTCTCTAAGTTCTCCATTGGGAACCCCTTGATCATATCAGTGGTTAACGGTGAGCATTGTTCTCTGAATGTGTCAGTCTCTGGCAGACCTCTAAGGACACCACAGCTATATCATGTTCTTGACAGCATGCACTTCTAGCCATCCACATCAGTGTCTAACTTAGGTGACTGTACATGGGATGAATACCCAGGTGGAATCGTCTCCTGATGGCCCCTCCTTCAGTTTCTGTCCCATGTTTTGTTTCCATATTTGCTCCCTTGAATATTTTTGTTCCATTCCTCTGTTGAGGGACATCTTGTTTTTTCCAGCTTCTGGCTATTATAAATACGGCTGCTATGAACATAGTGGAGCATATGTTCTTGTTATATGTTGAAGCATCTTCTGGGTATATGCACAGGAGTGGTATAGCTGGATCCTCAGGTAATGCTATGTCCAGTTTTCTGAGGAACTGCCAGACTGATATTCAGAGTGGTTGTACCAGCTTGCAATCCCACCAACAATGGAGGAGTGTTCCTTCTTCTCCACATCCGCGGCAGCATCTACTATCACCTGAGTTTTTGATCTTAGCCATTTTGGCTGGTGTGAGGTGGTATCTCAGTGTTGTTTTGATTTGCATTTCCCTGATAACTAAGGATGTTGAGCATTTCTTAAGGTGCTTCTCAGCCATTCGAGTTTCCTCTGTTGAGAATTCTTTGTTTACCTCTGTACCCCATTTTTCAATAGGGTTATTTGGTTGTCTGGAGTCTAATTTCTTGAGTTCTTTGTATATCTTGGATATTAGCTCTCTATTCAATGTAGGATTAGTAATGATCATTTCCCAATCTGTTGGTTGCTGTTTTGTCTTATTGACAGTGTCCTTTGCCTTACAGAAGCTTTGCAATTTTATGAGGTCCCATTTGTCAATTCTTGATCTTAGAGCATAAGTCATTGGTGTTCTGTTCAGGAACTTTTCTCCTGTGCCTAGGTATTCGAGGGTCTTCCCCACCTTCTCTTCTATTAGTTTCAGTGTTTCTGGTTTTAAGTGAAGGTCTTTTATCCACTTGGATTTGAGCTTTGTACAAGGAGATAATTGATTTTCATCCTTCTACATGATGACCTCCAGTTGGACCAGCACCATTTGCTGAAAATGCTGTCCGTTTTCCACTGGATGGTGAAAGATCAAGTGACCATAGGTATGTGGGCTCATTTCTGGATCTTCAATTCTATTCCATTGATCTTCCTGCCTGTCTCTGTACCAATACCATGCAGTTTTATTATTATTATTATTATTATTATTATTATTATTATTATTATTATTATCATCATCATCATCATCATCATTATTATTATTGCCCTGTAGTACAGTTTGAGGTCAGAGATGGTGATTCCCCCAGAAGTTCTTTTATTGTTGAGAATAGTTCTCATTTTCCTGGGTTTTTTGTTATTCCAAATAAATTTGCAAATTGCTCTTTCTATCTCTATGAGGAATAGATTTGGAATTTTGATGGGGATTGCATGGAATCTATAGATTGCTTTTGGCAAGATGACCATTTTTACTAAATTAATCCTGCCAATCCAGGAGCATGGGAGATCTTTCCATCTTCTGAGATCTTCTATTTCCTTCTTCAGAGACTTGAAGTTCTTGTCATACAGATCGTTCACTTGCTTGGTTAGATTCACTCCAAGATATTTTATAGTGTTTGTAAGTATTGTGAAGGGTGTCATTTCCCTAGTTTCTTTCTCAACCTGTTTATCTTTTGAGTATAGGAAGGCTACTAATTTGTTTTAGTTGATTTTATATCCAGCCACTTTACTGAAGTTGTTTATCAGGTTTAGAAGTTCTCTGGTGGAAATTTTAGGGTCATGTAAATATACTATTATATCATCTGCAAATAGTGAAATTTTGACTACTTCCTTTCCTACTTGTATCCCTTTGACTTCCTTTTGTTGTCTAATTGCTCTAGCTAGAACTTCCAGTACTATATTAAATAGGTAGGGTGACAGTGGGCTGCCGTGTCTAGTCCCTGATGTTAGTGGGATTGCTTCAAGTTTCTCTCCATTTAGTTTGATGTTGGCTACTGGCTTGCTGTATATTGCTTTTACTATGTTTAGGTATGGACCTTGAATTCCTGATCTTTCCAAGACTTTTAACATGAAAAGATGTTCTATCTTGTCAAATGCTTTCTCGGCATCTAGTGAGATGATCATGTGGTTTTTTTTCTTTGAGGTTATTTATGTAGTGGATTACATTGATGGATTTCTGAATATTGAACCATCCCTGCATTCCTGGGATAAAGCCTACTTGATCATGATGGATGATTGTTTTGATGTGTTCTTGGATTCGGTTAGCGAGAATTTTATTGAGTATTTTTTGCATCAATATTCATAAGAGAGATTGGTCTGACATTCTCTTTCTTTGTTGGGTCTTTGTGAGGCTTAGGTATAAGAGTAATTGTAGCTTCATAGAACGAATTGGGTATTGTTCCTTCTGTTTCTATTCTGTGGAATAGTTTGAAGAGAATTGGTATTAGGTCTTCCTTGAAGGTCTGAAAGAATTATGCACTAAAACCATTGGCCCCTATCTTTTTTTTGGTGGGGAGATTTTTAATGACTGCTTCTATTTCTTTAGGGGTTATGTGACACTTTAGATGGTTTATCTGCTCCTCGTTTAACTTTGGTACCTGGTATCTATCTAGAAAATTGTCCATTTCATCCAGATTTTCCAATTTTGTTGAGTATAGGCCTTTGTAGTAGGATCTGATGATTTTTTTAATTTCCTCTGTTTCTATTGCTATATCTCCCTTTTCAGTTCTGATTTTATTAATTTGAGTACTGTCTATGTGCCCTTTGGTTAGTCTGGCTAAGGGTTTGTCTATCTTGTTGATTTTATCAAAGAACCAGCTCTTGGATTTGTAGATATTTTGTATAGTTCTTTCTGTTTCAACTTGGTTGATTTCAGCCCTGAGTTTGATTATTTCCTGCAGTCTACTCGTTTTGGGTATATTAGCTTCTTTTTGTTCTAATGCTTTCAGGTGTGCTGTCAAGTTGTTCATGTATGTTCTTTCCCTTTTCTTTTTGTGGGCACTTAGAGCTATGAGTTTTCCTCTTAGTACTGCTTTCATGGAGTCACACAGGTTTTGATATGATGTGTCCTCATTTTCATTAAATTCTAAAAAGTCTTTAATTTTTTTCTTTATTTCTTCCTTGACCAAGTTATCATTGAGTAGAACATTGTACAGTTTCCATGTGTATCTTGGCTTTCTATTGTTTTTGTTCATATCAAAGACGAGTCTTATTCTATGGTGGTCTGATAGGGTACAAGGGATTATTTCAATCTTTTTGTATCTGTTGAGGCCTGTTTTGTGACCAATTATATGGTCTATTTTGGAGAAGGTACCATGAGGTGCTGAGAAAAAGTTATATTCTTTTGTTTCAGGATGAAATGTTCTATAGATGTCAGTTAAGTCCAATTGGTTCATAACTTCTGTTAGTTTCATTGTGTCTTTGTGTATTCTACATATGTATTCGTGCTTCACTAACAGTTTGTTGTTTTGTAAAGTTCTATTCTCTATTTTGTCTCACCTATAATTTACCCTGACAGAACTAGTCACAAATCCAGAATCCTCAAACTCAGCCTAGACTTGGTAAGGCAAAACATTCATATCAGTAAATATCCACATGTATCATTATCATAAAAATTGGAAGGTTTTATCAGGACAGAACTCCTCACTCTCTAAGTGTTCACTAGTGCACTGCCTCCCCCTTGTTTGTGCAGGAGGTTACAAGTCCTTCTGTTCACACTCAGCACCTTTACACATTCCATTAGATTATAGGAATAAAATTCGTATCTGATCAAAGGTAAGTCTAAAAACAGCAAATATGTTCTAGTGAAATAGCTGATAAGTTGATTGCTAATAAGCCTGACAACCTGAGTTCAGTCATCAGGGCCCACATTGTAAAGAGTGAGAACTGAGTCTTGAAAGTGACCTCTGAATTCCACAAGTATAATGTGGACATGCACATATACAAACATGCAGAACTAAATAAATAATATGTCATTTAAAATTGATTTAAAATTGGGAAGTAGGAAAGTCTTAATGGAATTCCAATCAAAGTTTATTCAAATTTTACTTGTAACTTTGGACAAAACACACAACTTCCAGGAGCCATTTCTATATTTTTAGAAATACTTTATTAGTAGTACCACTTAATCAAGTCAACACAGAAAAATTATTAAGATTTTTGGTAAGCGGCTAATCTCAACATTATAACTATCAGATGACTCATGAAAATAGCATACATTTTTTTCTACTTGTCTAATTAGAAATATATACCTTGTTGTTTTGGAAAAACAAAATAAAGCCAATTAGCATAGGATCCATGGTCTCACATCAAGGGGAAAGTGTTCTTGTGGTTGCACATGAATATTGTGTTTCTGAAGCTACCAAGATGAGGCAATGATTTGGTGACTTGAGGACATATTGAAGACATTTTTAATAGCTTTAGACTTTAGTTGAAACCTTAAATCAGAATGAAAGAGAAATGGGGATAGGTTACACCAACAAATTTCACGGGGAAGGAAAAATACCTTGTCACCTGGGATTTTAGCCTATTCTTTTGAGAACAGGTAATCTTTAGGAACAATTATCTTTCTTGTGGAACAATGTCCCAGAGGGAAATCATGTGCTTAGGACTTGGAATAACAGGAGGGAAATATCCTCAAGGTAGCAGCTGCTGTCATCTTTGAGTGTCTCCCCAGTGTAGTCTTTCTGATTTGCAAACTTGAGCTACACATTATTTTTATTCATTTTGAAGTCCTGATACAGGCTGAGGATTAAAGCCTCTCTTTGTCCTTCTTCATGAGTCAATCACAGCTTTATTCTCTAACCATAGTCATTCCATTTAGAGGGGCATTTGGGCTTAGAGATACAGACATACCTTTCAGAGATTCATCCAGGTGAGTCCAGGAACTCTGCTAGTATTGCAGCAACAATTCAGAAAACAGAGGAATAGAAAATATACCTGAAAGCAAAGTTAGCCTAGACAAGACTGGGAGATGCAAGGGAGGCTTTCTGGGTTGTTGGTGGAATTCATTGATTCATGAAGCTGAAAAGAAAAGAATGTACTAAACTTAGTAATTCAGATGACAATTAGTCTTTAATTGGTAATTTTAGAAGGATAATCATGAAATTATAGTTTTATGAACTCATAAATGGTTCTATCTAAAAAGGAACTTATGTTCATAGACCCTGGAAATTGTAGAATGTATAGTCAGAAAGTACTGGTTGTAAAGTTATATATACCACAATGACTGCATGCCTTTTATTCTTAAGATGTATATAATGTCAGGTTAATAGGAAAGATTCAGATGAAGAATGTCTGTGCTGCTGTAAGAGTTCATAGGGTTCATTTATTCTGTCGTTCTTCATTTAATATAATCACATGAAAAAGTGGAAAGTGATATATTAAAATGATTTGCTTGCAATTATTTCCTTACCAATGAGCTCAAAAATCTGTTATTCTTACTTGTTTATTTCCTTTATTGCAAATGTATATTCTTTCCATTTGTTGAGTAGAAATAGTGTGTGGTTACTTCATGTTTAAAAATAGAACTCTTTTCAGGTATAGATTGAATTTTCCCATCACCTTTTCTAGTTGATATTCTAGTATGTGTAGTGTGTGTATGTGTGTATGTATGTGTGTGTGTATGTGTGTGTGTGCATGTATGTTTATTTGTGTTTCTGGGAGACCTGTACATTTTGGAGGTCTGATCTAATAGACATATTTTGTCCTTCTAATTGTTGTACCATTTTTGGAAAATATCAATTATATAATATACTGGATCCACCTGTGATGTGTGTATAGGTGTGTAGAATGCATTGCAGTCATGTTCATCATTCTTTTATAATTACACCACCATTTTTGATGGCCACCTTCTTTCTCCCACGTGTTCTTCTTTCTCTTTTCTTTACATTTAAAATTCTATATTATAAACATAAACAAATGAAAATGTGCTACCTGTATTGGTCCCTGGCTTATTTCACTGCTCTGAATGTTCACATGTTCAAAGTATGTCTTCCTCAGTGGAGTTATTGAACACCCTCTTAGACATCCTCATTTCATCTCTATGAGTCTTTTTCCTTGCTATACCTTTGGTCATTTATAGTTTTCTGCCTGGTGTTAAGTTTAAGGCCTCAAATATTCCAGACAAGTGTCCCACCAGTAAATTATAAAACTCTCTGAGACAGTTTCACTAAACCATTAAGGCTGGACTTGACCTCACTTTACAGACAGGAGTGATTTAACAAATGTTTGGCTTAAAGTTACAAACTGAGAAGAACAAAACTAAAGAAGATGGTCATATTTCCCAATAGCGTATTCTTTAAATATGTGATCCTTCTGCCTCAGGCTCTCTGGTAGCTCTGATTATATGTCTGTTACCAGGCCTGGTCTTTGGCCTTTTTGGACAGGTCTGTTTTTATAAGACTTATGACTTTTGGTTCTCATTAAGCCATGATTTATGTTCAAGTGAAGTTTAGGTATCATAAACATATATGATTTATGTATCTTTATAAGACACGGAATGATATTTATGTCTCTAAGTCAATTATACTCTATTAAAGATAATGTTATACCTTGATCCAGAATTGTCATGGGAGCAATATGTGATAAGGTTACTTGGTGCCCACAGGGAGGGAGTAGAGAATATATATGCTTGTATAAAATATATTTATCCTAGTGTCCTGGTGGAAGATTCTATACAGCAACACTGAGAATACCCTTTTTTATTGATAAAATGTGTTCATTGACAATTTAATATGTATGTAGTGTTTACTGTCCCTCACCCCAGTCCTGTATTCCTCCTTCTGTCAGTGTCTGCCCTTTATACTAGGAGTCATTTCCCCACACCTAAGTCTTTTTGTTTTGTTTTATGACCCAATAACTTTAAGTATGACAATCTGTTTTATCGTGGATTTGGAATTATCCATTGTTTTCTATTGGGTTCAGCAGAAGGTACACAACTGAATACCAATGTACACTTCTAGATTCAACTATACCCCATAGTTCAGCAGGAAGGGGTAGGAGTCTGTGATTTCCTTAATCACAAATACCTTTGCATATTAATTACTAGAATGATGACTTGAGTCTACAAATAAAATTTTACAAAAGAGTCCAAAGCCCAATCTCTACTAATAAGAAAAATGTGTTACATGAGAAATGGGGGGTGTCAAATACCCTGCCCCTGAATCAGACCACATAAAAAAGTGGCTCAGAAGAAATAAAAGAGAAGAAGGGAAAATGAGGCTTTCATTGTTTTTTATAGGAAAAGAAAACAGTTCAGCAGCTTTGCCCATATTTTATATAAATATTTATTTATACATGTGTTCACACATGTGCCTCAGCGTGTAAGTGGAGCAGAAGAAAACTTTGGGGAGTTAGTTCTCTCCTTTCATATTGTGTGACCTGGTGATACAGCTCAAGTTGTCAGGCTTGGTGGCAGAGGCTTTTAACCATGGGACCAGCGTGCTAACCATGCTCCTCCTTTTGAAATGCGTGTTTATTCTCATGGCGAGTTTTCTCTTTTTAGAGTATGTGCTATAAAAAATGTTACTTTTGGTTTTAGGTAAAGCATTATTCTAATTTGCTGCATTTCCTTGGAGGGAGGTCTCAAGGCAGACTGGGAATCAGAACATTCCCATCACCAAGAAAGCTAATTTTCTTCCTGATCTCATGAGAATCAGCTCATTTCATTGTTTTCTTTGTCACATTTATGTTCTTCCGCTGCCCTTTACTTGTTTATTGGCCATGGATCTCTCTCACGTGTGGAAACTACTTTTCTAAATGTCATGAAACTGGGCCATTAAGTTGACTTGGCAGGTAAAGGTATTTGCTGCCATGACTGATGATTTGAGAAGTAGATATGTATATAGCACCTGTCACCATCGGATAAAGTACGCCCTTAAACTTTGCTCCTCCTGCTTCCCATTCATTACTCTGAAAGTATTTTGTCTTTCTTCACTGGGTGATATTAATCCAAATAGTGTTTTATCAGGGGCTGTTATCAGGTTTTATTTCATAAGTGTCTCTAAGAGCTTTTTATTGTTTTTTTTTTTTTTGTATGAGGCCTATAAGCATAGATTGAACATGACACAGAAATTTGTTCTCAGAGATAGCAGGATTCTCTTCATGGGATACATATGAAACATAGAAATAAAATTCATGACTATAAACGATTGGGCTTACAGTGTTCCTTAGCAGTCAATGCTTGCCTAATATATCAATTATCTGGCCAGGAACTGAGGAGTGAGCTTATGGACACTAGGGAGAATCCACAGCTATTATTTTTCTAAAAGTTCATAGTATCAAAGTAAGTCTAAATATTTATATCTATGTTGAAAGATAAGTGATACTTTCAGTCCTTACAGAGAAGCCTTTTTAGTGTATGGAGGATAGATGATATAGGAACTGATAACTTGTCAAAGTGTGGAGATTGAATGTTTTGAAAAGTTCAGTCCAAAATAGGACATCCAAATCAAAACATTTAGGGAATAGCCTGGAAACAGGGATGGAAAGAGTAAGAGACAGAATTTTTAAAGGGTCTCCTGTGATGTTGTGTCTTTTCAAGACAGCAGGTTCTTATAAATTCATAAAAGCTGTGATTTACTGTACAAGATGTTCACGAGATCAAACCAGTCAACAGCCAGTCATGGAGGAGAAAATGTCTCAACTTTGACTGAGGGGCTGTTGTCATTCAAAGACTGCAGGACGAGGGAGAATCCAGTTGTTTAAGGGTATAGACTCTACAAAGTTGATAATGTTTGTGTCCTAGTGAGAAACCTATATGACCAAAGCTAATTGACCTAAGAGTGGGGAAGAGAGATGGATTAGTAAGAGGATGGGAGAGACTAGGAAGGAAGGAAGGAAGGAAGGAAGGAAGGAAGGAAGGAAGGAAGGAAGGAAGGAAGGAAAGAAGAAAGGAAAGGAAGAAGCATTGTTATCAGGTCATTGATAGGTGACAGAGTTCTTCAAATTTCTTCTTTCTGTAGGCACATCAAACACATGGAACCAGGAAATGAGACTCAGCTTTCAGAATTCTTTCTTCTGGGATTCTCAGATAATCAACCCCAAATTCAACTTCTCATATTTGGACTGTTCCTCTCCATGTATTTAGTGACTGTCACTGGGAACCTATTCATCATCATGGCCATCATTGTTGACTCCCACTTACACACACCCATGTACATCTTCCTCTCTAATCTGTCCTTTGTGGACATCTGCTTCACTTCCACCACTGTCCCACAAATGCTGGTGAACATTCACACATGGAGCAAGGTTATCACCTATGCAAACTGCATCACCCAGGTATACTTTTTATTACTTTTTTCAGTACTGGACATCTTTCTGCTGACTGCAATGGCCTATGACCGCTATGTGGCCATCTGTCACCCCCTGCATTATATGATCATTATGAACACAAGATGCTGTGGATTGTTGATTCTGGCATGCTGGATTATAAGTGTTATAAATTCTTTGTTACACAGCTTTTTGGTATTACGGCTGTCATTCTGCACAGACCTGGAGATCCCTCACTTTTACTGTGAACTTAATCAGATTGTCCACCATGCCTGTTCTGACATCTCTCTTAATGACATGGTGATTTATATTGCAGCCATGCTACTGGTTGTGGGACCCCTTTCTGGCATCCTTTACTCTTACTCTAAGATAGTATCCTCAATTTGTGCAATCTCCTCAGCTCACGGAAAATACAAAGCATTTTCCACCTGTGCATCTCACCTCTCAGTTGTCTCCTTATTTTATTGCACCCTCCTTGGAGTGTACCTCAGTTCTGCTGTGACCCAAAATGCACATGCCACTGCAATGGCTTCATTGATGTACACTGTGGTGACCCCTATGCTGAACCCTTTTATCTATAGTTTAAGGAACAATGACATGAAGAAGGCTCTGAAAATAGTTTTATTGAAGGTAACTAGCAGACCAATGGCCTTGCCTTCTTAGTCGTGTACTTGCGTTCATACACTTAGGGTTATGGAATTTGAATTTGTGATCCATTAGTCATATATTGTGATAAAACTTATTTTATCTATTTCATCTATTTCCCCTGACCATTATACCAGCTTCCTTATAAAATTTCATTCTCTACAAGGCTTAGAGTTCTTTCTAATATCTGCATTTTAGTTTGTCATTTTTTATTTTGGTAAATAAACACCCATCCTTGGATCAAATCCTCTAGAAACTGCTATTCTAACCAGGGAACAACTGGGACTTCTTAAAAATAATTTATTTTGGAAGAACAAGTATTAAGTTATTTTTATTTTTACTAAAAAGTATCCCCAAGTTATGTTCTTTCTGTGGACAGAATTCTATTTGAAATATAGGGTACATAATTGTATAGTATTTAATAATTTAAACAACACCCCTGAGTCAGGGGTCTATAAGAAGAGGTTGGGGGAGATGTGTGGAAACTATCTTCTAGGTGTGACAGTGGTATTACATTTATGAAATCACAACAGTTGTGGTTGCCTATATAAGACCTGGATAAGCTCTCAGTGTGTAGTATTTTCCTCCAAGTATAGACCCTTTCATATTGGAGGAAAGGCTATTAAGAATGGGATGTTTGCAAGGAGGTGAATACAGAGGATGTGTTAAGGAGAGAAGAAATAATCCATCCTGCATGAAAGTGCCTTAAATTTAGAAAGTAAATAACTTAAATAGTTCAGGAAGTCCATAAAATTGACTGGGTTCATTATACCTCCCCCTATGTAATCATGTATTAAGCTGAAAGGTCTGCCAAGAGACACTTGAAGACAAACTGTGATGTCTAGAAGCCTCTCAGATAAGCTAAGCTGCCTAGAAGGAGCTCAGACCTGCTGAGAATCCAAGAAGAAGAAGAAGAAGAAGAAGAAGAAGAAGAAGAAGAAGAAGAAGAAGAAGAAGAAGAAGAAGAAGAACAAGAAGAACAAGAAGAAGAACAAGAAGAAGAACAAGAAGAAGAACAAGAAGAAGAACAAGAAGAAGAACAAGAAGAAGAACAAGAAGAAGAACAAGAAGAAGAACAAGAAGAAGAACAAGAAGAACAAGAAGAAGAACAAGAAGAAGAACAAGAAGAAGAACAAGAAGAAGAACAAGAAGAAGAACAAGAAGAAGAACAAGAAGAAGAAGAACAAGAAGAACAAGAAGAACAAGAACAAGAACAAGAACAAGAAGAACAAGAAGAAGAACAAGAACAAGAAGAACAAGAAGAAGAACAAGAAGAAGAACAAGAAGACGAACAACAAGAAGAAACCAGCAGAACTGCCTTTGAGAGTGTCAGAACCAATGAAATGCTTTTTTAAAAACACTCTTCAGCTTGTTGAGCTGCCTATAGGTTAAGAAGTATGCTTTGGATTTTCACTTGTCATGTGTTGTGGTGGGTTTGGTGATACACCTGTCATTGATTCATTTCTGCTCCTATAAGCAACCCCTCACTCATAATCCTATAAGTAATACCAATAAAATTTACTGGTTCACAAAGTTTGAAGTTAGTGGTGTCCTTACTTTGATCTCTCCTTGATTCCTATCTGGGGTAGGTAGATATCTATTCATATCTCATTAGCAAGAGTGTCAAACAGCACACAGCAGGCAACATTCCAGAACAGGGAAAGAGATGATTGGTCTCACTCCTAGCTGAGGTGCTTCAGGTAGATAATGACAGCTACTGAAGGGTTTTTATATCCCAGTAGGTTGACCATGCAATGGTGCACATTTCCACACATGTGATTGTATGGAGAGTCACAATTCAGCTTAATATGTTATAATAAATTTATCAAAGAAGATGGGGAGTTAAGAAGAGCATACAGTAAGGGTGTATGAGAGAAAAAATGGTTATGATCAAAATACATTGTATATAGGTGTGTGTGTCAAAGTCTCAAAGAATAAAAATATTTTTTAAAAAAATGGGCCAGCAATTTTTATGTATTCTTTCATCTTTTTTTCTTCTGTAGACATATTCATCATTACTAAGAGCTTTCCTTCAATGGCACCAACAACTATCTTATAATGTCAGAAAAGGTTGTATAGACATTGGGATTCCTCACAATGTCCTGCAGCATTTCAGCCTTTATTTCCACAATAATCTAACCTTTATTTGTGGACAATTGGAGAATCCAATGGGATCATTCATAAGTCAAAACATATCTTTGATATTTTCCTAAACTTTCCAATAATTCTAAAAAGGTATCTCTCTTCCCAGATGAAATAAATTGGTATTTTCTTTTCAGAATGAACATATTTTTGTAGTAGATGGCAATAATACAGCCTCACAACTGGCCAAGCTAGAGAGAATCAGCCTACAGAAAAAAAACACTCTTAAATAGTACTTCTATACCATACTACACACTCACAAACCTTATGTATCATTGCAGAAGAGAGAGGATGTAAAGACTAAGAGACAGAGGTATTGCCATAAGAAAACAATGTTTTCCAGCTACAGAAGCGTAGTTTCACATTTGAACCCACAGTAATGGAAACATAGGCACAAGACTTGAGCAAATTAAAGCCAGACAAAAATCCAAACATATATGGGAAGTTGTTACAAAGTCTTATCTGTTTTTTTCTATTTTATGAATCATTCCATTCATTTATATCTGAAATGATATCCCACTTCCCAGTTACTCCTCCACAAACCCCAAATCTCACATCAGCCCTCTCCTTTCTCCCCTTTGCCTCTATGAGGGTGCACTCCCACCTACCCACCCTCTCTCAACCTACTGCTCCAGCATCTCTCTCTGCTGGGGCATCAAACTTCCACAGGACCAAGGGCCTCCCCCTCACACTGAGGTCAGACAAGGCCATCTTCTGCTACATATGTATCAGGAGCCATAGATCCCTCCCTGTATACTCCTTGGTTGGTGGTCTAGTCTCTGGAAAGACAGAGTGGTTCAGCCAGCTGATGTTCTTATTTTGGGGTTGCAATACCCCTCCACTCCTCCAGTCCTTCTGCCAGCTCCACTACTGGGGTCCCTAAGCCCAGTCTGATGGTTGGTTCCAAGCATCCACATCTACATTGGTCAGCTGTTAGCTGGACCTCTCAAGAAACAGTCACACCATGTTCCTGTCAGCAAGAGCCTCTTGTCAACAGCACCAGTGTTGGGTTTGGTGTCTGCAGACAGGATCGATTCCCGGGTGAGACAGTCCCTCCTTGAAGTTTCTGCTCCATTTTTGTCCCTGTTCATCCCTTGGACAGGAAAATTTCTGGGTTAAAAACTTTGAGACAGGTGGTTGGCCCTATCCCTCAACCGAGGACTGTGCCTATCTAGAGTCCACTGGAGGTGGTCTCTACCTGTTGGGTCCTGGGAGCCTCTCATTTCCCTGGAGTCTTGCATCCTCCAGTGGCTATTTCTAGTTCTTCATCCCCTCCCCCTGTTACATAATTTCATTCGATTTCCTAATCCTCTGTATCTCTCTCCCATCTCCTTCAGCACCTGATACTGTCCCCATTATTTTCTTCCCCTTCCCTCTTTCCCCCAGGTTTTTCTCTCCCTCCATCACCCAAGATCATCCTGTTCCCCCCTCAATGAAGGACTGAAGCATCGACACCCTGGTCTTCCTTCCTCCTAAGCTTAATATGGTCTGTAGGTTATATTACGGGCATTGTGAGCTTTTGGGCTAATATCCACTTATCAGTGAGTATATATCATGTGTTTGGGTTACCTCACTCAGGATGATATTTTCTAGTTTAAGTTCTTTCTCCATTTCTTTACTGACCAAGTTATCATTGAGTAAATAGTTGATCATCGTCTATGTGTATGTGGGCTTTCTGTTGTTTTTGTTGTTATTGAAGACCATAGTGTTCTGATAGAATACATAGAATTAATTCAATGTTCTTGTATCTGTTGAGGGTTTTTTGTGGGTGTCTGATTATATGTTCAATATTGGAGAAGATACTGAAAAGATATATTCTTTGTTGTAGGGTGAAATGTATCTGTCCATTGGTGAGAGTGGGTTGTTACAATCTCCTACTATTATTGTGTGAAGTTCAATGTGTGCTTTGAGCTTCAGTAACATTTCTTTTACAAATGTGGGTGCCCTTGCATTTGGGGCATAGGTGTTCAGAATTGAGAGTTCATCTTGGTGGATTTTTCCTTTGACATGTATGTAATATCTTTCCCCATCTTTTTTTGATAACTTTTGGTTGAATGTTGTTGTTTTTTTCAATATTAGAATGGCTACTCCAGGTTGTTTCATGGGACGATTTGCTTGGAATTTTTTTCCTGTCTTTTACTTTGAGGTAGTGTCTGTGTTTGTCATTGAGATGTGTTTCCTGTATGCAGTAAAGTGCTGGGTCCTGTTTATTTAGCCAGCCTGTTAGTCTATGTCTTTTTATTGGGAAATTGAGTCCATTGATGTTGAGAGATATTAGAGCCCAATGATTGTTGCTTCCTGTTATTTTCTTGTTATAGCTGAAATTATGTTTGTGTGCTTCTCTTCTTTTGGGTTTATTGTGAAAAGATTAATTTCTTGCTTTTTCTTGGGTATAATTTCCCTACTTATTTGGGATTTTTACTTTTGTTATCCTCTGTAGAATTGGATTAGTGGAAAGATATTGTTTAAATTTGGTTTTGTCTTAGAATACCTTGGTTTCTCCATCTATAATAATTGAGATTTTGCTAGGTATTGTTTTCTGGGCTGGCATTTGTTTTCTCTTAGGGTCTGTATGACATCTGCCAAAGATCTGGCTTTTAGGGTCTCTGTTGAGAAGTCTGGTGTAATTCTGATAGGTCTGCCTTCATATGTTACTTGACCTTTTTCGCTTACTGCTTTCAATATTCTTTCTTTGTTCTGTTCATGTGGTGTTTTAATTATTGTGTCACAGGAGAAATTTCTTTTTTGGTTTTCTGTTTGGTGTTCTGTAGGCTTTATATTTTTATGGGCATCTCTTCCTTTAGGTTGGGGAAGGTTTTTTCTATACTTTTGTTGAAGATGTTTGCTTGTCCTATAAATTGGGAGTTTTCACTTTCTTCTATACCTATTTTTCTTAGGTTCGGTCTTTTTATTGTGTCCTGGATTTCTTGAATGTTTTGAGTTAGGCGCTTTTCCTTTTTATGTTTTCCTTGACTGTTGTATCCCTTTCTTCTATGGTATCATCTACATTTTTTCTCTTTCTCTTTGATTTTAAAGATTTTCTCTTTATCTCTTGTATTCTGTTGGTGATGCTTGCATCTATAACTCCTAATCTCTTTCCTGGGTTTTCCATCTCCAGAGTTATCTCCCTTTGTGTTTTCTTTAATGTTTCTATTTCCACTTTTAGATCCTGGATGATCTTGTTCAATTTCTGTTTGATTGTGTTTTTCTGTATTTCTTTAATGGATTTATGTATTTTCTTTTTAAGGACTTCTATTTGTTTACCTGTGTTCTGTATTTTTAAGGGAGTTATTTATATTCTTATTAAAGTTCTCTATCATCTTCATGAGATGAGAAGTTAGATCTGAATCTTGCTCTACAGTTGTGTTGGAGGTATCCAGGACTTGATATAGTGGGAAACTGTGTTCTGATGTTGCCAAGTTGTATTGAACAGGGTCTTGAATTGTATAAGAGTAGAGAAATGCAGCTGAGCATTACCAAGTAATTGATCATGCATTTATTTATTTCTCTCTGTTCTTGGCTCTGGATATCATATGACAAAGTGTTTCGAGTTTCTACTGTTCTGAATTTCCTCCACTAACTATTGATAATGTGAATCTCCCAATTTCTTTTTAAATTTGTTTTTACAGCAACAGAAATAAAAGTAGGATAGAAGCTTCTTTAATTATCCTGGAATATCTCAGCTAATCCAGTCAATATCCCCATCCATGATCAAATTCTTAAGTACCTTCATACTACTTATTGCTTATTTGGCCTATTTGCAACAAGACCTCATGTAGCCTTAGGTCCTGGAGATTGGAATGGGAACTTCCTTGAAAGGCCATTGCTCTGTCTACTATGGCATAAGGAATGTTTTCTATAGAACATGTACAATGTAAAGTTTAGTGAGCATTTTTTTGAAAATTTGTAATAAATTATTTAAATTTACAGAATACATACTTGTTGAGCAAAATAAGGCAGATAGAAAATTATACATTTATGAGTCTAATAATATAGTTGTTTTTATAAAGTGATGGTGGTGTGAGCTATTAGCCTTCAGGATAGTGGTTAGCACTTCAAGCAATACCTCATTTCCAGGGGTACCAGTTTTCCAAAACAAAACTAAATTAATAGTACATTTTTAGATTTTTGGTCTCATATTACTTTGGGCAGTTTTTGGCTTATAAGTCTTTTGCTTTTCTGTATTTCCATTTTTGTGGAATATATATTTGTGTGTGTGTTCAGTCTTTTATGTTGTTTTGTCTTAGTTTTGGTTGCTTGGTCTTTTTTTAAAAGAGAAAGATAAAAAGAATATAAGGTTGGGTGGTCAGGGAGGTGGAAAGACTCTGGGAAAAATTGCAGAGGAGAAAACCACAATAAAATATATTGCATAAAATTTTCAATTAAAATACATAGGGAATATTGACACTTTGGTAGATAGAAAGTTTCTTTCTACTTTACAGTTTCTGGTTTTTAGGCCTAGTTTCTACTTAGTTGTAATGTTTTCTTTATTTTTCACACATTTTTCAAAGATTATTTATCATTTGACAGTTTTGTGCATTTATATATGGATTTTTAACCATTTCCACTTCCCAATACTTTTTCTCACAGCTGGAAACCTTTTCAATAAGTCCTTTTCTGCATTTTGTGTATGCATTTATTTAATGTATGACCCACCAAGTTTAATTAGAGTTTCTTGTTAGAATTTAAGACAAAGGTTATTTACCAGAGAAAAGGTGATTTGTCAGTGTCTACACCACTGGAAAAATTATTCCTCTTTTTTCAAACAACCTTAGTTGCCAGCTCTCCGAGAGAAGTGGGGCCCCATGTCTTCTCCCTGATTCATGAAGAAATATTGATGATTCAAATCTTGTACCTATAGTTGGAGGATTTCTGTTAGAAAAAAATCTTCACAGATTCCTTGAGAGGCTATTATACCGATTTATTCATTCTGTTTCATTAAAATTTTGTTGAATAAGAAAGTCATATCTTGCATCCTCTGTTGCTGTACTTTACTATCTCATATCAAGTCATAATATCAAGTCATAATTACTGGGATTACTCTAGATCTGGCAAATCAAAATCTTCATTTCTATATATCCCCTAAAATAAACTTTCACATTGGAGTTGAAAAAGTCTTGAGCTAGAGAGGATTTCTTACTCTCCCAGTGTTGACCTTAGAGTTGTCTCCTCTCTGAGGAGAGAGATTGAGTATGCACAGTGGAGGGAGAGTGGAAGTATGGCTAGGCCGTAAAGTAGAGTTTTAGGGTGAGAGTTTCTGCTGCTTCTTTCAGATGCTGAGCATCACCTTTTGTCTCATCCTAACATTTATTGTCACAACTTATCTGACAATAAATCTAGGAAGGCAGAAATAGGGGCTTGTAAAATAGTTCATGTTGTAAAGGCTCTTAGTTGAAAAGCAGAGTTGAATAACTAAAGCTCATATTGGGGGGAAAAGAGAAATGGATCCTGAAAGTTCTTCCCTTGTTTACAGAAATGTGCTCTAGTGTGTGTGTGCATGCACTTTATTTTGGCCACAAATATACACAAACACACACAAATAAATAACATATAATAAAAATGATATAAAGAAGCTAGAAAACTGTTTATGGAGTTCTCGAAATCTGGCTGTTTCTTGTTTGTAACTTGGGATACATCACAGAAGTGTCTGAGCCTCACTTTTGCAAATGTGCAACCAGTTTCTTAACAACAATGTCAATAGATATACTGAACACCTAAACAGACAAGTAGCTAATGTTTGGAAAAATATATAAAGGGATTTAATTGGAGGATTAGAAAAATATCTCAGTCTGACTAGTGTGAGATGAAATCTCAGGGTTGTTTTGATTTGCATTTTCCAGATGACTAAAGATGTTGAACATTTCTTTAGGTGTTTCTCAGCCATTCGATACTTCTCAGTTGAAAATTCTTTGTTGAGCTCTCTACCCCATCTTTAAAATAGGGTTATTTGGTTGTCTAAAGTCTAACTTCTTGAGTTCTTTGTATATATTGGATACTAGCCCTCTATCAGATGTAGGATTAGTAAGATCTTTTCCCAATCTGTTGGTTGCAGTTTTGTCCTATTAACAGTGTCCTTGGCCTTACAGAAGTTTCACAATTTTATGAGGTCTCATTTGTCAATTCTTGATCTTAGAGTATAAGCCATTGGTGTCCTGTTCAGGAATGTTTCCCCTGTGCCCATATGTTCAAGGCTCCCTACATATTCCATGATAGGTAAAGGAGGCATTCTTGTCAGAATGAACTAAAACAGGCTCAGTCTTGCTTATGAAAAAAAAATGGGTAGAGGCAGAGAGCTTTTGGGGCTGCTTGGCAAGAATCTGACATCTGCCAAGGACAAGGAAATGGACTGCTTGGCAGGAATATGACATTGTTCAAGGACAAGGAAGTGGGCATCAGGCAGGAATCTTGACATTAAATTAGAACAATGAAGTAATTTCAGCCAGGAATCTAAATTTTAGTCTAGGCCAAAGTAGTAATTTCAAACAGGCATCTAAACTTTAGGCTAGAACAAGGAAGTAGGCTTCAGACATGAAAATGACTTTGGGCTAGGACAAGGAAGTTGGCTCAGATATGTTGGTCATTCTGATAACTCCTTAGAAACAGTGATCATGGGAGTATTCACAGAATTTTGTTTATTGTCTTGCTTGTTCTTTGACTATTTGTGTTTATTGTCTTACTTGTTCCTTGACTATTTGTGTTTATTGTCTTGCTAGTTCTTCAAATTAGAACTGACCTTAATACTTGCACGTAGTTAAAATGGTATAAAGTAAAAAAGGAGGAGGGGTAAGAGATAGGGGGCTCTAGGGAGGGGAAATGTGGAAGGGGGATGGTATCTGAAATGTAAATAAATAAAATATACAATAAAAAGAAAAATATATCATGAATAATAGAATGAATGGGATTTTTCTACTTGCACAAGATGAAGTACATCCTTTGTTGTTTTAGAAAAAGCCCAATAAGGCCAATTAACTTAAGACCCATGGTCTAACAGCAAGAGAAAACAATTTTCCTGGCACCAACCTGAGACAGTAGTTTGATGACTTGAGGACATATTTATGATAACTTTTATAGCTTTAGACTTTGGATGAAACATTAAATAAAAATGAAGAGAAGCTGGTAGGAGGTTAAATAAAGAGGGTTCCTGGTGAAGGAAAATGACTTGTCATCTGAGTATTTAACCTATGCCTTTGAGAACAGGCAATCTTTAGGAACATTTTTTTTCCATGTAGAACAATGCTCCATAGGGAAATCATGTGCTTAGAACTTGAAATAACAGAAGCAAAATATTCTCAAGGGAGAAGCTGCTATCATCTTTGAGTGTCTCCCCAGTATAATCAGTCATTCTGGTTTGCAAACTTGAGCTACACATTAATTTTTCTCATTTTGATTTCTTGACACTGGCTTAGGATTAATGCCTCTCTTTGTTCCTCTTCATGAGTCAATCGCAGCTTCATTCTTTAACAATAGTCATTCAGAGTGGAGTTTGTGCTTAGAGACGCAGACTCTCTTACAACTCAGAGATTCATCCAGGTGAGTCCAGGAGCTCTGCTGGTATTATAGCAAGAGTTCAGAAAATGGAAGAACAGAAAATGTGCATGAGAGGAAAGTTAGTCTAAACAAGACTAGGAGATGCAGGGGAGGCTTTCTGGATTGGTCATGGAATTTATTGATTTATGAAGCTGAAAAGAATGCACTGAGCTCAGTAATAGGGATGGGAATTAACCCTTAAGTGATAATTTTGATTATTTTGGAAGGATAATCAAAAAGTTATAGATTTATGAACTGATAAAATGGTTTCATCTAAAGGAAAACTTAGGTTTATGGACCTTTGTTATTATGGAATATAGAGACAGAACATTGAATGTTAAGTTACCTACACCACAATAACTGTGTGCTCTTTTATTTTTATGGTCATAATAATGTCATATTGATGAGAAAGAACCAAATGAATGACATTTATACAAATTCCGTAATGTATTCACAAGTTCTGTGCAAACAGAAAGGTCACTTTAGCAGACTAAGCCACTGCTAATTTGTATCCAGATATATAACTGGGACAAAATATGATGGTATGGAAAGCATGAACAGTATGAAATCATGCCAATGTTTGCTGACATGGTGTCTTTAGGGTTCAATTAGAAAAAGAATGTTTGTCAGTGTAATAAGACATACTTATTCTATTCCCATGGAGGAGGAGTCTGTGTAGCGATACTGGTGATGCCTTTTATGACTATTCTTGACAATTTTGTACATGTGTGCAACACATTCATTCTTTTCCCTTATCCTCTCCTCTCTCCTTTCTCTGATAGCCCCTTCCTATCTCACTGAGTCCCTTTCACATATCTAAGTCTTTTTGGTTTGCTTTGTTACTAAATGAGTTTAATCACAGATGTCTGCATGATCATGACTTTGAAAATATCTGTTTTGTACTTGTGGCTTCATTAGAACTTATACATCTGAAGATCATCTTTCCCCCAAATCCACGTAGTTCATCCAGAAGCAATAGAACTTTGTGTTCCCTTCTATTGGGGAGCTCTTTTGAATATTAATGATCACTAGAAGGAAGACCTGAATGTACACATAAAATTTATCAAAAAGAGTGTACAATCGAAACCCAATGCAAAAAAGAAAAGGCATTAGATGAGGAAACCGAGGTATCACATTTCCTGATTCACTGCCATACCACATCAAATTGGTGGATCAAACAAACATGGGACAGACAAAGTGAAAATAAGTTTCTTATTTATTTATAGGTAAATATCTCATTCCATTATTTCTGTGCATATTTTTCTATATATGTAAATATTCATTGGTTTATTCATGCCACAACACACTTTGTGTGTGTGTGTGTGTGTGTGTGTGTGTGTGTGTGTGTGTGTGTGCACTTGTGTGTGTAAATCAGAGGATAACTTTCAGGATTGGCTATCCCCTTCTATTATGTAGGTCACAGTCATTTGAGTTATTCTCATAGCTATATTTCTTTCTAGCATATACACTATTACATTTCTTTAAAATAGCAACTGTTATCTTTGGTTTGGGGTAAAATATTTTCCTCAAATTTTGGTTGGATGTCATGAGATGGAATGGGAGCCAGAACATTCTCATGACCAAAGAAGCTACCTTTCTTTCCTCCTGGTCTCAGGAGAATCCACTTATTTTATTGTTTTCATTTGTCAAATGTTGTTACTTCTGCTCCCTCTTTACTGAGAAGCTATTTAATTATCATATAAGCAATTTATGTATGAAAGGTCAATTTTTAAGCCATAGGAATGAGCCAGCAAGGCTCAGGAAATAAAGACTAAAAGAAGGGATTGGGTGATAGGCTGAAATACATTGGAAATGTGAATGAAGATGTTACAATAGAACCTATCTGTTCTATAGTTAAATGCACAGTCAAATGTTTCCTGGAACAGAAAAGAGAGCATGGCCTTAATGAAACAGAAAGATGATGTGGTAGTGCCAGTTTGTCTATTATGGCGAGGTGTAAGAAGACAGTGGTCTTTATTAAAGTTACATGTGTATTTCTGTGTGACAATACTCAGAAAAAAGAAACTTCAAGGAGAAACAGGTTGATTAAGTTTTAAAACTCCACATTATAGTCCAATATAGCATAAAAGTCATACCGACAGGAGCTTGAAGAAGCTAGCCACATCATATTCACTATCAAAGACAATGGGAAACAAACGGGTATAGGATGACTTGCTCACTGGCTTTCTCTTCTTTTCTGCAGTTTAGAACACTCCTATCTAGGAGATGGTATCATCCACAATGGACAGATATTCCCACATCAACTAATAATCAAGACAACCCTTCTTGTACACATGCCCACAAGCCAATCTAGTTTAGTTAATTCTTCAGGTAAGACTTTTATCCCAGATGATACTAATGATACTAGGTTGTGTCAAATTGACAGGTAACAACTAAACCCCACAATATTTAAACTTGATCAACCTGTTTCTTCTTTAAGCTTCTTTTTTCTGAGTATTGTCACACAGAAATACACATGTAACTTTAATAAAGACCACAGGACACTCACTGTGCTTTGGGTATAGTGTGTGTGTGTGTGTGTGTGTGTGTGTGTGTGTGTGTGTGTGTGTGTGCCAGTGATGGAATCTAAAACCTCTTGCATGCCAGGCAAAATCTGTCACCCAGATAAAGTAAATTTTTTATTTTCCATGCTAGTATCAAATTCCCATGCTTGCACCATATTCTTCCTCAGCCTGCTGGAACAGTTGTAATTACAGATGTGTTCCACCACACCTGGCATATGCATCCATGATTTCATGATACCACTTGTAACTGGTCACCCTCCTACTAATTCTTTTTACTGCTTTGACTTTCTTGTCCAAATTAAATAATTTCAGAAAATGTATTCTTTGAAGTCTTGCATGGATGTCCCTCTTTGTATGAACAGTCCAAGGTGCATTGGAACTTATCCTATCCTCCTTGATGACTATATATGAATGAGACTGTATCCAGTGAGATCAGAGCACCTAAGAAAGACATCCCCATCAACAATTATCTGTTATTGTATTTCTTTTTCTGCATTCCACTTGCTGTGATGTGCATCTTGAATGTCCCCTAAATGTTTGTGTATTTCCAATGTTAGTGAATTGGGAGGTGGTAGAATTGTCAAGAGAGAAATCTCATGAAAGTCTTTTGGTCAATGAACTATGCACTGCATGGACACTGTTATGCTCCAGTCTCTTTCGCTTTTCAACTTGCTTTAAGGCTATGGGGTGAGTGGTCTCTCTTTCTCTCTCCATCTGCCTCACCCTATTTTCTTTCTCTCTTTTCCTCCCTCCATCCCCATCTCTTTTCCTTCCTTCTCCCATTATTTTATGTGCATAATGTACATACAAATGTGTGTGTGTGTGTGTGTGTGTGTGTGTGTGTGTGTGTGAGAGAGAGAGAGAGAGAGAGAGAGAGAGAGAGAGAGAGAGAGAGAGCAGGTGCAGTGTGTATGTGTAGTGGAGTATACCCCTGTCTATTAAGTGTTCTGTCACTAAACTTATGGCTGTGTTGCCCACCCAGAAGTCCTAGAAATATTCCTGTTCTTTCTCCTATAGCAATGGTCTTACAGAAATGAGTCTGACTACTTTTAAAATATATGGGCCATGGTACCTGAAGCCAGATTGCCAGGCTAGTACTGCAAGAATTCTTATCAAATAAGTTATATCCAAAGCCCTAAAATGAGTGCCTTTGTTTGACTATGTGTTCCAACCACTTGGGCTGTCTCCATGAAGGGTCAAACTACAGAACCAAGGAACTAGAGACCATGAGCCCACATAAACCTTTCCTCTTTATAAGCTGACTATCTAAGGAATTTGTTTTATTTAAAGAAATTTATGAACATATCATTGGCACCATCAGGTATAATGTGTACTTTACAATTTTTGCTTGTACCTCATCTTCTTCATTTTATTGTAAGAATTTTGTGTGTCTTCATATCTCATCATTATCTAAATAGTGTCTGGAATTTTTCATATTTGGTTTTTGTTATTCCTTAAGTGCCTCAAAGTGTTTATAATTCAGGTTTTTATTTAGGATTGTTTTATTTGATTAAAATATAATTATATCACTCCTGTCACCTCAAATCTTTTCTTCAATACCTTCCTGTCCAAACTACACTCCCTCTCAAATTAATGTTTTTTCTTCTGTGTGTATCTGTGTGTGTGTGTGCACATGTGTGTGTGTCACACAAAACATGCTGAGCTTGTTAATTACTGCTTCTATGTATATGATTTTAGGACTGTGCATTTGGAATTGGATAATCAGGCATTAGGCTCCCTGTCATACTTTCAAAATGTAGAAACTCTATAGCCCTATGAATTTTACAATCTTTCTTCCCTATTCCCTGTGATGTTCCCTTAGAAATTGATATTTCCCTTGCTTGGGCAGCCACAGATATTTGTTCTTTGCACCTTTTTCAGTTGTAGCTTTCTGTAATAGTTTCTCTGTATACTTCAAAAATAAACTTCTTTAATGAAGAGTGCCAGGTACACTTATGTGTCTGTGTTCCAGGTGAGTGTTAAAGAGTTCATGATGGAGAGAAGTCTATATTCAAGAGAGTAAAAAATGGAGGAGGAGGGCCAGGAGAACATCATAGTCCTACGGTTCATTGAATACATGAACTTTGAGCAGAGATTGAGTACAACACAGGCATTACTATCAAAGATAGTATCTCCTCATTGTATTCATATAAAATAGAGAAATAAATTGTGTGCCTCTATATGACCAAGGTTGTAGGGTCATTTCATAGTTAGAGTGTTTAACTAAGTTGCCTGGCCAAAGACCTGTTGAATGGAGAATTCATGAGTTCTGGAGAAGAACCTATTACTATTGTTTTAAGTGAACATCCAATCTTCATCTAAATATTTATTTGTGTGCTCATAAATTAGTGAAGTTGTTAGTTTCTATCAGAGAAATTTTTTTTTCCAGTGGACAGGAGATAAAATCATAACTGGTCAAAGTGTAGAGAATAAGTGTCTATAAAGTGCTCAGCCTTAAAAGAGATTCTATAGCACAGGCCTCCCTACTAGGCTCAGGGAACTCTCCAGAAGAGAAAACAGAAAAGAATGCTGTAAAATAGTGGCTTCTGAACATGACAAATCCAGTGAACTAATGAACTCAAAGTAGATACAGTGGCCTCTACATAACCTGCAAAAGATCAAACCAGCCAACATGCCTGCATGAAGAGGGAAGTGATAGTAAGGCTTCATCTCTAGCTGAGGAGTCATTTGCTGCTGAGGAGAGTCAGTGTTTTTCAGGTGTGTGGTCCCTGGTAGATTTACCATGCCCCAGATTCAGTGGATAGCCTCACACCCAAGAATATATGGGTAAGATTAAAAGGTACTTGGTTTCATGATACAAATGAAAGGAAGAAGGAAGGAGTGAGGAAGAATTGATACCAGGTTATTGATGTGTTACCAAGGCTTCAAATCTCTCTCTCTCTCTCTCTCTCTCTCTCTCTCTCTCTCTCTCTCTCTCTCTTTGCTTCTTTTCATAGATGGAACCAGGAAATGACACTCAGCTTTCAGAATTCTTTCTTCTAGGATTTTCAGAGAATCAACCCCAAATTCAGCATCTCATATTTGGACTGTTCCTCTCCATGTATCTAGTGACTGTCACTGGGAACCTACTCATCATCATGGCCATCATTGTTGACTCCCACCTACACACACCCATGTACATCTTCCTCTCTAATCTGTCCTTTGTGGACATCTGCTTCACTTCCACCACTGTCCCACAAATGCTGGTGAACATTCACACACAAAGCAAGGTTATCACCTATGCAAGCTGCATCACCCAGATGTACTTCTTACTGCTTTTTTCAGGGTTAGACATCTTTCTACTGACTGTGATGGCTTATGACCGCTATGTGGCCATCTGTCACCCCCTGCATTACATGATCATCATGAACACAAAACACTGTGGATTGCTGATTCTGGCATGCTGGATTATAGGTGTTTTGAATTCCTTATTACACAGCTTTTTGGCATTACGGCTGTCATTCTGCACAAACTTGGAAATCCCTCATTTTTTCTGTGAACTTAATCAAGTTGTACACCAGGCATGTTCTGACACCTTTCTTAATGATATGGTAATTTACATTACAGCTATGCTACTGGCTGTTGGCCCCCTCTCTGGTATCCTTTATTCTTATTCTAAGATAGTGTCCTCCATTCGTGCAATCTCCTCAGCTCAGGGGAAGTACAAAGCATTTTCCACCTGTGCATCTCACCTCTCAGTTGTTTCCTTATTTTATTGCACCCTCCTGGGAGTGTACCTCAGCTCTGCTGTGACTCAAAACTCACATGCCACTGCAACAGCTTCATTGATGTACACTGTGGTCACCCCCATGCTGAACCCCTTCATCTACAGTCTGAGAAACAAAGACATAAAGACAGCTTTGAAAATCCTGTTAAGGAGTGTAACTAGAAGCAGATCAATGAATTCATCTTCATAAAGTGTCTGTTTTAGTAGTAGTTAATGTATTGGATTATTTACTGCAGTTCATTGATTAGGCTGAATAAAAATAATTTAGTCATTTATTTCCTACAATTGCTCTGTCTTGTATATCACTATGATGGTTTGTATATACTTGGCTTAATGAGTGGCACTATTAGAAGGTGTGGCCCTCTTGGAGTATGTGTGGCCATGTTGAAGTAGGTGTGTCACTGTGGGTGTGGACTTTAAACCCTTATCATAGCTGCCTAGAAGCCAGTATTCTGCTAGCAGCCTTCAGATGAAGATGTAGAACTCTCAGCTAGCTCCTCCTGAACCATGGCTACCTGTTTGCTGCCATGTTTCCACCTTGGTGATAATGGACTGAACCTCTGAATCTATAAGCCAGCCCCAATTCCCTTGGTCATGGTGTCTCTTCACAGCAGTAAAACCCTAAGACAATCACCTTCTCATACAATTCAAGTTCTCCCCTTGAATACCTTTTGTTATCTGTAATCCATTGTCATTTCCTACTTTCCCCACATATTCTCATCCTTGGATCAGAAAGTTCTGTTAATTGGTGCTTCATTTAGAAAATGACTGAGATTTCAGGAAAAATTATGTATTTTGGAAAGTATATGTGGAGATTGTTTCCTTCACTAAAGAAATAGTCTATTATTGTTGGTTATTTTATTTATTTACATTTTAAATGTTGCCCACCATATCAGTTTCCCCTATGAAAATCCCCCCACCCTATCCCTTCATCTCTTTGCCTATAGGAGGGTGCTCCTCCACCCACCTACCCATTCCCTCCTGCCTCACTGCTCTATCATCCCCTTAAACTGGGATATTAATTCTCCACAAGACCAAGGGCCTCTCCTCCCATTGTTGCCAGATAAGGCAGTAGTCTGCTACATATATAGCTGGAGCTATGGGTCCCTCCATGTATACTTTTTGGTTTGTGGTTTAGTCCCTGGGAGCTCTGGGTGGTCTGGTTAGTTGCTATTGTTTTTCCTATGGGACTGCAATTCCCTTCAGCTTCTTCAGTCCTTCTCCTAATTCTTTCATTGAGGTCCCTGGGCTCAGTTTAATGGTTGACTGTGAGTATCTGCATCTATATTGTTTGGGTACTGGCAGACCCACTCTTGGGACAGCTATACCAGGGTCCTATCAGGAAGTTCTTCTTGACATTAGCAATAGTGTTAAGGTTTGGTATCTGCAGATGGGATAAATTCCCTAGGAGGGGCTATCTCTGGATGGCCTTCTAAAAAAATATTCTTAAGTTATGATCCTTAGGTGGCAACAATTTCCTTTGGCAAATGAGGAAGATATAGGATATATTTGATTTTATAGACTCAGAAAATGTGTAGTACCTTCCCAGGCTCATAAAACATTATGGAAGAAGAGGAAGAAAGTAATTTTAAAAAAGAATATAGGTTGTATAGAACACTAGGAAACTTTGTCTCCTGTACATAACATTAGAACCATGAACCCAGAGATGAAGCCAGTTAAGGTTCAGTGTATAGTTATAAAAGACTTATAAAGTTCCTCTCCTAGCTAGGGAGCTATCAGTAGGTAATGGCTGCAAGTAGAGGGATAGTCATTCCTGTTTGGGAGCTTGATACCCATGCACAGTCCTTCATACATGTACATATGATCAGCACTTATTAGGCTCAGTCAGTTATTAGAAAAAGTATAGGAGACACATATTTGGGAGGGGAACTCAATAATGGGATATTGGGGGAGTGGGAGGAAGGAGTAGTACACGAATATAATAAAAAACATACAATATACTTATGCAAAATCTCAAAGAGCAAGTAAAAATATATTTTTAAAATTGAACCATGTTCTTTTTACATGTTCTTTCATCATTCTTTCATTTTTCTTTCTTTTTGAAACAAAGAATAGTGAGTGGCACTGTCTGACCTTGCTCATGAACTTTCTCCCTCTACTTTTTAAGTTTTAGAATTTCTGTCTTCATCTTTCATTCCAGACTCTCCTTTCCATTGTTCCTCTCCTTTTGTTCCTTATTTTCTTTGACTTCCCTTCCTCCTCCCCTTGTCTCTCTATTACATTCACTTTGAGAACTGAACACAGGGACTTGTGTATAAGAAGCATATGGTGTGCACTGACGTATACCATTAATTCCTCATTGTGGTTTTATTTTACATTTTACCTCCTCAGTATATTCATGCATACTTTAGCACACAAATGACTTCCCTATTGGACACTAGGTTTTTATTTCTCACAAAGGTCTACTGTAAGAGTAAACAATGAAAACTGAAGTTACTGGCAAAAGGTGACTGCTTCAACTGGAGTTCATGTGGATAGAAAAAAATTGAATTCATAAATTGACTTAGTATGGCCTTAAAGTCATGTTTGACTTTAATATGACTAAGAAAATATATTGACACCATCAAACAACTTTATATTATTATGCAAAATACTTCTTTTTCATGTTCTGGTTCTACTCTTGGAAGTGTGAAAATAGTAGTTTATGTTTATTTTATGTGCCCTAGTAAGTGTGCATGTGTGAGGGTGTGCGCACACACACACACACCAATCAATTATGTAAAATTATGTAAAATGAATGATTACTACAAAATGGAATAAAACAAAACTCAAAGAAATGGAAAAATACCCTCAAACATTACAATCTGGGTTCAGATGCATATTTCAGTAGTCCTAGACAGGCAAATTGGGAGTCTGGGGCAGTATTGTTTTGTATTATGAGGAGTTTGTTTGTTTGTTTGTTTGTTTTGGATATTTTATTTATTTATATTTCAACTGTTATCTAATTTCTGTGTTTTTTCTCCATGAACCCCTTATCCTACCTATCTCCCCTTCCCTGCTTCTATGAGGCTGCTTCCCCACATACCCACCCATTCCTACCTCATCACCCTATCATTCCCCTATACTGGGGCATAGAACCTTCAGAAAACCAAAGACTTCCTATCCCATTGATGCCAGAGAAAGCTATCCTCTCCTACACATGCAGTTGTAGCCATGGGTTCCTCCATGTATGTTCTTTGGTTGGCAGTTTAGTCCCTGAGAGCTCATGGGGGTCTGGTTGGTTGATATTGTTGTTCTTCCTATGGGGTTGCATACCCCTTCAATTCTTCTAGTCCTTGCCCTAACCATTCCACTGGGTTTCCCATGCTCAGTCAGATGGTTGGCTACAAGCATCCACATCTATATTGTTCAGTCTCTGGCAGACACTCAGGAGACAGCTATATCAGACTCCTGTCAGCAAGCATTTATTGGCATCAGCAATCATGTCTAGGTTTGGTGTCTGAATATGGGATGGAGCCTCAGGTAGGGCAGTTTCTGAATGGCTTTTCCTTCAGCCACTGCTCCACTCTTTATCCCCATGTTTCCTTTAAACAGGAGCAATTCTGGGTTAAAATTTTGGAGATGTGTGGGTAACTTCATCTCTCAGTGGCCCTGGCTAACTTCTGGATATGGTCTTTACAGGTTCTACCTCCCCTTTGCAGGGTATTTCAGCTAATGTCATTCTAGTTGTGTCCTGGGAGCCTCTTTCTTTCCTGACACCTGGGACTTTCCAGTAACTACTACTAGTTCCTCATCCTTCATTGCTACACACCTCTGTTCAATTTCCTGACTCTGTATATCACTCAAGCCTCCTACCATACTTGACCCTGGCTCCCTTTTCCCTACACCCTTTTCTATTCCTCCAAAGTCCACTTCTATCACCTGTGAATATTTTGTTGTGCCTTCTAAGAAGGACAGAAACATCCACACTTTGGTCTTCCTTCTTCTTCAGCTTCATATGGTCTGTGAACTGTATCCTGGTTATTCTGTGCTATTCTTTTTTTCTTTTCTTTTTTTATTATTTTTCCCAATCTGCTTTTATACCATTTTAACTACATTAAGGTCAGTTCTAGGTTGAAAACTAGCAATATAATAGATGCAAATAGTCAAGGAACAAGCAAGACAATAAACACAAATAGTCAAAGAACAAGCAAGGCAATAAACAAAGTCCCATGATCACTCCCTTGATTCTTGTTTCTAAGGGCTTATCAGGAGAACCAAAATATCCAAAATATCTGAGCCTACTTCCCTGTCTTAGACCAAAATCATTTTTATGCCTGAAGCCTACTTCTTTGTTTTAGCCTAACATTCAGATTCCTGACAGAAATTACTTCTTTGGTCTAGACTAAAAATTAGATTCCTGTCTGAAATTACTTCATTGTTCTAGCCTAATATAAGATTCCTGCCAGGCAACCCATTTCCTTGTCCTTGTCTGTAGTTGCCTGCAACTACGGGTAACCGGGTTCTCCTGAGAGGAAGCCTAGGAATGAACAGGAATGGAGGGCGAGAGAAATGTGGGGCCAAGACAAAGTATTCTGATCAAGGTCTGAAGTTTAATAATTTGCTTTCACATTTAAAGAGGAAGCCCCACCCCCCAGAGTCTCTTCTCAGTTCAGCCTAGGGGCTGGCCAAGGAGATAGCAGTCCAGAAGGTGTCAAGGCTAGCTCAGCAGGCAGTCCATTCTTAGCTCAGGTAGCAGGCTCCAAGACGCCAAGGCTGGTGATGCAATGCATCTGCTAGGTCCTACTGTTGCTTGGTCTATTGTGGTAAAACTCACAGGCCTCCTCAGGCCTGGGGGAAGGGCACAGTCCCCCCCTTAATTTTTTAAAATGGCAGTGTCAATATCTGGACGGGGCACAATATTTTATCCCGTCTAGGGTCTAGAGTGGCCAGGTGACCATGCCTGGCTTAGGTTTGGCATTTATGTTACTCATATATTACCTGTCATTGAGGAAATCATACATAGCATATTGATGTATGCCTCTGCCTTAGGTTTATGGGAGCTAAAAATTACTCCTATAATTACCCGTCATCGAGGAAAACATACATAGCATGATGATATATGCCTCTGTCTTAGGTTTATAGGAGCTCAAAACACTCTTACCCATCTTTGACTAACTGGCCATCATTGGTACACTCTTTAGACCAAGACCACATTCAGACCAAAGGACCTGTGGGCATGTACTAGATGTAACTCTTCACAGCGGTGTGTAACTGCCAGGATGAATAACTGAGCTTGCTGAGAGCAATCCTGTGTGAGGGCAATCAATCTGCTTAAAATACAAGGTGTAAATGTTAAAAGCAACATGATTATCCAAACAATGTAGAAAATAAGATTGGAAGTGGAAGTGTTTCATCATCTAATCCAACTGCTAATTAGCAGGGATCAGACACAAAGTCTGGCCACCAGGTGGGTGGCTTTAAGTAATGATAAAAAACACACTACAGTAAGAGTGGAGATTATTAAATCAGCTGGTTGATAAAGATTTTGAGCCATCTTTATTATTAGAATCATAATTATTAGGCTCAAGATCTGTGTCCACTTGATGGACCAGTCTTTCAGGCAGCCATCAGGCTCCAATTTCTTTTTCTGAAAAATGTAGACTGACCCATGACCACAAATTAAAACAGGATCAGGACCACACCAAGTATTGTTAAGGGGTCTCTCCACAAGACCCTGGCAAATGAGGTGGAAGTAACTGGATGCCAGTGGCAATCTGCTGCAGACTGACCTTCAGCATCAGTTTGCAGAAAATTTAAAACAAGACAAAAGCAAGATGTGCTTTTGGTGACCTTGTGGGGTATAATTCCCCCTTCCTAGTTTCAAAAAGCCAATGTTTTAGAATTACTTGTAAAACCAGGGAAGAAGCACCATTAGCTGTTTTTCCCATATTTAGAGAGTTATGAAAATATTATTTTAAAGTTTCATAATCTCTCTTTTACAATTTCTTGTCCTTAAGGATAATAAGGAAATATCAGTAATATTAAATTGTCAACAAACAACTCAAATGTTTGACTGTAGCCAAATAACTGTAATAGTCAGTTCTATTATCTATCTTAGTCTGATATGGAACACCAAGCACAGGAAAATAATATAGTTAATAACTAATTATATTTTTAGTTGCTCCTCTTGTTAAAGTAGTTGCAACTAAAAGGTCTAAAAGGTGTCAACTCACATGTACATATTTTAATTTTTTAATCAAAAATGAGTAACATCTATTTTTCAAAATTGATAACATATAAATCCTCAAGGCTTAACACCATTATGAAAAAGTTGAAGATATTGAGAACAAGTTTTTGCAATTTAACTTGCACACTTTCTAGAAATGACAAATTGTTGTCTCAAGCTATTATTATTTTGATGTTGTAAAGAATAAGACTGTATGGCCAATTATTTTTGAAAGGCCTATTAATATGTCTAGTATATAAATCTGCTCTAGCATTGCCCTGGGGTTCAGGCAATCCAAAGAGCTTTTGAATGTCTTATAAAGTTAAGAAACAGTACATGTTTTGTAAATAAAGCTGTATTTTAATAAATAAAATTTGAGAATTAGCTATATCTAAAAAAGGAACAATTTTAAGCAATTATAAATCATGAGACATATACTGGCCATGAGTATATAAATTGAAAGCTTAATTTTTTTGGCATTTCGAACAGTCACTACAACACATAATTTAATTATTTGTGTTGAAGCAGGGGAAACTCAAGAAAATACACATATGATTTAATTACATATATTGTCTTCTCAATAGATGAGGCATCTGTAAATATAATAAATATAGCAAACATCTTTTCTATGGGCTGCATGCATAGTAAATTTTAGGAAATATAAAAGCATGCACAGAGAAAAAGTATAACAAATGAAAATTTGTCTAAAAAGTTTGTCATGTAATAGGCCAAATTTAATAATTCAATAACCAATTTAATTGCTATTTGGAATAAGGAATAAACCTTTTATCCAAAATGTTTTTAGGGTTTTATCATATAATCTTGTATTAACACAATTATAATTTTATAATAGGATGCTTAAACTTTACTTGTAGATGAAGAAAGATAAATCCACATTAATGCTTTCTTTTTCCAAAGTGCTGCTGTGGACATATAAGTAGTAATAACACAAACAGCCAACAATTTATCATAGTCTATATAATTTATCTGTTGATAACTAACAGCTTACTCTATTTACAGCAAAGCTATCTCTTCTTTATAGTTAATTGTTAAGGAGAATTAGGACTTGTATCCCTTTGAAAATATCAAACAGAGGTTTAAATCCTCCTATAGTAAGCTTAAGATAAGATTTTAGCCAATTAATATCTCTTAACAACTTTTAAAAATCATTAAAAGCAAATGAAGATTAAAAGCAAACCATTTTCTTTTTGCATGTATACTTGCAAGCCAGAAGATGGCGCTAGATCCCCACCACAAATGGTTGTGAGCCACCATGTGGTTGCTGGGAATTCAATTTATTTTTAATTGTAAGTCTAGCCTTTAATGGCTGAGCCATCTCTCTAGCCCCAACTTTCTTTTTTAATCAGAATTTTCTGTGTCACAACCTACTTAGGATATCTCAAATATTGAAAAGATGCTGCCTAAGTACTCCAAAAAATTTAAATCTCGTTATATTGGAGCAAAGGCTTGCAGAAAAACTCCTTTAGAGAAATCCGCTAATAAAGTATCATACAATGAATAATATACACTAAAAGATTTAAACTCTTAATTTTTATATTAAAGCAACATATATATATATATATATATATTAAAGCAATTAACCATTCTTTGAAGCAAACATTTCTAACGCTATTACTTCATGGGCTCTTAAGAATTACGAATAAATTTACTGACTGCAAGCCTCCCACCTTTACCAGAAATGTAAAGGAATGATATAAAAACATCTTTTGTATCTATAATAATTCTATAAGCATTTACTGAAATGGCAGCTGGAGTAGGCAAGTTAGGCTGTAATGCTCCATTAGTCTCAAAAATCTTAAGTTTGAACTTTCTTTTGGATTAATTTAATAACCAATCTTTTTTTAGCTGAGTGAGAATATCAGATAAAGGCCAAACTTATCCTCTAATAATTGTTACATATATTAGAGGAACCAAAAGCATCTCATTTTTAATAACTTTGGAAGGAAGTGGATGTAAAGGAACTAAAACAAATTGAATAATATTTTTGTCAGCAGGTACAGTTATAACTCATGGAGGGAAGTAGGCATAATTTTAATGTCTCCAGCATAATCATAACTCTTGGCCCACAGACTATTGTAAAGTCTTTGGGTCTTAGAACTACCCCTCCTCCAAGAAACAAGGAAGGCAAAAGACAAATTCCTCACCCATTTCTAGGATCTAGTCTTGAAGACCCAGGACAAAAGGGATGCTTGGCACGTGAGCTGCAGAGCTCAGTCTGCATTGTCTTAATTCAAACATAAATGCTCTTAATCTCTGGCCTGTTCTCTGAGGCCTGCCTAGGCTGGTACTACTGCAAATTTTTTTTAACTTTAAATTTAAACTTTAAAAGATACGTGTTGTATCTTTTCTCTATAAATATGGGTAAATCAAAAAATCTCAAACTCTCGATTTAACTGCCAACTGTAGCCAATGGAATACTGGCAGTTTAACTATGTTTTTACGCTTCTTTTGCAACATTAGAGTATAACCATAATTTTGAGAAACAAAACCAATTTTTAACGATGTAAGCAATCTATTTTCTCTAAAATCAACACCAAGTAGATTACCTTCATGTTACAAAGTTTTGCTGCCAATTCTTATATATGAATACATGATAGTGCAGCTTTAATATCTCACTAAAGAGACATTGTTTTTAAATCTTATCTTTATACATCTGGTTTCTGAATGACTCTAACCATGAGTTACAAATCTTAAGCCAATTCTTGGTTACCAAGATTGTAACTTTTTAATCATACCCAATAACTTTAGGCCAATAATCTATAACCAAGACATGTAGAACATATTTATACTTTAAAACCAATTAGAAACAAAAATGAAGTGACCACACATCTTATATATTTAAACCAAACAAAATTTCTCGCTTTCTCCAGCTGTAATTTTAAGATTAAAGCACCTTGTCACAGAGATTTTTCTAAGACAAACAACTCTTAGCTTCCTTGTTGATTCTAAAAAACTGCTGGTCCCTTGAAAAGTATGGACAATCAACTGTTACAAAAGTTTTTCCAGCTGAGCTCGACTCTTAGCTACAGGTGTTAAGCAAACTTCTCAGCCACTGCTCTGCATATTAAAACTGCTTTTGAAAACTAAGTTAAAGTAGACCAAGTGTTTGATCAAGCAATTTTAATGATCTTTTGAACATTAAACATATAACACCACAAGACATACCAATCATTCACACTAAGGCACGTGGACAAAAAACACAATGAGACACGTGGACATTGGTGAGCCAAGGAACAAACAAAGAAGGCAGAATTATGGATACTACTCACTGCTCTGCCCTTTTTTGTTTTTCAAATTCTTTTAAACCCAGTTCCTCTTGTCTAAGGCTGCCTCTCTTGGGCCGGCCAAATACTCTCCTTTCCCCAACTCACTGTCACTCCCTAGATGAGTTTAGCATTGGGTCAATGCTCACTCAATTCTAGACCTGTATCCACCTTATTCGCACTTCTTGTAAACACAGCCATACCTTAGCTAGCATCCATGGCGTTCCTTGTTTACCTAGTGCTCCAGATACTTTATTTTTTTTCTTCCATTTTCCATGGAGCTCCACCAAGACAGTGTTTTCCTCTGCTGGTCTTCTCTTCTCAGGCCCCACCAGTCTGCACCATTCTGTAGTTGCCTGCAACTATGGGTAACTGGGTTCTCCTGAGAGGAAGCCTAGGAATGAACGGGAATGGAGGGTGAGAGAAACGTGGGGCCAAGACAAAGTATTCTGATCAAGGCCTGAAGTTTAATAATTTGCTTTCACATATAAAGGGGAAGCCCCACCCCCCAGAGTCTCTTCTCAGTTCAGCCCAGGGGCTAGGCAAGGAGATAGCACTCCAGAAGGTATCAAGGCTAGCTCAGCAGGCAGTCCATTCTTAGCTCAGGTAGCAGGCTCCAAGGTGTCAAGGCTGGTAATGTAATGCATCTCCTAGGTCCTACTGTTGCTTGGTCTACTGTGGTAAAACTCACAGGCCTCCTCAGGCCTGGGGGAAGGTCACACTTGGCCAATGTCAGATTCTTGCCAACAACCCTAAAAGGTCTCTGCTACTCTCTCTATTTTATTTGATAAACAAGACTGAGTCTGTCTTAAGTCATGCCTTACTTACCCATCCTATAATATGCAGTATCACAAGCAATGGATTTCTGTCTTAGGTTGGTAAGGCTGTGTGCAAAATCTTACCTGTCCTTGGCTGGCCAGCCTGTTAAATTAATAACTATTTCTAGGAATCCATTATCAGTTTCAAGCCATGTACTTTGGCTGCCAGCATGTTGATGATATTAAAGACAAACTTTTTAACATGATGGGCAAGAATAATGGTATCCCCAGGACAAAAGTGGCTAGCATGATCAAGCTATATGTGCCATTCTTGAAGCTTGACCAAAATGGAAATACTGACCTCAGGGCATGGATAATTTTATTGGCATTATCTGCAGCATCAAAGCTCAACAGAGCAGCATTCCTTAAACTCACAATCTCACTATGGAAAATTAATACATCCTGAGAGGTGTTAGAATTATGCTAAATACCCTGCAAGTGTCTTTAAACTTTTTCCTAAATATAATGATTATCATTGTAAATTTTAGAAATAACACAACTCCACTGGTAGAACTAACACTACTCCAATGATATTTGTCATGATTCTTGGGATGGCTCCTAACTCTTGAACCTTGAACCTTTTTCAGATAATTTGAATAGGTTATAGAGCATCATCCATTTTTCCAGATACCTGAATAAATTCTTTTGTATACTCAATACATTAGTAACATTTTTTGCTAGGTGGTTAACAAAAATAGTTTTCTTAACTCTTTGTGTCAATGCTATTGCAGAAGCAGTGGTGCTAGCAATTAATGAAATTAAAGCTGTTATACCAACAATAATCAAGTCCACTACCCTCTTGCTTCTGCTTAAAGCCTAACTCACTTCTTCCAGCACTTTCAAGCTTTTTTTTTAGAGAATCAAGGTTTTCTAATACTCAGGGCAGTAAGACAAATGCTGGTTGATAGACCCCCATAACAGACATGCCAGGTTTCAACACACTAACACAATTGGAAATTATACAGTCAATGCAACTTACAATAAATACTGTAGAAGAGACAAAACCAATTTTAGCTTGACAATTATAAGAGCCTTAAAACATGCTCTAACCCTTGTTTGAAATCCAGATCCTGTCCCAACTTTATCTCTTACTATCATAACATCATAGTAAACTACAGTTCACTTCCAAATATGTCTCTGACAATGTCCAGATCTAGCCTTCCAAATGAAGATTGTTATTTTCAATACTGGATTGATTTCTAGACCAGTCCATGATTGAGTCCTAATAGCTGGTCACCTTTAACAAAAATACAAAAGACATTATAATTTCTCTTTTTGATTTTCTATACCACAAGGTCTAAAAACTTGAGGCAAGGCAGCTTGTCCCATCTGGGATATAGTCAAGCAAAGGTAGGTCAGAAACATGTGTCCAATACAGCTTACCAGTCACCATTGTCAGCAATTTCACAGGTCAGCTTTATTCTTTGTCTCAGTAAAAGTATGTCTCAGCAATCTTTTGAAAGTTCCATGGGCCAATTCTACAATTGAACTCTTGAGGATTATATGAAATCCCTATAATAAATTGTTAACAAAAAGTATCAACTACTCCACTAAAATTTCCAGACCCATTAGCTGTCTTTTTTAATTGGATATTTTATTTATTTACCTTTCAGTGTTATCCCCTCTCCCATTCCCACCCACAACCCCTTATCCAATCCCCCCTCCTCTGACTTCTATGAGGGTGTGCCTTCACCATCCACCCATTCCCGCTTCCCTGCTCTTGATTTCCCCAACACTATAGAATCCAAAACTTTCAGGGACCAAGGCCCTCCTCTTCCACTGAGGCCTGACAAGGCCATTCTCAACTACCTATACAGGTGGAGCCATGAGCCCCTTCCCTTGTGTTCCCAGGCTGGAGGTTTAGAATCTGAAAGACCTGGCTGAGTATTTTGATACTCCTTCTAAGAAGGACTAAAGCACGCACACTTTGGACTTTCTTCTTCTTCTTGAGCTTCATGTGGTCTGTGTTGTATCTTAGGTATTGTGAGCCTTTGGGCTAATATCCACTTATCAGTGAGTGCATACCATGTGTGTTCTTTTGTGATTGGGTTACCTTACTCAGGATGATATTTTCCAGTTTCATTCATTTGTCTAAGAATTTAATGAACTCATTGTTTTTAATAGCTGAGTAGTATTCCATTGTGTAAATGTACCACATTTACTGTATCTGTTCCTCTGTTGAAGGACATCTGGGTTCTTTCCAGCTTCTGTCTATTATAAATAAGACTGCTATGAATATAGTGGAGCATGTGTCCTTGTTATATGTTGGAGCATCATCTGGGTATATGCTCAGGAGTGGTATAACTGGGTCCTCAGGTAAAAGTATGTTCAATTTTCTGAGGAACCATCAGACTGCTTGCCATAGTGGTTGTACCAGATTACAATCCCATCAACAATGGAGGAGTGTTCCTCTTTCTCCACATCCTTGTCAGCATCTGCTGTCACCTGAATTTTGATCTTAACCATTCTGACTGGTGTGAGGTGAAATCTCAGGGTTGTTTTGATTTGCATTTCCCTGATGACTAAGAATGTTGAGCACTTCTTTAGGTGTTTCTTAGCCATTCGAGGTTTTTGTTATTAGAGGTGGCATTGTTTGTGTGGCTATCTTCGTTTGGATTTGTTTGAAGATTACTTTCTTACTCTTTTTAGGTTATAGTTTCCTTCCCTGTATTGGAGCTTTATTTCTATTATCCTTTGTAGTACTGGGTTTGAGGAAAGATATTGTGTAAATTTTGTTTTTTCATGGAATACCTTTGTTTCTTCATCTAAGGTAATTGAGAATTTTGCTGGATATAGTAGCCTGGGATGGCATTTGTGTTCTCTTAGGGTCTGTATGACATCTGTCTAGGATCTTCTGGGTTTTTAATATCTGGGGAGAACTCTGGTGTAATTCTGATAGGTCTGCCTTTATATGTTACTTGGTCTTTTTCCCTGCTTTTAATATTCTTTCTTTGTTTTATGTATTTGGTGTTTTGATTATTATGTGACAGGAGGTATTTCTTTTCTGGTCTAGTCTATTTGGCGTTCTGTAGGCTTCTTCTATGTTTATGGGCATCTCGTTCTTTAGGTTAGGGAAGTTTTCTTCTGTAATTTTGTTGAAGATATTTACTGGCCCTTTAAGTTGGGAATCTTCACTCTCTTCTATATCTATTATCCTTAGGTTTGGTCTTCTCACTGTGTCCTGAATTTCCTGGATGTTTTGGGTTAAGAACTTTTTGCAATTTGCATTTTCTTTGACAGTTGTGTCAATATTTTCTATGGTATCTTCTACACTTGAGATTCTCTCTTCTATCATATTCTGTTGGTGATGCTTGCATCTATAACTCCTGATTTCTTTCCTAGGTTTTCTATCTCCAGGGTAGTCTCCCTTTGTGATTTCTTGATTGTTTCTACTTCCATTTTTATGTCCTGAATGGTTTTGCTCAATTCCTTCATCTGTTTGGTTGCGGGTTTTTTTTTTTTTTTTTTGTAATTTTTTAAGGGATTTTTTTGTGTTTCCTCTTTAGATGCTTCTACCTGTGTTCTTCTCAATTTCTTTGAGAGTGTTATTCATGTTCTTCTTAAAGTCCTCTATCATCATCATTAGAAGTGATTTTAAATCTGAATCTTGCTTTCCTGGTGATATGGAGAATTCAAGACATACTATTGTGGGAGAACTAGGTTCTGATGATGCCAAGTACCCTGGGTTGCTGATGCTTATGTTCTCACACTTGCCTCTCACCATTTAGTTCTCCTTAGTGCTACCTGTGCTGTCTCTGACTGGAGCTTGTCTTTCCTATTATCTTGGTTGTGTCAGAACTGTTTGGGGTAGGTGTTGCTGCTGGGGTTAGAGGGAAAGCCCAAGAACTGCTCAGTGCTCAGATGCAGACTTGAAGGAACCAGTGCCCTGAGCCAGGTCTCAGTGGGTCCTAATTACTCCCTGTTTGGGGTTGCTGTTGCTGTCTCCTTACCTAAGATACTGTCATGGTTAGAGCTTCTGGGAGCCCCACCTCCTCTGGGTTTTGTGGGATTGGGTGCAGAGCTGAAGGCCAAGGTCTGCTCAGTGCCTGGGCACAGACCAGAAAGAGGAAGATATTTTCTAGTTCCATCTAGCATGCAAATTTCATAAAGTCATTGTTTTTAATTGCTTAGTAGTACTCCATTTTGTAAATGTACCACATTTTCTGTATCCATTCCTCTGTTGAGGGACATCAGGACTGTTTCCAGCTTCTGGCTATTATAAATAAGGCTGCTACAAACAGAGTAGAACATGTATCCTTGTTATTTATTGAAGCATATTTTGGGTATATGCCCAGGAGTGGTATAGCTGGGTTCTCAAGTAGTACTAAGTCCAATTTTCTGCAGAACCACCAGACTGATTTTCAGAGTGGTTGTACCAGCTTGCAATCCCACCAACAATGGAGAAGTATTTCTCTTTCTCCACATCCTCGCCAACATCTGTTGTCATCTGAATTTTTAATCTTAGCCATCATGACTAGCATGAGGTGAAATCTCAGGGTCATTTAATTTGCATTTTCCTGATGAATAAGGATGTTGAACACATTCTTAGGTGCTTCTCTGTCATTTGATAGTCCTCAGTTGAGAATTCTATGTTTAGCTCTGTACCCCATTTTTAATATTGTTATTTGATTATCTGGAGATTAACTTTTTGAGTTCTTCGTATATATTGGATATTAGTCCTCTATCAGATGTAGCATTGGCAAAGATCTTTTTCCAATCTGTGGATTGCTGTTTTGTTCAATTGGCTGTGTCATTTGTCTTATGGAACCTTTTCAATTTTATGAGGTCCCATTTGTCAATCCTTGACCTTGTTCTGTTGAAAAAATTTTCCACTAGGCCCATGTGTTTGAGGCTTTTCCCATTTTCTCTTCTATTCAATTTAGCATATCTGGTTCTATGTGGAGGTTCTTGATCCACATGAACTTGAGCTATGTACAAAGAGATAAGAATGGATCAATTTGTATTCTTTTACTTGTTGGACAACAGTTGAACCAGCACCATTTGTGGAGAATGCTACCTTTTGCCCACTGAGTGGTTTTAGCTTCTTTGTCAAAGATCAAGTAACCATAGGTGTGTGGATTCATTTTTGGGTCTTCAATTCCCTTTCATTGATCTACTTGCCTGTCTGATCCAATACCATGCAGTTTTTTTAATTGCTATTCCTTTGTAGTACATCTTGAGGTCAGCTAAGTTCTTTTATTGTTGTGAATAGTTTTTGCTATCCTGGGATTTTGGTTATTCCAAATGAATTTTCAAATTACCCTTTCTAACTCTGAAGAATTTAGCTGGAATTTTGATGGAAATTGCAGTGAATCTGTAGGTTGCTTTTGGCAAGATGGTCATTTTTACTTTATTAATCCTGCCAATCCATGAGCATAGAAAATTTTTCCATTTTCTGAGATCTTCTGTTTCTTTCTTCAGAGACTTGAAGTTTTGTCATACAGATTTTTCACCTGCTTGCTTAGAGTCACACCAAGATGTTTTATATTATCTGTGACTATTGTGAAGGGTATCATTTCTATAATTTCTTCCCCAGCCCATTTATCCTTTGAGTAAAGGAAGGCTACTGACTTTTTTGAGTTAATTTTGTATCCAACCACTTTGTTGAAGGTATCTATGAGCTGAAGGAGTTCTCTGGTGGAATTTTTAAAGTCACATAAGTATACTATCATATCATCTGTAAATATTGATGTTTTGACTTCTTCCTTTCCAATTTGTATCCCTTTGACCTACTTTTGGTGTCTATTGTTGTGGCTACAACTTTGAGTACTATATTGTATAGATAGGGAAAGAGTGGGCATCCTTGTCTAATCCCTGATTTTAGTGGGATTGCTTCAAGTTACTTTCCACTTAGTTTGATGTTGGCTACTGGTTTGCTATATATTGCTTTTAGTATGTTTAGGTATGGGCTTGAATTCCTAATCTTCCCAAATCTTTTAATATAAAAGGGTGTTGAATTTTGTCAAATGCTGTGGGGAGCTGACAGAAGGTGGCTATCATCCGTGCAGCCATCTTGAGCCATATTCCCTGACAAGAGACTTGTTTTCAACAGCCTACAACAGCTGAACACACTCTGATAACATCTTGTTTTATATACCCAGGATTTTCCCTTGGGTATGTGTGACTTAAATGTGTAACCTAGAAATGAGACTTAAAGGTGTGACTTAAAGGCATGACTTAAGAAGTAAGACTTATAAAAGGTGAGAGGCAGACAGAAAAGGGGACTGGAAACTTGGAACATGGAGGCACTAGGAACTGGGAACTCGAGACTTGGGACTTGGACTAGGAACAAGGGACTTGGAAAGAGAGAAGAAGAGAGACTTGAGAATAAACAGAACTGAATCACATTCTGTCTGGTCTCCATTCTTGCCCTCACTCTCTCTCTTACTGAACCCTGACCTGCGGACCTGAGCAGCAGTACAATTTAGCCTCCAAAGCTTGGGGCAGTGCGGGCTCTAACAATTTTGGTCCCCAAGCTTTTTGCAGTGCGGGTTCCAACATTTGGCAGAGTGGTCCCCAACATTTTGGCACCCAACATGGGGCAACAAGAATAAGAGACCCAGTGAGGGACGTTACTGGAAGAAGGATCTGCCGAAAATTCAGAAGTGAAATGAAGGTGATCACCATGGGAATCTGCAGCTTTGAGAAAGGTAAGTCATGAAATAAAAATGGGGCAAGAAATAAGTCAGCCTGAACTCAACTCTCTGTTTTTATTTTGCTGTTTACTGCTCATGTGTGTTAACTGTCTGCTTTTGCTTTGACCTTAAATGTTATCTTTCATGTTCAAAATAAAAAGAATCGTATTTATCCGAAATTAGAATCTAAAATACAACCAAAGGTTGATGACGACTTGTCAGAGCCAGATTGTGCTGACCTAGAGGAAGAGGCAGCCGAACATTATGACCCTAATGGCCCTCTTTCCAAAGACCCCCTCCCTATGTGCCTTCGCCTCCAAATGCTCTCCCAATGGAGATGGTGGTTATAGATACCATAAGGGAGTTACAGGAAAAAAAATCTGTTCTTAAACAACAAATAGAGTTAGAAAAAGAGTATCAAGACTTAATTAATCAGATACAAAAATTAAAGACAGGGAAGATGTCTCAAGAGGTAAACTGCAAAAATCCCCTGGCTCCTTGTGTTCCTCAACCCGGAATACAAAGGCAGCCCCTATCAACTAGCTTTAGATTAGCCACAGATTATCCAGAAAAGGGAGATGCTGAGGCTTTCCCTGTATCTGAGACCAGAGACGATCAAGGGGTTGCTTGGATACATCACACAGGGTTTACTTTTCAAATTATTAAGGAATTAAAAATGCAGTATCACAATATGGTGCTTCTGCTCCCTTTACTCTTGCAATTTTAGAGTCTGACACAGAGGAGTGGCTGACTCCTGGTGATTGGAATACATTAGTGAGAGCAGTTCTTTTTTTATTGGATATTTTATTTACATTTCAGATGCCATCTCCTTTCCCCAATTCCCCTCCCTAGAAAACCCCTATCCTATGCCCCCTTTTACTTTTTGCTTTTATACAATTTTTTTACAGTGTTAATCAAAGGCTTTATAAGTTTGGCAATGCTCAATCAGAAGTGTAACCCAATACTCAACCTAGATATATCAACCATCTTTGACTGGTGGAGACATGTGAACATCTGTCTCCATGTCCCCCTCTCTCTTTTTCTCTCTTTCTCTCTCTCTCATCACCTAGCTTCAGTGAGAGCAGTTCTTAGTGGTGGTGACATCTTATTTGGAAATCAGAGTATCATGAGAATTGTAAAGTAACAGCTAGGAGAAACATTCAGGCAGACAATGGTTGGCCCGTTGGTGCTTTAGTACGAGAAGGGCAATTTGCTTCTAGTGATAACCAGATGCAATATGACCCAGGCTTATTTGCTCAAATTCAAAATGCAGCCATAAAGGCTTGACGCAAACTCCTGGCAAAGGGAGACCCTGGTGCATCCTTAACAGCAGTCAGACAAGGACCTAATGGACGATTTTCTGATTTTGTTCATTGATTGATGACAACAGCAGGGAGGATTTTTGGTAATGCAGAGGCAGGAGTAGATTATGTGAAACAACTTGCATATGAAAATGCCAATCCTGCCTGCCAAGTGGCCATTAGACCCTACAGGAAAAAGACAGACCTTACTGGGTATATCAGACTATGTTCTGATATAGGTCCCTCCTACCAACAGGGCTTAGCTATGGCAGCTGCCATGCAATGACAATAAGTAAGAGATTTTTTGGCTAGTAGAAACTAAAAGGCCTGTTTTAAATGTGGCAAACCTGGACACTTTGCAAGAGAATGTGAGGCAGAAAATCAGTTAACCCAGAGACAGCCCAGAAAACAGCCTGGGCTCTGCCCACTTTGCAAGTGTGGAAGGCACTGGGCTAGTGAATGTAGGTCCAAAAGAGATGCACAAGGAAACACCCTTTCCCATAATCAGGGAAACGGGAACAGGGGCCAGTTCTAGGCCCTGAACCAATGCAAACCAAAACAGGCTTATGGAGCAGTCAGTTTCATACCAGCAAACACAAATTCCTTTCTGAACTTAGTTGAGCAACACCAGGAAGTGCAGGGCTGGACCTTAGTTCTGCCACCTACACAGTATTCACCCCAGAAATGGGACCTCAGGCCTTACCCACTGGAGTGTTTGGACTGTTCTATCCAAATGTATTTGGCCTGATAGTGAGAAGAAGCAATACTACTATGCACAGACTACAAATTTTTCCTGGAGTTATAGACAATGATTATAAAGGTGAGATTAAGGTAATGGCTCAAGCAATTCAGAATATAGTCACCATTCTTACAGGAAGGAGATAGCTCAACTATTGTTACTTCCATTGTTTCCTACTAATCACAAATATAAGAGTCCTAAGAGAGGGGATGAAGGCTTTGGTTCCTCTGATGCATAATGGGTATAGCCTATAGTTAAATAAAAACTTATGATGACACTATGGCTAGATGGAAAGGCATTCTAAGGCTTGGTAGACACAGGAGCTGATGTGACTATCCTAAAACAAAGAGATTGGCCTGTCACCTGGCCTCTGACCCCAACCTTAACCAATCTAAGGGGTATTGGCCAAAGTCAAAATCCACAACAAAGCTCTAAGGTGCTGATGTGGAAAGATAAAGAAGGTAATACAGAGAATATACAACCCTATGTCATCCTGGGCCTTCCCATTAATCTCTGGGGCAGAGATCTGTTATCCCAGTTGGGATTGATTATGTGCACCCCTAATGAAGTAATCATGGCTCAAATGGTAAACTCTGGATTTTCCCCAGAGAAAGGGTTAGGAAAAAGTGAAGAAGGGATTATTAATCCTATGGAGGTCCATGGTAAGAATGGAAGAAGAGGCTTGTGGTATTTTTGATGGGGGCTACTAATTCAACTGCACCCCTAGTGCATTGTGTGGATCCCATCACCTGGAAGGTGGATCTTCCATCTGGGTGGATCAGTGGTCCCTAACCACCGAAAAATTATAAGCTGCTCAATTGCTAGTGAATGTTAGAACCATGTGGAAGCAAATCTATATGATTCATTTCATGGATGATATTTTAATAGCAGGAAAAGATGGAAAACAGGTACTCCCATTGTTTTGATGACCTTAGAACAGCTTTACAGGCTGCAGGATTACAAATAGCACCAGAAAAGGTATAATTACAAGATCCATATACTTATTTAGGATTTCAGATTAATGGTCCACTTATTATTAATAGTAAGGCCACCTTGAAGACTGATTCCCTTAAGACACTTAATGATTTTCAAAAATTATTGGGAGACATTAATTGGCTATGACCATATTTGAAACTCATGACAGGAGAATTGAAGCCTCTCTTTGAGATTCTCAAAGGAGATCCTGACCCTAAGTCTGACAGGGTTCTAACAAAAGAGGGTAGAAAAGCCTTACAGAAGGTTGAGAGTGTTATTTCATCTCAATTTGTAACTTATATTAATTATTCTAAGCCTTTATATTTTCTTATTTTTAACACTAAACTATCTCCTACTGCAGTTTTTTGGCAAACTGCACCCATATTATGGGTTCATCTTCCCTCATCCCCTAAGAAGTTTTTTTATCCATACTATGTTACTGTAGCTGATATGATTATGCTGGGCAGAGATAATAGTCAAAAATATTTTGGAAAAGATCCTGATGTAATAGTACAACCCTATACAAGGCATCAGATTGATTGGCTTATGCAGATTTCTGAAGTCTGGCCTATTGCATGTGCCTCATTTGCTGGTCAGATAGATAATCATTATCTCCCAGATAAATTAGTTCAGTTTTGTAATCACCATGCATTCGTTTTTCCATCTCATACCACACATGCACCTATCAAGGAAGCATTGCTAGTTTTTACTGATGATTCCACATCAGGAACAGCTGCTTCTGCCTTTAAAGATCAAGTAGTCTCCTTTGCTACATCATCTGTGTCAGCTCAACTGGTTGAATTACATGCTGTTATCGCTGTGTTTCAAGCATTTACAAATCAAACCATTAATATTTATACAGATAGCTAATATATAGCTCAATCTATCCCTCTGCTAGAAACTGCTGTGCAAATAAAGCATTCCTCAGAAGCAGCTGATTTGTTTTTACAGTGCCAACAATTAATTTTGAGGAGAAAGTGTAAATTCTTTATAGGACACCTGAGAGCCCACACTAGGCTACCAGGTCCTCTCTCTGAAGGAAACACCAAGGCAGATCTAGCTACTCATGTAGCTGCAGTGACTTTATCAGATCCGCATCTAACTTGCATCAGGCCATAAAGGTTCATAAGTTACATCACCTTAATTCTAAACCTTTAAAAATTATGTTTAAAATTACCAGAGAACAAGCTAGACAAATTGATAAACAATGTCAATCATGTGTTACACTTTTACCAGTTCCTCATTTGGGTGTAAATTCAAAGGGACTGATACCAAACAGTCTCTGGCAAATGGATGTTACTCATTAAAATGAATTTGGCAAGCAAAAATATATACATGTATGTGTAGATACATACAGTAGTTTCATTTATGCAAAATTACAATATGGAGAAACAAGCAACAATGTGATCACTCATATGCTTGCTACAATTGCTGGTATGCCTAAACAGATAAAGACTGACAATGACTCAGGTTATACAAGCTCCAGTTTCCACCAATTCTGTGAAAACTTGGGAATACTACATAAAACAGGCAATCCATATAAACCACAGGGCCAATGTATGGTAGAAAGGGCACACCAAACCATTAAATGTCAATTTGAAAAAATTAAAAAGGGGGATGGTACCCTACCAAGTGATCCCCCAGAAATATCCTTTATCACATGCTCTTTATTTTAAATTTTTTAACTTTAGATTCCAAAGGAAAATCTGCTGCAAATAGATTCTGGCACCCTGATACCCAAAAGAATTATGCCACAGTCCTCTGGAAAGACCCATTAACTGGATCCTGGAATGGGCCAGATCCAGTGCTTATCTGGGGAAGAGGTTCTGTCTGCATATATTCCCAAACTGTAGATGCCACACGCTGGCTGCTAGAGAGACTGATTAAATAAATAGACAACAATAACAAATCCAGGGAGGAGAAACCCACTAAGAAGTGTAATTTTTCTTTGCAGGAGACATGCAGATGCTTCTCAATTGCCTTCAAACTGGAACAGATCAACCAGCAAACCTGACTTGGGAAGTCCTCAATGTGGAAGGAGACATCACCACCCATACCTCCAGGGTGGCTCTATTAGACTCTTGGTTCTACAACTTATGATTTAATGGGGAACATTGTTTAGACCAAGGAGAAAACCCACTACCACAGTTACTATAGTTGTTGTTGGGTTTGAGATTGACTGGAGCAGGAACAGGGATTTCCGTACGTTTTGCTAAGATCAAATCTATGATCAGTTCTGAATTTCTATAGAATTAGATTCTGCTATAACACATTTGTAAACAGAATAGAAGAGGCTTATACTTTTTACTCCTCTGATAGAGGGAGTTATGTGTTGCCCTTAAAAAAGAGTGTTGCTGTTATACAGACTATTCAGGAATTGTTAAGTCTCTTGTCTCTTGGGTCCATGCTGCTTAACAAACTGATGGCTTTTGTACAACAACAGATAGATGCTATTCAAATGAAACCCATACAGGTCCATCATTACAGGCTGGAAGTAGGGGATTCTAAAACCTCTGTCATCAAGACTATGAGGATTAACTCCTAATTTATGCGCTAAGCTGGATAGTCAATGACAGGTAAGAGAACACTTCAAGACCCTTACCCCTAAAAAGGGAGGCCTCACCATCCTAAGACAGGAGCTCAACCAATGGCTGTTGAGTATCCAAAGATAGGAAAGGGAGGCTGGGGTCCTTTGTTCCTACCTAAGGCAGGCATGGTTTCCGTAAGTTTTCCAAGCCTTCCCTTTTGAAAAAAAAAATATTTAAAAAGGGGAACTTGTGGAGAGCTGACAGAAGGTGGCTATCATCCGTGCAGCCATCTTGAGCCATATTCCCTGACAAGAGACTTGTTTTCAACAGCCTACAACAGCTGAGCACACTCTGATAACATCTTGTTTTATATACCCAGGATTTCCCTTGGGTGTGTGTGACTTAAATGTGTGACTTAGAGATGAGACTTAAAGGTGTGACTTAAAGGCATGACTTAAGAAGTGAGACTTATAAAAGGTGAGAGGCAGACAGAAAAGGGACTGGAAACTTGGAACATGGAGGCACTAGGAACTGGGAACTAGGGACTAGGAACTGAGACTTGGGACTTGGACTAGGAACAAGGGACTTGGAAAGAGAGAAGGAGAGAGACTTGAAAATAAACAGGACTGAATCACACTCTGGTCTCCATTCTTCAAGTCCTCCCTCACTCTCGTTCTCTTGCTGAACCCTGACCTGCAGACTGGAGCAGCAGTACAATTTAGCCTCCAAAGCTTGGGGCAGTGTGGGCTCTAACAATTTTGGCCCCCAAGCTTTCTGCAGTGCAGGTTCCAACATTTGGCAGAGCAGTCCCTGACAAAATGCTTTTTAGCATCTAATGAGATGATCTTGTAGGGGTTTTTTTGAGGTTTTTTTATATAGTGGATTATGATGATGGATTTCCCTATATTGAGCCATACCAGCATCCCTGGGATGAAGCCTACTTGATGGTGGTGACTGATCATTTTGATGTGTTCTTGGATTCAGTTGGTGAGAATTTTATTGAGTAGTTTTTCATAAATATTTGAAATTGGTCTGAAGTCTCTTTTTGTTGAGTCTTTGTGTGGTTTAGGTATAAGCTTAACTGTGGCTTCTTAGAATGAATTAGGTAATGTTCCTACTGTTTCTATTTTGTGAAATAGTTTTCTTGTTAGAGGTTGAATTATTTTATGTGGCTATCTTCTTTTGGGTTTGTTGAAAGAAGATTACTTTCTTGCTTTTTTAGGGTGTTTCCTTTTTGTGTTAGAATGTTCCATCTATTATCCTTTGTAAGGCTGGATTTGTGGAAGGATACTGTGTAAATTTCATTTTGTCTTGGAATAAATTTGTCTTGGTTTCTCTATCTATGGTAATTGAGAGTGTTGCTGGGTACAGTATCCTAGGCTGGCATTTATGTTCTCTTCGGGTCTGTATGACATCTGCCCAGAATCTTCTGGCTTTTAGAGTCTCTGTTTAGAAGTCTGGTGTAATTCTGATAGGTCTGCTTTCATATATTACTTGACTTTTTCCTTGCTGCTTTTAATATTCTTTTTTGTTTTGTGCATTTGGTGTTTTGATTATTATGGGACAGGAGGAATTTCTTCTCTGGTCCAATCTACCTGTTGTTCTGTGGGCTTCTTGTATGTTTATGGGCATCTCTTTCTTTAGGTTAGGGAAGTTTTCTTCTATAATTTTGTTGAAGATGTTTACTGTTCCTTTGAGTTGTGAATCTTTGCATTCTTCTATACCTATTATCCTTAGGTATCATCCTTTCATTGTGTCCTGGATTTCTTGGATTTGGGGGTTAGAAGATTTTTTCATTTTGCATTTTTTTTGGCTATTGTGTCAATGTTTTCTATGTTGTCTTCTATACCTGAGATTTTCTCTTCTATCTTTGGTATTCTGTTGGTGATTCTTTCATCTATAAATCCTGATGTCTTTCATAGATTTTCTATCTCAAGAGTTGTCTTCCTTTGTGATTTCTTGTGGGGCAGTGGGCTGTGAGAAGCAGCTGAGCACCTGTTCAAGCACAAGCTTTGAACACCCAACCCTCATGAGACAGAATGTGTTCAGCATCGCTCCTGGCACCTGGCTTTTTTCACTCAGTCTCAGCATCTCACAGCTATGGCCACCAGTCACATAGGAATATTGCCTTAGGCTCTCCCACATGTAGATGAGGCATCTCCAAGCTCTCAGACCAAGCCAATAAGGGTTATTTGCTACCAGACTTTAACCCACCCCAAAACTGTATATATTGAACTAACTCAGGAGAAGTAAACACACACAAGAATTATCCTGTTGTCTGAGAGTTTCTGTCACAAGAGCTGTAACACTAGAGAAAAGGTCTGTTCTCCCAAAACGCCTTCAGAACCCTCCCCTCTCCGCTAGATAGCCGGCACCTCACCAGCACCACCAGGGCCATCTTAACACAGAGAGACATGTACAGCACTTGGGAGCAACTGGGCAGCGACAGTGGAGACATGGGCAGAGGCAGCGAAAGAGGCAAAAGAGGCCAGCTCTCCCTGCTCATGCTCTATCCCCTTGGCCTGGACTTCCCATGGGCAGAGTCAGTGGCAGAGGCAGTAACAGACCCTCCCTGCTTGCACTCTGTCCCCAGTCAGGCCAGAGAACATCATGGGACACCCTCCAGCAGGGACCCACAAATTCTTTATTGTTTTATTTCCATTTTTAGATCCTGGTTGGCTTTATTTAATTATTTCTTCTGCTTGGTTGTCGTTTCCTGTGTTTCTTTAAAGGATTTATGCATTTGCTCTTTAAGGGCTTCTACATGTTTACCTGTGTTCTTCTGTATTTCTTTAAGGGAGTTATATATGTCTTTCTTAAAGTCCTCTATCATCATCATGAGATGTGATTTTAAATCAGAATGTTACTTTTCAGGTGTGTTGAGGTATCCAGGGCTTGTTGTGGCGGGATAACTGGGTTCTGATGATGCCAACTAACCTTTGTTTTTGTTGCTTATGCACTTGCCTCTTGCCATATGGTTATCTCTGGTGTTAGTTGGTCTTGTTTTCTCTGACTGTAGCTGTCTTTCCTGTGAGCCTGTGAGTTGGTGATCCTAGGTGTGTCAACACTCCTGGGATACCAGCTTTCTCAGCATGGGTTTTTGGGTATGGAAAGCTATGGCATAGGGCTAGCTTCTATATGCAGAAAGAAAATGGAAGAATCCTGTCTCTGTCTTCTCTGTGGTTCCTGTGTCCTTGTTTATTGCCTTGCTTGTTTTTTTTTTTTTTTTTTTGACTATTTGTGCTTACTGCCTTGCTTGTTCCTTGACTGTTTGCATCTGTTGTATTGCTAGTTCCTCAACCTAGAACTGACCTTAATTCTTGCATGTGATTAAAATGGTATAAAAGCAAAAAGGAGGAGAGGGGATGGGCTAGAGGGTTTCTAGGGAGGGGAAATGTGAAAGGGGATGACATCTGAAATGCAAATAAATAAAATATTCAATAAAAATGACTGTGAGTTTCCACCTTACACTCATCAGAATGGCTAGGATCAAAATGTAAAGAGACAGTTCACACTTCAAGGCTGTGGAGCAAGAGGAACACTCCTTTGTTGCTAGCGAGAATGCAAACATGAACAACCACTCTGGAAATCCATCTGATGGTTTCTCAAAAATCAATCAATTAATTAATCAATTAATCAAGACCTAGCCATACCACTTCTGGGCATATACCTAAAAGATTCTGTACTATACAACAAGGACACTTACTCCCCTATGTTCACAGTAGCATTATTTATAATAGACAGAAACTGGAAACTACCCAAATGTTCCTCAGCAGAAGAATGGATAAAGAAAATGTGTTCATTTACAGAATGGAATACTTCTCAGCTATTAAAACAAGGGCATTTTGAATTTTCAGGCAAATAGATGGAACTAGAAAATATCTTCCTGAGTGAGGTAACCCAGACCCAAAAGGACATGCCTGGTATGTACTAATTTATAAGTAAATGTTAAACACAAAGTATAGGATACTGTGGGAGGATGTGAGCAGGAGTGGGGGCAGTGAGTAGGATATAAACTGAATAAGTAAACAAAGAAACAAAGGAACTGTTGCCTGCCTGTGGATCCTGTTCCTTTAACTGGGCTGTCTTTTCTGATGTACCTAGTTCTGCAGTGACTTGAGGTGCCAGGGTAGATTGCTACCTTGGGAGTGGGGAGAACCTTCCTCTTTTCAGAGGTAAACTGGAGGAAGGAATGTAGGAAGAGCCGTGCAAGGGCAGGACTTGGAGGGGAGACTGAAATTTGGATTTAAAGTGAATAAATAAATCAGTGAAAAAATTCCTCATGATTCCCCTTCAGAAGAAGAGAATGATATTTCCAAAAATCAGAATAAAGAATTATTGAAAAAATAAAAATAATCTATTCAAAGGAGTGATGATGATCCAGTTAACAGTTCAACATTTGATGACTGACCTCATGCATATAATCCCAAATTTTCTAAGCCCTTTAATTAAAAACAAGCAAACAAACAAACAAACTCAAATAAATATGAGGCTCAAAGAAGAAAAAATTTTCAAAATGTATGCACATAGTGTTTTGCATAATTTGTTTTGCAGATTGCACAATCTTAGTTAAAGACCCAGATGAGTGAATAAGACTGGTTATTTTATCCCAAGCCCTTGAACAAGCCAATCAAATCTGAAAATAGCTATGTCATTATTTGTGATGGTGTGTGTGTGTTTCCACAGTCAGTATCCTAAATCATCTAACTCTCAGCTAAATCTTCATTAAGTAGAAGTCCAGGCAAGATGTCAAGAAATTCTCAAGTCAAACACTATTGACTACAAATGTAGAAATCAGCCCAGGCTGGAATATCTCATCATCATATTGTCTCATTGAAAACACTGGCACTTTATTTAAAACACTTGTTTTTAGCAATTATTGTCCTGTAGCAAAAGCTAACTCTTATAATGACTAATGGACATGATGACAATGGTGTAATGTGCTGCTTTGGAGTTGTCTCTGAAATAAAAAAAAAAACATTCAGCATTTATTTTGTAAGAATATTCAATAATTTGTATTTGGACATTGCTATATGATGATTATTTCCATAATATAGAATTTTCATATTTTTTAGGAAAGCTAGTGAAGCAAAATTGCATAGTTGAACAGCAATTCAGGACTCTTACAGATTATATTTTTGTCATGAAGACAGAAGTGACTTATGAGCATAAAGACACATAATAAATAACATTGATTTTTTTTCATTCTACTGACAACTGCAAAATTCAGAATAAAAAAGGAAGTTTTACTTAGAATTTATGAACAATTAGGTTTCTGAGGAAAATGGAAGTTGGGATAATAATAATAATAATAATAATAATAATAATAATAATAATGTTATGAGCTGAGAGATAGCTCAGATGTTAAGATTATATGTTACATACTCCAGGTGACTTGAGTTTTGTTTCCAGTACTGAATTCAGGAGATCCACAACTGCTTGTAACTCCAGCTCCAGATCTGAAACCATCTTCTGGATTTTGTGGCCCATGCATGTAAATAAGCCCATAAGTAGACACATATACATACTTTTTAAATGTATCAATGAGTATTCAAAGATTACTTACTTTTATATTTCAATTATGTTTATTGTACAAGAAAAATGTTTCCTAGTAGTAAAATGTATGATGTTTGTGTTTATATTATTGGGTATAAGATCTACTACCATTCTGAGACCAAAGCAATCAATTTATTAAAAATGCGTCTTTCTCATTGATGTGCATTTGATAATATGTTTCTCCCAATGACTATGGTGGGTGTTGTGAATGCAGAACTGAAAAAAAAAAGTCCCCATGAAGTCCAGGAGATTTCTTGCTGAGATAAAAAACTCAGAAGTCTGTTAAAAGATGCAGAGTTGGGGAAAGATGTTGGAAGGCAGGAAGGGTCTGCACAACATCTGTCATCTACTACTATGCAAATATCCTTCGCTGTTGGATGTGAGTCTACCCCCAGTGGAAAGAGCATAAAGGAGAAGCACAGCATAAAATGGTTTCAGTAATATCATAAGAAAAGCAACTTGATATCTCATCATGTTGATGTGAATTATTCATAAGTGAAAGGAGACCTGGAGTTGGTAAAAGTTGATCATGAGGAAAGATGGAGACATGTTAAAGGACATGTACAACATGAAAAAAAAAGAGATTGAGGGAAGTTACATGGGCTATTAAAGGTAACAGTGGGTGGGTGAGGTAAGAAAGGGAAATCTACTAAAACATACTTTGCTTGAAATTCCATAATATATAATACCTTGTACGATAATTTAAAATTAAAAACAGGTTTAAAATAAATCCATGTCCTATGACAAAATATATATTTTTAAAAATATGTGTTATGTGTAACTAAAACCAAATGTGAAAAAAAATCTCAAAGTTTTTAAGAGAAAACTGAGATATTAGGAGAAGCCAAATGCTTGCACACTTCATAAAGATTTTGAAACCAAAGAAATGGAAACTACAACAAATACATAGACGTAAAACCTTGCTCTGTTATCTCATCCCAAAATATTTGATTTTTGTCTATTAAGTCTTTGACAGCTTCATGTGTGTTTTGGTCATATGAACCCCCTCTTTCAAGTCTTCACAGTTCTACCTCTCCATTCCCTGTTCAACCAAATTTGTGTCCTTTTATTCTTAAATCCTTTGAGACTAATTTGTGCTGCTCAAATGGTCTTGTGTATGTGGACTTTCACTGGAGACTGATCAACTTACCAATGTCTACACTCTTACAAAAAAACTGCCTTTCTTTTTCCCAATAACTAAAAATAAGTTCACCGCTTGGGGGTAAAATTGTGTGCCACTTCCCCTCTAAAAGTTCTGGTTTTGTCTAGCTTGGATTTAAACAGATTTTTTGGGTATGCTGTTGCCACTTCTGTAAGTTCATATATGCAGATGTCTTGCTGAGTCTAGGAGACAATGTTCCTTTGTAGTCATCCACAGTCCTAGGCTCTTATACTCTTTCATCCATTCTTCCAAAACAATCTCTCAGCTTTGGGAATGGGGTTGGTATACACATTCAAGAGACAGAGAATTAGAAATTTCAGAATGTTTAGCCCTTAACATTTTTTTTTTTTTGCTTTAAAACTTAAGACCCAGGACAGTAATCACTCTTCTAGTTTTTTTTCACAAAGTTCTTCTTCAGAGCCCTCTTGATATCATTGTTCCTCAGACTATAGATGAAGGGGTTCAGCATTGGAGTGACCACAGTGTACATCAATGAAGCTGTTGCAGTAGCATGTGAGTTTTGGGTCACAGAAGAGCTGAGATACACTCCCAAGAGGGTACAATAAAATAAGGAGACAACAGAAAGGTGAGACACACAGGTGGAAAATGCTTTGTACTTCCCCTTTGCTGAGGAGATTGCCTGTATAGAGGACACTATCTTGGAATAAGAGTAAAGGATGCCAATAAGACAACCACCACCCAGCAGTGCAGCTAAAACATTCATTATCATATTACTTAAAAAAGTGTCAGAACAGGCAAGGTGAACCAACATGCTAAGTTCACAGAAAAAAATGTGGAATTTCCACATCAGCACAGAAAGAAAGCTGTAGCACAAGAAAGCTTTGTAATGAAGAATTCAGGGAACTTGTGATCCAAGACACCAGAGTTAGTGACATACAGAGCTGAGGTGTCATAATGCTTGTGTAGTGCAGCGGGTGACAGATGGCTACAAACCGGTCATAAGCCATTACCGCTAGGAGAAAGTTATCCAGCCCTACGAATAATGTAAAAAAATAAATTTGCGTGATGCAGCCTTCATAAGTTATGGCCTTGTAGTGCACATGAACATTTACCAGCATCTTTGGGACAGTAGTAGAGATTAGGCACATGTCCACAAAGGACAGGTTGCAAAGAAAGAAGTACATGGCTGTATGCAGGTGGAAGTCTGAGATTGTGGCCAGGATGATGATCAGATTTCCCAAAACAGTCACAAGGTACATGGAAAGGAAGAGCCAATATATGAGGGGCTGCAGTTCTGTGTTCGCTGAAAGTCCCAGGAGGAGAAACTGTAAATTGTGAGTATCATTTTGTTGTTTCATGTGCTAAAAGTGACTCCTAGAAAAGAACAAATAACTGCTTCTTGACATGCACAATAATACCAAATGTAACAAACACAGTGAAATAAATTCATGTAAACAATAAAGTTCCTAAGTATTAAACATAAGAAAGAAAAGGACCACAATGACTGAAGAATTCGGAGGTGATTACAGAATGATCCTTTTCATTGCTAAAAGCACAGAGCTAATATATTCAAAGTAATGTTTGTAATATTCTATTGTACTTATTTGTCTATAGACACAACAATATGTTATTTGTGAGGTGTATGTATATGTATGTATGTATATATGTATGTATGTATGTATGTATGTATGCATGCATGCATGCATGCATGCATGCCATGGTGCTGTGTCTGTAGCATAGGTCACAATGATTAAACTGCAAGAGTCTGCAATATATCTTACCTTATCTCACTGCACACATTACAAATACAGGTTTTCACACTCTAGTAGAGCTGCTTTTAACAGAAGCAAAAGAGGTAGCACAACCTTGAAGAATTGATCCCCTGCACAACTGGAAATAGTTTAACCTGTCCATCTGAGGATTGTCTCCTATGAGGACAATGTATAATGCTGTTATTGTTTTCTGTGTGCTCATTACATGCAATTCCAGCCTCTATGCAACTGAGTTCCCTGTGGAACATTGGTCTTAGCATAAAAGAACATTTCCTGTTCATGTTATACTCCCATGAGACTTATTGAGAAACTAGTGAATCCAGGCCTTATTACAGCTCCTTCTCAAATCTGTCTTTCTGAAAGCTAACTCCCTTAGCACATTTTCTCAACCTTCATTTTGTCTTCAAATTGTCTTTCAAGTTGAACTTCTTGAATTTGGTAGGTTTTCTGGAATTCTCAAGACTTGAAGTGTGGATGACACACATCCTCATAGACTGTCTTCATCAAGGGAAAGAAACATCATTATTAAACTATGAGAAGCTGCTACAGTGTTCAGGACTCTCACTCTCTGCACAATATCTGGTGTTGGTTCTCTGTACTTTTTTTTATATCTACTGCAGGAGGAAGGGTTTAGGATGATGGCTGAGCAAGGCACTGATCTACAAGTACAGCAAACCATCCTTAGAAGTCATTTGATTTCAGAACTCCTTTGGCAGAACAATATTGTAGAAATGGAAATGCCCTGGGTTGTATGGGTGTTGCGACCCCTTTGGCTGACAACTTGATTATATGTAACGCATTATTAGTATTGGAAGTGTCATTTGGTCACAAGAAATGCCCAGTTTGGGCTCTGTCTCTCCTGTTTCATTTAGATTGACTTCCTGATTAAACATATTTTAATAAGTTTCTACTGTATCAGGTTTTCATATATGAGCCTCAAATGGCCCTTAGTTTTAAATGTTCTTCCCTATATTACCTCCCTTGCTGCCTCTTTTCAACCTCTCTGATATAAGAGTTCTAGTCCTACCCCTCATCCACTCATAGCTAACTATTCTATTCTCTTTTTATAGGGAAATCCCCCCCCAATAATACTTACTCTACACTTAAATTCTGTGATTTTACAGACTGAGACTGACTACCGTAGACTTAGTAGCTAATATCCATATGTAAGTAAATATAAACCATAAGTATTTTTCTGGGCCTGGATTACCTCACTCATTATTCCCAGCTGCTCATTATTTCCAGCTCCATCCATTTACCTGAAGATTTTATTTTTTAAGACTGTTGAGTAATATTCCATTGTGTAAATTGCCACATTTCCTTCATCCATAAATCTACTGATAGGTGACATCTAGATTGTTTTACAAACTCTGACTATTATACATACAGCAGTGATGAGCAGGGTGGAGCAAATGTCTCTGAAGGATGCTGAAGGACCCTTTGGGCATATGCCTGAGAGTAGGATAGCTGGATCTTGAGGTAAATCCATTCCCATCTTCCTGAGAATCACCACACTGATTTCTACAGTGACAGAACAAGTTTTCAGTCCCATCATTAATAGATGAATTCCCCTTAATATGTATGCTTGCCAACCTGAACTCTTACTTATTTGGTTGATCTCAGCCATTCTGACATATGTAAGATGAAATTTCAAAGTACTTTTGATTTGCGTTTTCCTTCTAAGGAAACATTTCTTTAAGTGCTTCTCAGTCATTTCGGTTTCCTCTTCAGAAAATTCTTTGTTTAGTTCTGTACCCTCATGAGGTCCAGTCTTGTTTTTTTGTTTGTTTGGTTGTTGTTGTTGCTGTTTTTGAGTTTTTTATATATTTGGGCTATTAGCCCTCTATTTGTTGTGGAGTTGATAAAAAAAATCTTTTTCCATTCTGTAGCTTGACATTTTGTACAAATAATTGTTTCCTTTGTCATACGAACGCATTTCTATTTCATGAGCTGTCATATTAAATGTTGTTACTGCCTGTTGCTATTGGTGTTCTGTTCAGAACATAGTGTTTTCCTGTGCCAATAAGTTCAAGATTATTCCTCACTTTCCATTGTGTAAATTGCCACAGTTCCTTCATCCATAAATCCACTGATAGGTGACATCTAGATTGTTTACAATCTCTATTATAAATACAGCCTTGTATCAGGTTAAATATATCTGGTTTGACATTGAGATTTTTTATCCAATTAGAGTTTAGTTTTGTGCAGGGTGGTAAGTATGGCTCTATTTGCATGCTTACACAGTTTGGCTAGCACCATTTTTGAAGATGCTATCTTTTTTTTCCAGTGTGTATTTCTTGCCTTTTTAAATAAAAAAAAATAGGTGCTCATAGATACGTACATTTATGTCTGTGTTTTCAATTCAATTCTATTGATCAACATCCATGTTTTTGTCACAACAAACTACTGGCATGTGTGCGTGCCTGTGTGTTTACTGTCACTCTGTAGTATAACTTAAAATTGTAGATAGTGGTACTCCAGGAGATCTTTTATAATTCAATATTGTTCTCCCTATCCTGCTTTGTTTTGTTTTCATTTTTTTGTTTTACTATGAAGCTGATACTTTTTCTTTCCACTTCTGTGAAGAATTGTTGGGATTTTAATGCAGTTGCATAAAATTTGGAGGTTGCTGCCGGTGGGATGGACATTTTTATTATATCAATTCTACTGATCCATGAGTATAAAAAATCTTTCCGACTGTTGGTATCTTCTTTAAATTCTTTCTTCAATATCTTACTTTTTTCATACAAGTCTTGGAGTTATTCCAATATATTTTATATTTTAGAGGATATTGTTGAAACTATTGCTCCTTGATGCTCATTCCATTCATCATTTTTATACAAGGACGGCTACTGGCATTAGTGTGTTAATTTCATTCCCTGATACATTTGGTGAGCACTTCTCAGCTGTGGTACTTCATGGTAGAAGTAATAGTGTCACTTATATATGCTGTAGAAGCATCTGCAAATGAGGATATTTTGACTTCTTTCATTGCTGTTAGTATGTCTTTGATCTCTTTTAGTTGTCTTATTGATCTACCTAAGCCTTTTTACTGGTTAGTTTTATGTCATCTTGACACAAGCTACAGTCATCAGAAAGAAAAAAAAACCTGCTTCTATGAGCTCCACCTGTATAGCATTTTCTCAATTAGTGATCAGTGAAGGAGGTCTTAGCCCATTGTGGATGGTGCTGGTGGTCCTAGGTTCTACAAAAAAGCAGGCCAAAGAAGTCATGTGAAGTAAACCAGTTAAGTAGCATCACTCCTTGGCCTCTGCATCAGCTGTTGCCTACAGGCTCCCTCCCAGCTTGAATTTTTGTCCTGATATCCTCCAATGATGGATTTTGATGTGGAAGTGTGAGCCAAATAAACCCTTTCCTTTCCAACTTATTTTTTGTTCATGGTGTTTGTTCACAGCAACAGAAACCCTAAGACAGACTTCTAGTATTGGCTTGAATAGATATGGAGAGATTGGACAACCTTGTCTTGTTCCTGATTTTAATAGAAATGATTTGCATTTCCATTTAGGTTGATATCAGTGGTGGACTTGTGATAAACTGCCTTTATTTTGTTCATCTATGTTCTTTGTATCCTTAATCTCTCCAGGTCTTAGACATGAGAGAGTGTCAAATATGAAGTCCTTTTCTGCATCTAATGAAATGATCTTGTGGTTTTTGTCTTTCACTCTGTTTACATGGTGAATTACACTTATTGTGTTACATACATTAACCCATCCCTGAATCTCTTCAATGAAACCTATTTGGTCATGGTTGGAGATATTTTGATATATTCATGGATTTGTATTTCAGTCATTTTATTCAAAATTCTGCATCTCTGTACATAGAGAAAACTGATCTGTAATTCTCTTTGTTGAGTCTTCAAGTAGTGTAGGTATCGGAGTGAGTAACTGTGTCCTTTTAAAAAGAATTAGACAATATTCTTTCTGGGGATTTTTGGTGGAATTATTTGAGAAGTATTGGCATTCTTTTAAATTCTACCCTAAAACCATATGGCCCTGGACTTTTTTGTTGTTGTTATTAGGATACTTTTAATTACTGCTTCTATTTCACTGGGGATTATAGGTCTGTTGAAATTGCTAGTATGATCTTGATTTAATTAATTAATTTTTATTTTTCTCCAGCATATTATTTTCATTATTTGGGAATTTTATACAATGTACTTCAATCATACGTACTTCCCATTCTTCCTTGTGCCCCATACACCTAAAAAGCCTTACCTAGTCCAATTGTGTTGTCCATATATTCACCAGAGCATGATCAAACACACAATGGAAAGCCCCTTAAAGAATACTAAGTCCTTTCTTGCCCCACCCCCTGGTAAAAGCCATCAACTGTGAAGAACATTTTTATCACAATTTTACAGAATTCTCTATAATACATGCTCTTTTGTCTGTACATATTCTTTTGGGGGCTGGACGGAGAAGCTGTCACAAAAGCCTTCAATACCTTCAGCTCTAAGCACTAATTCTTTACTAAAATATTTCCAAACACTATATTTTGTCTTTTCCTTCCCCAACTCATCTGGTATATTCTCCATATCCTATGTCCCTGAACTTGGTTTTCTCATTCTCTATATCTCTCAAACAACAAATAAACAAGAACAAAGACATAAAAAGCAAGAAACCAAACACAATATAAAACTAAGTCATAAAAATATAAAACTAAATCAAAAGCTTTGTGTCTAGCATGCTCTTGAACTCTCCTAAGTCTGGAGCCAAGATGGACGAGTACATGTGAGAGTCCTGCCCCTGGCTAATTGTGGATGAGTGTAATGGTGCCTTTACCATGGGTAAAATAGGTGGTGATACACTTCCAGATATCAAGTTTTTGAAATTCTCCAGTGGGAGTAAACCAGAGGTAGCTTTATAGTTTGGGAAGGAGTTTTACCATGGTTGACTGTCTGGAACTATCACCAGTGGTTTCTCAATAAGAACTATCCTATGAGCAAGAAAAGGACTGGTGGCCATGGTTGGCTCAGCTGTGATGGGTGGCATTCTCCTAATTTTAACTGAAGGAGGTGATACCTTGTTGACAAGATTTGTCTCTGTACAGTCACCAATATAGTATAACTTACTGAAGACCACTCCCAGTTGCCTTCAAGCCAGTTACCCATCCTCACCCTTTGAAGATTACTATCAGTAGCACTTCTTTCCTGTTGCTGGATGGATTGTAGTTCAGGAGTGTTTCAGAAAACAAAGGTATACTCTGTATATGGGAGAATGGTGGTCAAACAAGCCACAAAGAGACATTTAGCACACTTTTCTGTCTAAAAGTGGGGAGGGAGGAAGATGCTAGTTTACTGATTAACATGAGATAAAAAATGTCTAACATCCTTTCAAGAACATTTACATGCCTAGAAGATGAAGAAACTATGGGCAAATAGTAAAAAAGTGACCATTGTTTCCCTGAGTACTTTTCTGCCTGGTGTTTTGTGCAATTATTCAAACAATAAAAAGGTTCATGGACGTAATATTTCCTCTTAAAGTTGTAGAGTTCTGCATCTTATGTTAAGCCTACTTCAGATAATGCATGTGTATATTAACATCTCATCTTACTTGAAATGAATTATATATGAGAATTATGTAATCAGCAAAATCACTTCTCAGAGAAAGGCTTTAAGGATTGAAAAATATGCCCACATGTTTAACCTTTGCTTTGTGAGTAAAATTCTGCCTTGGTTGAGAAGATACTAGATAGCTAGGCAAAGTGGTGAGCATCTTTAGTTACAGCACTTAGGAGACAAAAGTAGGAGGATCACTGTGAGTTTGTGGGCAACCTGGGTTACATAGAGTTTCTAGAACAACCATGGCTACATACATTTTGAAAAAAAAGGAATAGAAAAAAGATGTATAGTCATGATACTTATACCTACAATCCCATCACTTGAGAGACTTAGGAAGAAGGATCCATGTTCAAAGCCAAACTTGACACCAGACTCAAAAAATCAGAGGGAAGAAAATATTTACTCTTTTCAATGTGTTTGAAGTCTCCTGGAGTTGGTTTTAAAGCCATGCTGTGGAGTATGGTAGGGCTCTAGACGTTAGATCAGATTTACTGAACAGAAATTGTTTCCTGCCTGTATTAGGAGTAACAGTTGTTTTTCAGAAGATATGTTGTGAAAATATGTTGTGAAAACATGCTGTACACACGGTAAGTGTATAATTACTAATTAAACTTTGACATATTTGTAGGGCTTTTAGTTATAGCAGGATACATATAAAATAGTATTTATTATTGTGGTGTTTCAATGGCATGGAAATACAATTACAGTGTTTAACAATCAGCATTCTATTAACTCAAAATGTTATCAACTAGGTATAGTTGTAATCTCAGCCCTTGGAAGGCATAGGCAGAATTATGAGTTTAGTGCCAGCCTAGGTTAAATAATACAATGTTAGCCAGTCTCAAAAAAACTGATGTTATCATCACTGATAGGACCTCTATACTCATTAAAATTCTACTTCCCTTTATCCCTACTTTCAACTCCTGATAATCAAAATTATAGTTTGAACATGTCTATTTGAAGTAGTTGCATGCATGGAATCATACAGACTCATTCTGTATCTGCCTTAGTAGTGACATGTTTATCAGTCCACTTATACATAAATTCTTTAATTTTGTGCCTGAATACTTCCTTGTGTGTATATAACAACTGAAATTAATTAATTCCAATACTGATGGTCATAAGATGTTTCCAGTTTTCAGTGCTGGTGAATTATGCTCTAGAGTACACATATCTATTTGAGTCACCCCTCCAAAAAATTAAAAATAAAAATAGGCAAAAGACCAATAAAAAATGCCTCAAAACAAAACCAGAAAGTCCACAAAATACCACTGAGTTCGTTCTGTGTCAGCCAGATACTCTTGGGAATGGGGCATGCCCTTGAGTGTCACCTTACTGGAGAAAATTGATTTCCCCTTTCCCAATTGGTATCGATTTCAAACAGCTCCTTGGTTACTGTGTCCACTTACCCTTCTCAGTGTTGGGACTCCATCTGGCTTGAACTTCTGCAAGCAAGTCTTGTGTGTGCTGGCAGAGTCTCTCTGAGTTCATATTTGCATCAGTCCTGTTGTGTCTGAAAGACACTGTTTCCTTAGAGTTGCCCAATTACCTTTAATTTTCTCATTTTGTCTTTGAGACAGTCTGTCCTCCCTGTGATGTTTTAGTGTTGAGGCTCTCAAAAGATTTTATATTTTTAATTTTTAGTATTTCAGTTAGTGTCTCTTCAATATTTCTATCTCCTTATTAAATTCCTTTTTACATATAGTGTGCCAATCTTATTTCAGTTAATGTTTCTCTTGAGCTTATATTTTTCAAAAGTATTTGAGCTATTTTGAACATTACATTCTTTATTTATTTTCATTGTGTATCATTACTGGAAAATTCATAATTCTTAGGGATTTGTCTTTTCATAGAAATTGTTTTTATATTGGGACTTCTAGATCTAGACTTAGGTCTTTGGTTAAATTTTTTATGTCAACTCCTCCCCCACACCCTACCCCTAATCTGAGTGTTTATGCTATTCATAGGCATTCTGTTGTTTTCATTGAGGTAACAGGACTCAAGCATCATGCTCATGCTACATTCACCAGTGACTAATGATGAAGCCAGAGACTCCTAGCCACTCAATACTCACTAAGATGGGTTGGTCTGGATACTCCTGCATAAGCTATGCTCATCAGGGTAACTAGTAAAGCTAGTGCCTTCTGAGAAGGCTGTGTTCACTGAGGTGACTAGCAGGGCTGGAGCTTCCTAGACATAAAGCCTTGTGGGAAGCAGCTCCTCTCTCGCCATTACAAGATGGCACTTGGCATGAGAGAAAAAAACAACTCCATATATGGCGAGCCCACACTGAGAGGTGTGGTTACCCGATCGCCTTACCTCGAGTCATTGAGAGTGGCCAATTAGTAGTGACATCATGGCAGTTGCTGATTGGGACAAGGAAAAGGCTTTAAGGGGATGCATGAGGTGAGGAAAAGAAAGCTGATTGTACAAGGGTTGCTGAATGTTGGGCCTTGGACGAGGTAACTCCATTTAACCTGTTACCTTCAGTCACATAGGACAGGTAGAGGGTGTGGTTAACAAGTCTCTACCTCCAGAGATTTAAATATTAATGAATTATCAAAAGGCCAGGGGCGTAGCTAATTAAGTTAGTCCCTCCCCTTTCTCCCTTCCCTATAAGACTGGTCTCCCCTGGCTTTGGGGGGGGGGGGAAGCGTGTACCAGTTGTGCCCATTCACCATGCCATGAACAATAAAAGCTTTGGAAAACCGGACTCCACGTGTCCATGGCCTCTCCGCCTGATTCCCAGCTTTTGGAACCCTAGAACCTTGCTGATGCAGCTGCCGGCCCGCCCACCACCGACAGCTGCATGAATGTGGCATCCTCCGCTGGCGGCGCGGGCGCGGCTCAGGAAGCCCTGGTGCCCTGAGACTCTGTCTCCGGATTCCCTTCCCCCTGCCCGCGAGATTTCTTCCCCACAGATGGCGCCCAACGTGGGGCACGACCACCCATGGGTCTACAAGAAAAATCCTGGCTGAATCTGCTAAGCAAGTATACTTCCTGCGAGATGTGAAGTCTCTTGGTCCTCTCTCAGCGCGCCCCGCGCACTCCCCGCCTCCATTCTGCCGGAATTCCAAGACCACAGATGGAGGCCAATCTCGGTGTATGGATCTGCTGCCCATGCGACCCCCACATTCTCCCGTTTTGCCATGCCCACCCATCGCCGAGGCTTGGGCCCAAAACAGGAGATTTTCCACCGAGATACTCCTACCGCAGAGTCTGCTTTGCGCACTATGAGTGCCCTGCTTAGCCCCTACTCCTCTACAATAGCCCTATCTCTGACAAAAGACGGTGCAGACCAGCGACAGAGATCCACACTCGTGCACCCATGCATGGGCCTACATTGTTTCCCACAGGTGGTGGACAACGTGCGCAGAGCCAGCTCCGCAAGCACCCCCCACTGGTGTCTGCAAAAACCGTGAGTAACATCTCTCTCTGTCCACCCTACCCCCTCTTTCTCTCTCTGATTCTTAGCTATAGCCTAACCCCTGCCTAATGCGATAGGACTAGGTCTCTCTCCCCACGTGTTCTCCAGCTCAAGGGCAAGATGGCGGCGGCTTCTTAGCCCCCCCACTCTTCCCATCCCCCCCAGCTCCACAGAGGGAGTTCCTCCACAGCTAATAGCTGTCCTTCAAGCCACAGCACCTGCTGTAACCCTCTTTCTAAGACTCCTTCTCGCGGCTGAGACCGTCCTCTCTCTCAATCTCTCTCTCTCTCTCTCTCTCTCTCTCTCTCTCTCTCTCTCTCTCTCTCTCTATCTCTCAAGATTGCCAGCTCCAAACTCTAGCCCCTAGCGCCCTGCCAGGTAGCTTCTTTCCCTACTCCCCTGTCATATGCGACAGGCTACAGCTATTTGGCTTAGCCTGCTTGCCTGAAGCAACAGGACAGAACCCTGCTTGCTACCCAGCCCTGTGTTCCTTAGCCAGCCTATGCTTCCCCTCCCCCTCAGTCATTTGCAGCTGACTAAAGCTACTTAGCTCAGCCAGCTTGCCTGAAGCAGTGGATCTAAAATCCTGCCTGCACCCCTTGCCCCACTGCTGCCTGCCAGTTTCTCTCAAAGCTGCCTGACTCCAATCCAGCTTCCACGTGTCTTTCCCATAGACACAGACTCTCACTCTTTCTGACTCTTAGCCCTCCTCCTTACTTCTTGCTTGCCTTAAACTTTTCTTCAAAATTGGTCTTTACTTTTATCTACATTTAAAATTTACCAGCTAAGAAAAAGAAAAGCAGAAATGCAGAACCTCTCTGCCAGAGCACCCAGATGCCACATGGCAGAGCTAGGCCCCTCCCCCCACTGCTTCTAAACCTGCCATTACTGCTCCTCCCCAACAGGAGGACCTGCAACAAACGTTCCTGTTTTTCAACCAAAAATTTTAAACCTTTCCTTTTCTTCCTAACAGGAACACCTAGAACAACAATGCTTGTGTTTTTCAACCAAAATTTTGTTATTTTTTCTATTTTAATGCTGCCTTTTCTCTCTAATATTCATGATATATGTCCAACATTATTTTTTTCAACCTTTATAATTTCTTCAAGGTTTAAAAGCCATCTAATTTCCTTCCACAGTTTAAGTGAACATGCTGATCACCATTTCTTAAGTCTTAATTAACAACTAATTTCTTTTACAGGCAAACTGTTGCTGCCAATCCCAGATATAAAATGAACATTGTTTTTCTCCCTCAGCCATCCAAAAACAGACTCAAAGATACCTTCCAAGACTAAACTTTCCTCAAACACCTTTGCTTTTCCAGGACCTTAATGACAGGCCATAAGGTGCTTGTTCCCAAACAATTTAACGCTCCATATCCAGCCTACAGACATCTCCCTGCCCGAGATGCTGCTTCCCTGCTGTGATTATCCTACAGGTATACCCACAGATCCAACAGAGTCCAGCCATCCTCTGGAACCTGCCTGAGATGCCAAGCTGCCTTTTCCCAGCCACCTCATCTAACTGCAGACTCCAGAGACACGCTGAGATCCAGTGACAGCGCCACGTCCTGGAACCTGCCAAGCTGCCTTCTTCCAGCCATCTCATCTGACTGAAGACCCCAGAACATGCTGAGATCCAGAGACCCACACCAGGCTCCAGAGATGCACACCAGAACCCAGAGATGCTCACTACAGAAGACAGATCCAGACCTTCCAGCTACAAATGAACTCTTTTGCCAAAGTCACATAGCTAAAGTTACATGTTAGTGAGGAAAACATAATGTCTATTTAGATTAATCAGATGTCATTACCCTCAAACTGTACAATCTGTATTTAATTGTTTCAATGATTCCCTGCCTTCCAAACCCTCCCCTCAATTCCCACTACCCTTGATTTAGTTATGCTATACCCTCTGGCCTACATAGTGTTTTCTTTTTTCCACCTCATCCAAAATTTTCACTAAAAACAGTGAGATGTTGGGCCGTGAAGACATGGTTTGGACATAGCCTGGTTGAACGGGCTTTAAACCCTGGAGACCCTTTTAGGGATGGTAGGATGTTTAGCCCTGTTCCTAGGCCCCCTTGATAGAGCGCTGGGTTTGAGATAGCCAGGAGACCCAACAGGACATTGCCTGTCAGGGACGGCATATTATCTCCCCGCTCTCTGGGACTCCAGACTACTTCCACGTGGTCCACATCTCTCATTAACACAGAGTTGCCCCTCCTTTTATGAAAGAAAAGAGGGTGGAATGTTGGGCCTTGGACGAGGTAACTCCATTTAACCTGTTACCTTCAGTCACGTAGGACAGGTAGAGGGCATGGTTAACAAGTCTCTACCTCCAGAGATTTAAATATTAATGAATTATCAAAAGGCCAGGGGCGTAGCTAATTAAGTTAGTCCCTCCCCTTTCTCCCTTCCCTATAAGACTGGTCTCCCCTGGCTTTTGGGGGGGAAGCATGTACCAGTTGTGCCCATTCACCATGCCATGAACAATAAAAGCTTTGGAAAACCAGACTCCACGTGTCCATGGCCTCTCCGCCTGATTCCCAGCTTTTGGAACCCTAGAACCTTGCTGATGCAGCCGCCGGCCTGCCCACCGATAGCTGCGTGAATGTGGCATCCTCTGCTGGCGGCACAGGAAGCCCTGGTGCAAGACCGCCCTGAGACTCTGTCTCCGGATTCCCTTCCCCCTGCCCTCGAGATTTCTGCCCCACAGCTGAATAAACTGCTTGAAGAAGAACACGGTTGCCATTGCCTTATTCCGCATGTCGGACATGGGAAGCAACAAGTGGTGGCCCATACAAGGATCCGAAACCCCTCAGGACGTGTTCAGAACTTCTTGCAGCTTCAGTGCAGTCGACTGGGTAAGTTCCCAGTAAGTGGGACAAGTCAGGCTCTTGGAGGAGACGATAAAGTGCTAAAGTGAAACTAGCCTATAAAGTTCCGGGTTTTCGGACAAGTTTCTTATAAGATGGGAACTTCACAAAGTCACCCAATTGTTTTTGCCCTGAAAGAGCTTTTAAAAGCCAAAGGGCTGGGGATAAAGTCCTCTACATTAGAAAATTTTTTATAAGAAATTGATAAAGTGGCCCCATGGTTTTCTGTTTCAGGTCACTTGACACTTAGAAGCTGGGATAAGCTTGGGAGGGATCTTGATCTTGTATGGGAGCAAGGAGAGTTAAAAGACGGTGTCTGCCCTTTGTGGAAGTTGGTGTGTAGCTGCATCCAGGACAAAGAAGGAAGATGTCAGAAAGAACTTTAAAAAGGATCCGAGGCGTTAGAGCAATTAAAAGAGGAGAGATTGGCAAAGTCAGAGGAATCAAAAGAAACAGATGAGGAGGGAGAGGATACTGATACTAAGGAAGAGCTAGAAAAATTAGTAAAAAGGCTGGAAAAGGCAGAACTTAATGTGGAACCTTCTGCCCCAAAATTTACCATGGCCACTGCCCTATGTGCTGGAAATAGCTATGTCTAGTGGACAGAGTTTCTGTCCAGAGGCCTGGAGAGAAGCTAGGGTGCAAGATTTCAGGATGAAGGGGGAATAGGGTACATGAGCCATTGGAATTTAAAATAATTCAATGGCTTGCAGAGGGGGTTCATGCTTATGGCACTAGTGCAGCTTTTGTCAAAGCACAATTAGAATCTCTTCACCAATATTGCATGACCCTGAGTGATTGGATGAGTCTGGCAAAGGCTTTCTCACCCCTGGCCAATATCTTGATTGGAAAGCATTCTTCATAGAATTTTCAGCAGAGCAAGCCACTGCCAATGCAGCAGCTGGCCAACAGGCCTGGAATCAAGACATGCTACTAGGACAGGGTAGGTTTGCCAACCAACAGATTAATTATCCAATGCAGGTATACGAGCAGATCAATCAATTAGACACCAGGGCGTGGAAGGCCCTTCCTAATAGGGGAGAAGTACAAGGGAACCTAACAAAGATAACTCAGGAGCAAACTGAGCCTTTTGCTGATTTTGTGGCCAGAATGGTAGAGGCCGCTGGCAGAATTTTTGGGGATCCCAATGCAGCCATGCCATTAATCAAAGAGCTAATTTTTGAACAGTACACCAAGGAGTGCCGACAGGCTATCAACTCCTATAAAAGTAAGGGATTGGAGGTCTGGCTGAAGATATGCAGGGAGATAGGTGGACTGTGGGGCAGAAATCTCTCGGGCGGGCGGGGTGGAGGGAGTCCGGCGACAGAGTCTCAGGGCGGTCTGGCATCAGGGCTTCCCGCACCAATGGAGGATGTCATATTCACGCAGCTGTCGGTGGGCAGGCCGGCGGCTGCAAGGTTCCAGGGTTCCAAAAGCTGGGAATCAGGTGGAGAGACCATGGACACGTGGAGTCCGGTTTTCCAAAGCTTTTATTGTTCATGGCATGGTGAATGGGCGCAACTGGTACGCTTCCCGCCCCCCCCCCCAAAGCCAGGGGAGACCAGTCTTATAGGGAAGGGAGAAAGGGGAGGGACTAACTTAATTAGCTACGCCCCTGGCCTTTTGATAATTCATTAATATTTAAATCTCTGGAGGTAGAGACTTGTTAACCACACCCTCTACCTCTCCTACGTGACTGAAGGTAACAGGTTAAATGGAGTTACCTCGTCTAAGGCCCAACAGTGGACCACTATCTAATTTTGGCTTAGCAGCTGTAGTCATGCAACTTATGCGGAAACAAGGAACCAATTCTGGGAATTGCTTTAGGTGTGGTCAGCCCAGCCACCTAAAGAAGAACTGCCCCCAAAAAGGAGGGAGTGGGAGAGTTTCAAAACCTTCCCTGGGGCTCTGCCATCATTGCAAAAAGGGGAACCATTGGGCCAATGAATATAGATCAGTCAAGGACATAAACAGGCAATTGCTTGTTCCTGGGTTTGGTGGCACTAAGCCAAAAAAACGGGGCACAGGGCCCCCGTCCTCAGGGCCCTCAAATATATGGGGCAATGGAGGAGGAGAGATCCTGGCCATCCCTGAGAAGGCCAATGGCATGGAATCAGCAAGAAGGGCAACAAGAGGAAGTGCAGGGCTTGACCTCTGTGCCACCACCAGACTTGTATTAACACCCCAAATGGGACCCAGTTGGTAGTTTCAGATTTCAAAGGGACAGTGGGACTCTTGATTGGTAGAAGCTCTAATACTATGCAGGGGGTCATTGTTCATTCTGGAGTAATTGATTCTGACTAAACTGGCATTGTAAAAATCAGGGGAATAGCTGCAATCTCCCCAGGAGATAGAATTGCACAATTACTTGTGCTACCAAGCTGCCATTCTTTGTTTCCCTCAGCCGATAAAGACAATATGGAGGGTTTGGATCCTCAGGCATGCCTTATATAGGCTATGCCATAGATTTGGACCAGAGACCGCTCATTGAATTACAAATTGAAGGAAAACCTATTCTTGGTCTCCTGGATACTGGTGCAGACAAAAGTATTATAGCTGTGAAAGGATGGCCTATTCAAAAGTCGGAACAATTATTACAACGACTGGGATATAGCAAATCCCCTGATGTCAGTGCCCATTCCCTAAGTTGGAAAGATCAAGAGGGGCATTCAGGAATGATGCAGCCCTATGTGCTAGAGACACCCATGTCCCTGTGGGGAAGGGATCTATTGCAAGACATGGGCTTTGTATTTACAAATGAGACCACATGCGGCTCAACTGCTGTGAAGCTTATGAAAGACATGGGGCACCACCCAGGGCATGGATTGGGAAAGTACTTACAGGGCTGGAAGTCCCCCATCTTACCCAATCCAAAAAAAAGGAAGATAGGGGTTGGGGTTTTCCTAGGGGCCGCTGAGGAAGCTTTACCCATAACTTGGAAGGCTGAGGACCCAGTATGGGTTCCCCAGTGGCCTTTGTCCTCAGAAAAATTGCAAGCAGCCACAGAACTGGTGAAAGAACAATTAGCCCTAGGACATATTCAACCTTCTGTGTCCCCCTGGAATACCCCAATATTTGTTATAAAAAAGAAATCTGGAAAATGGAGATTATTACATGATCTCAGAGCTATTAATGCACAGATGGAAATTATAGGGCCAATCTAAAGAGGATTGCCGCTTCCCTCAACATTACCAGAGGATTGGCCCCTTATAGTAATAGATATTAAGGATTGTTTTTTCTCTATTCCTCTGTGTGAACAGGATGCTAAACGCTTTGCTTTTGTGCTTCCCTCGATTAATCATGCTAGACCAAATCAGAGGTATGAATGGATTGTTTTGCCCCAAGGCATGGCCAATAGCCCAACCATCTGTCAGCTTTATGTTGATAAAGCCTTGATTACAGTTAGACAACAATTTCCAAATCTGTATTGTTATCACTATATGCATGATATTTTATTATCAACAAAAAGTAAACAATGTTTGGAAGAGGCCTATATATTAATGGTAAAAACATTAGAGAAATTTGGTTTGTGTATAGTGCCAGAGAAGGTACAAACGAATGAAGTGATTAATTATTTAGGTTCCATCATTACTGCCAAGGAAAGAAAACTGCAAAAAATTCAAATTCTCAAAGATGAACTATGTACCCTGAATGATTTTCAGAAACTGTTAGGTGATATTCAATGGATAAGACCCTGCCTGGGGCTTTCAATTACAACCTCTGTATGATATGTTATCAGGTAATCCTGATTTAATGTCACCTAGGAATTTGACAGCAGAAGCTCGATTGGCATTGGAAGAGGTGGAGAAGGCATTGACAACATCTGCTTTACATAGAAGAGTTCCTTTGGTGATGTTAGAGTTATGCATATTACCCAATGTAAAACAGCCTACAGGAGTTCTCTGGCAGGGGAGACCCTTATTATGGATTCATCCAAAGATATCACCAGGAAAGATTTTGGAGTATTATCCAAGTGCAGTAGCTGCTTTGGCTTTGCAGGGTTTGCAGCAGAGCATTCAATATTTTGGGTGTCCACCACAAAAAATAATTGTGCCCTACACCTTTCAACAACAGGAGGTTTTATATTTCTGTGGTGCTCCTTTTCTGGCATAATTGATAATCATTTACCAAAAGATCCAATATTATATTTTGTAAAAGAACATCCTGTAATTTCTCCAAGAGTGACTAGTGCTGTCCCGTTAAGGGACATGCAATTAATCTTTACAGATGGGTCAAAAACTGGTTGTTACGTGGTACATGGTTGTGATCCTCAAACTATTCAGTTCCCTTTAGAATCCCCTCAGATTATTGAGTTAAAGATTGTATTAATGGTGTTTCAGACGTTCCAAGAACCTTTTAATTTAATTTCAGATTCACAATTGTTGTTAATATGAGTTCATACTGGGCTTCCAGGTCCATTAGCTGAAAGTAATGATTTGGTTGATAAAGCCACTAGGCCATTTTCGTATTTTCAGTTCTAACCACTGTGCAAAATGCCAAAACCTTTTATGAACAATTTCATGTCAATGCACGAACATTAGCTGCTCGCTTTAAAATTTCTAGAGAGGAAGCTCGAGGCATTGTGAAAGGCTGTAATTCTTCCCTACCATATGTTTCTGTGCCAACTTTTGGAGTTAATCCCCGAGGTTTGTGTCCCTTACATCTTTGGCAGATGGATGTTACACATTTTTCTGAATTTGGTAATTTAAAATATGTCCATGTGTCTGTTAACATTGCCTCTGGGGTTATTGCTGCCTCCCTCATGACAGGAGAAAAGGCGAGGTATGCCATTACCCATTGTTTTGAAGCATGGAACACCTGGGAAAGCCAAAATCTATGAAGACAGATAATGGACCTGCTTATATCTCCTCTCAATTTGTAAAATTTTGTAAAGTTATGGGAGTACAGCTTACTACTGGGCTTCCTTATAATCCACAAGGACAAGGCATCATTGAACATGCACATAGAACCTTAAAGGAGTGTTTATTAAAACAAAAAGGGGGAGAGGGCATGAATAAGACCCCAAGAGAGCATTTTGCCATTGCTCTTTTTACCCTCAATATTTCAATTTGGATAAAGATGGCAAATCTGCAGCGGATCGTCACATTCAACAGACACCAGCCTATAAAGACCAGGTGCTTTGGAAGGATATTCTAACAGGAAAATGGCATGGTCCAGACCCAGTGTTGGTGTGGGTGAGAGGATCTGTTTGTGTTTTCCCGCAGGATCGACAACAACCACTGTGGGTCCCAGAAAGATTGACCCGTCCAGCACAGAATCAACAACAACAGCAGCGAGGTCTCCTGCTGAATACTGATGCCACCGCCAATGACATAGGTTCCTTTGATGGTGATGGTCTTGATGGTGAAGATCCTGACTCTAAAAGGGGAAGATAGGGAGCTCAGATGGGGAATTATGTTGGGTTTTCCTCAACCTATGCCAGTGCAACACTCTGCTCGGGTGTTTCCATGATTCTTTACTACCAATGATAGTTTACAATTACCTTATTTACCTTGGGATAAAGAAATAGCTAAGGTCCAAGATAAAGACCTTGTTACCTTTTATTTTTTGATTTATAATGGTAGTCTTAGTAATAGTAGTTTGAATTGTAGTAAAGGAGATTGGTTTTGTGCCTTGTGTTGAGATGCTACTAAGTTTTCATTGGCAGTGGTTACTAGAATGCCCAGATATGTTCCCTGGCCAGTGGAGGCCCCTTCAGCTAGCATTAGCCTTTTGCCTTGTTCTTGTCAGTTGCCTAGCACTATGGTCCATTCTGAAGATGCGTATGCAACAGCTCAACTCTAATGCCATAATTGTTCAAGCATTTGCTGCTCTTGAAGGAGGCCAGTCCCCGCAAATCTGGCTAAGCTATTTGAAGAGCTCCGAGTTGTAACATGCAGCAGGATGTAGGGCATAGCACTGCAGAGGGCGCTATACGCCCTCGGACATATGTCTGACTGCATACAGGTTTTGCCCTAGTTCCTGTCCCCTGGAAAACAGCATCGGGTTGGGTCGCCCATGGTAACCATACTGTAGACGGCAGGTGGTGAAAATGGGGTTGACAATCTCCCTTTAAATACAGGGGTCAGACCTCTATGTCCTCCTGCTTGCATAAAACAAAAAAGGGGGAGCTGTGGGAAGTGGCTCCGCTCTCACCATTACAAGATGACGCTTGACATGAGAGAAAAAACAACTCCATATATGTCGAGCCCACGCTGAGAGGTGTGGTTACCCGATCGCCTTACCTTGCGTCATTGAGAGTGGCCAATTAGTAGTGACATTGTGGCAGTTGCTGATTGGGACAAGGAAAAGGCTTTAAGGAGATGCACAGGGTGAGGAAAAGGAAGCTGGTTGTACAAGGGTTGCTGAATAAACTGCTTGAAGAAGAACACGGTTGCCATTGCCTTATTCCTCGGGTTGGATGTGGGTAGTGACAAAGCCCCTGCTAAGAAATGAGCCAAGGGATAGATAGATCCTCCTGGGCAACCTATACTTAACAGGATCACAAGCTAAGTTGTAGTCTTCCAGTGTGAACTGTACTCAAAAAGGTAAACAGTGGGACTGAAGTCTCCTGAGCCCTCACTGGATGATGGATGAATTTGGAGGTTTCAGATATAACATACAAACTACATGGGTCTGGAGTCTTCCAGGTTTCCTGTGCTCCCTAAGGTGATGCATTGGGCAAAACCGACTCAGGAATGCTTTCCTCACCAAGATAGCAAGTGAATGGAGTGTCTTAGATATGTTGTGTACAATGAGGCAGTTGGTAGGATGCTCATGAAGCATGCTTTACTTGCTTGAGCTGGAGTTTCCCATGCATATACAGAAGATAGGATGGAATTCCTAGGTATGATGTGCTTATTGAGATAATGTAAGGTTGGAAATTCTCACAGATACAACCCACATCTGGGTAATGAGAAAGGTTGAAGTCTCCCAGGTACAATGTGTTCACTGGAGCTAGAGCTTCCTGGCAGCCCTCAAATAGGCAATGAACAAGTTTGACTCTCCAAAATGTGCAACTGTCACATGGGTAACAAAGAATGTATCCACCCATAAGCACCATGCTTAGTAAACTGACAGGTAGGAATGAAGATTCCCAGGTACAACGTGCTCATTACGGAAATGGAACTAATTTGAAGCATTCTAGTCAAGCTGTGTGCGGTAAGGTAATGAGATTAAAGCCTCTAGGGCATATAGTCCTTCTGGGGCAATGGGTAGGGTTGATGTCTCCCCGCCACATTGTGCTCACTACACATTCAAGTTTCTCACCCACTTGTGTTCTCCAATTTCAAGAGAAGACTGAGTACCTACAGTAAAGTTATTTTGTTTCCCATCTATAAATTCTCTGATGCTTAGTGAAATGTTAATTTTGGTAAAGATTCCCACATTCTTTAATATGACTTTTTATGTGTGTGACTTCTGGAATGTTAAGTAAGGTTTGACTTGCATGAGAAAGTTTCCAACATGCTTGAAAAAAAATTTGGTATATGCAAATGTTTGGCCAATATATATGTATGCACACTACACAGGTGTACTGCACATGGAGGCTTTTGGACTAGATTTACACTTGTGAGCCATGTTAAAACTGGGAATCCAAATAAGTAGTCCTCTCGAAGAGTAATCAATGCTCTTATCTGTTGAGCTAGCTCTCTAACCCCACTTACATGTTAAAACATTCATAGGGTATGCTATTTACTCTTTCGTGATATTTATAAAATATCCTGACACAGCAAATTAAGGATGGATTTATTTGGCTCAAAGTTCAAAGGTAGAATACATCTGGAGTAGGGCTACAAACATTTAAAATTAGTCTTTCCATGCCAATTAACTTAAGAACATTTCTCCCAGATATTCTCAGATGTCCATGTGATTCCAGATCCTGTCAAGCTGTCAATATTAGCCACCACAACTGTACTTACTCCTTGCCAACGTGACATGATTATTACTGTTGAGCCATAACTTTTCCTCTCTAGTCCTCATAAGCTGATGGCCATTTCATACTGTAAAGTGGGTCAGGTACTAAAACTCCTTAGTCTTCAAGAATTCCAACAATGTTTTAATATCCAAAGTCCAAATTTCATCTGAAATATTCTGTGAGTACCCTTAATATCAAAAAGCAAGTTACATGGTTCCAATACATAAAAGCATAAATGTTCCCATTCCCCAAAGAAAAAAAAACTAGGGTTGAAACCCAGCAGGGAAAACAATATATCTTACTGCAACATGTCCATTGCATCTGAGACTTGTAATAAAATCACCTGGAATCTAAAGTACTTGAGAAGCCACATTCTTCCATCTCTGCTGCCCAACTGGCCCCACTCCATCCATGCCTGTAGCTTTCCTTGGTGGATGACACCATGCTCCTGGCATCACCTATATACTGGAGCCTCCATGGCAAATTATAGTTTACCTTCCAGGTCCATACAGTGGCCATTCAGAGCCTTCCTGTAGAGACTCCAGTTTTGACATACAATGTCCAGCCTCAGCTGCTTTCTGAAACTTTGGAGCAGATCTGCCTGATCCCCTCAATGTTGCATCTGTTATGCCTATGAAACTAGCATCACATCCACAAAGCTTCCAAGAGCTGTTGTTAGTTAGAAAAATAAAATGTCTTCTTGGATCAAAGCTATCGCCTAGTGTGCTGACCCTACAGAAACACTTCCCCTTGGGAGTTGTCTTCAGGGAGCAGGAAATCCCTTCAGCTGTATTCTCAGTCCAGGTTCTCTTCTTTCAAATAAGTCCACATTTTTCACAAGCTTAAGTAAGCCTTTGATAGGGGCGGTAGGGCAATCCAGACATATTTCCTATTGTTCTGGGGGTAGAGCAGAATATTTCTCTTTTAACAATTAGAGCCTCTTCTTCCATACCTGCCTTGCCTGAAGCTGTTGCTTTGCTTTAGCTTCCTAATCCTTGACAGACTGTAAGTTTTAATCATTTTTGTATTTATCTTCTGCACAATGGAACTTTTTCATTGTAAACTTTTATAAGTGAAATTACCAGGAGCTGTGAATATACGCCTTTGTGGAAATTTTCTTCACCTAACAAATGAGTACATTTTCTTTAAATTTATCGTTATTCAAGTTCTCAGATCACAGGTAGAATGAAGCCAAATTCTTGGCAAAGGATCACAGAAATCGTCTTTAGCCTAGTTCTTGATAATGCTTGTTCCCCTCTGAAGCCTTGTGAGCCAGGCTTCCACACTCTGTACTTATAAACTTCCACCACAGTGGCCCATTAAGCTCTGTAGCATGGCAGTCAAAGATTCTATTAGCCCAAAGTTCCAAAGCTTCTACATTCTTCATGAAAGCCATTGCTAGTGGCCTAAGAATCATATAGTCAACTTTATCAGAGCAGTGGCCTCACTTCTCAGAACCAATTTCCTGTATTAGTTACTTTTTGTTGTGGCTCACAGTACTTCACGCGTGATGTACAATCCTAATCCTGCATGGCAGAGAACTTCTTGTGGCAAGAGCTTGAGGCATTTTGCCAAGTGGCATCCAGACAGAATGCAGAAAACAGCAAATGCTCATGTTTAATCTACCTTCCTTCTTTTCCTGTAGTTCAGAACTCCAACCTACAGAATGGTGCCACCCCTTTCCATGCAGTACATAATCCCAACCCAAGGAGTGGAGCCACACATATTTATGGTAGGTCTTCCCATTTCAATTAACCAAATAGAGATAATCACAGACATCTCCAAAGCTAACTTAATCTAGATAATCTTTCACAGGCATGCCTATAGGCCTGTCTCCCAGATGATTCCAGATCTTGTCAAGTTGACAATCAATATTAAACATCACATAGGGTTTTTCATCTGTATGAATTCGTTGATGTTCAGTAAGCTCTGATTTAGAATAGAATGTTTCCCTACATTCTTTACATTCATAAGGTTTTTCATGTGTGTGAGTTCTCCGATGTTGATTGAGGTTTGACTTACAATAGAAAGTTTTGCTACAGTCTTTACACTCATAGGGTTTTTCACCTGTATGTGTTCTCTGGTGTCGAGTGAGGTCTGACTTTTGGAAGAAAGTTTTCCTACATTCTTCACATTCATATGGCTTCTCACCTGAATGGATTTTTTGATGTTTAACAAGGCTTGACTTACAATAGAAAGCCTTACTACAGTCTTTACATGCAAAAGGCTTTTCGCCTGTATGAGTTCTTTGATGTTGATTGAGGTTTGACTTACAATAGAAAGCTTTGTTGCAGTCTTTACATTCATACGGTTTCTCTCCTGTGTGAGTTCTTTGATGTTGATTGAGGTTGGACTTACAGTAGAAATTTTTTCTACACTCTTTACATTCATAGAATCTCTCCACTGTATGAGTCCTCTGATGATTTGTAAGTTCTGACCTACAGTAGAAGGATTTCCAACATTCGCTACATTCATAGGGCTTCTCTCTGGTATGAGTTCTTCTCTGATGCTCAGTAAGGTTTGACTTAGAATTGAAACTTTTTTTACATTCATTACATTCATAGGGCTTCTCACCCGTATGAATCCTATGATGCTGATTGAGGCTTGACTTGGAGCAGAAAGTTTTTCTACATTCTTTGCATTCATAGGGATTATCATCTGTATGTGTTTTCTGATGATTGGCGAGGTCTGATTTATAGTAGAATGTTTTAGAGCATTCATTACATTCAAAAGGCTTTTCCCCACTGTGAGTTGTTTGATGTCGAGTAAGATCTGACTTACAGTAAAACGTTTTAGTACATTCTGTACATTCATAGGGCTTCTCTCTACTATGCGTTCTACTCTGATGTCGAATGAGGTATGACTTACAGTAGAAAGTCTTACTGCACTCTACACATTCGTAGGGTTTTTCTCTACTGTGAGTTCTTCTCTGATGTCGAGTGACATCTGACTTACAGTAGAAAGTTTTCCCACATTCTATACATTCATACGGCTTCTCTCTGCTATGTGTTCTTCTCTGATGTCGAATAAGGTTTGCCTTCCGATGGAAAGACTTCCTGCACTCTTCACACTCATAGCGTCTCTCACCTGTGTGAAATGTCTCGTGTACACTGACTTGAGACTTCCAGGGGAAAATTTCCCAGCACTGTGGAGAGTCATATAGTTTCTCACCTATATGAAATCTTTGATGTTGAGTGAGGGTTGATTGATAATAGAAAGCTTTTCTACATTCCTCCCATCCATAGGGGTTCTCATATGACTGAGATGTCTGATTATTGGTGTGCTGTGAATTCGGATAAAATGTTTCCATACATTCTTTATATTCATATGTTTTTGCCCCTCGATAAATTTTCTCTTGAATCTGTAGTTCTGCCTTGAGAGAAAAGATTTTGTTACATTACGAGACTATTCACCAATATCAACAATAGCTGCTTCCCAATATTTTGAAGGTCCAATTTCTTAATGAAAAATTTCTCACAACCCCTATATATGGAATACTGCTCTTTGTTTATTTTGTAATCTTTACTGAGTTTAGTCTTGCTACCAAATGTTTTCCCATATAATTGGACTCAAAACTTTCTTTTTTTACTTAAGCCATGTCTTACGCAGTAAATGCTATATTATTCAAAAGATTTCCATATTCACCAAACTTTAATTAGAGGTCTTCCACATATAAAACTTCGTATGTATCAATAAAATTAGATTTTAAAGGAAGAAAGTCAATGGCCCCCAAATAGTAAGAATGCACAACAAAGTTTGGTTTTGACAATGGAGTGTAAGACACTCCACAAGTCTCAATTACATTAAAATTATCAGGTTTTTTTTTTCCAGCCTGCATCTTATTAGGCTTGTTATGGAGAGTTTGTTTAGTATGCTGTAGATTAAGTCCTGGAGTAAATAGAACATTCTTTAATGTTCAGACCTTAAATGTGGCATAGCAGATACAAAATTTTACCTACTTCAACCATCTGTTCATATGATGTAATGCCACTGGTGACTTCAGCTTGCCACAATTGTGTCTCTTGATTTCCCAGGACACTTATATTACGAACATCTAAAATGATATTAAAAAACAAACAAAGAAACAAACAACAATGTCTATAAGTTATACAAACTATTTTTAGGTAATTTAAATATACAAGTAATGTCTTTGTTATCGTTAAGGTGCTAAGTTTTAAAATATTCACTTATGATATATATATACACATATATATATACATATATAGGATATGTATGTATGTATGTATGTGTATATATATATATATACATATATAGGATATATGTACACACACACACACATATAGGTTAATATATGTGAGTATTTTAAGCCTTTGCTATGTTTGGTTCAAAGAAGTAGGGTAAAGAAAGTACCCATCTACTTCTCAGCTGCAGATTCCACACATCAATTTTGACCTGTTAGTTGTCTTTCTGTCCCATTTCTTTAATATATTATCTGTACTTGTAGCGCTGTTCTACACTGAACCCCTTGGCATGTCAACTAATAGCTGCCTCTGCCAGTTTTTTTTTTTTTTAAAGGATGCAAGCATAGTTGAACTCTCTCTTATAAGCAAGAATAAAGATTATAGAAGGGATTGCTATGCATGTATAATTCAACTTATTTATTTTGTTCTGAGACACAGTTAAATATTTACTTATGAATTTTTTCTGAAAAAAAATAAGGAAGCAGCTTTCTTAGAATTCTTCATTAGGTCTATCTTATGTTTTGTGCATAGCTTTCATTTTCTGAATTTCCACAGGCTTCCTAAAACTATGATTTTTTTTCACTTGCATCAACTTCTTGAGGACTATTTTAAAATAGCTATATTTTTTCCTCGAGCAACAACACTAGCAATATAGTAAAAATATGTTAAGAGAAGGAAAGTAAACAAATAATCAGAGAAGCATTTTATCTCTGTCCTCTACTATTGGGCTAGTTAGGACAAAAGTTAAATTTAATGCTTTTCTTTATTCTCATCTCACCCTCAGTGCTATATGCTGGCTAAGAGCTAAGATGGGCAATATTTTGTGAACAACAGGGCTGTATCCAGTTAGGAAACCTCACTGCTTGCATAAAAGAGCTTGACATCAACAAGCTCTGGTTTATGGAGCAAGCAAGATCACTTCCAAAGGCCCTGTTTTGGTGCAATAAGGGAAGTCTAAGCCAAAGAGTATTGCATTATGGAAGACCAGAGGAAACTGGGACATGGGTAGTCTTGATGCTTTCAGAACCAGACTGAAAATCCAGATCTGTTAGACCATATATAATCAGGACATACTTAATTGTGCAGTTCAAGCATATGTTGCTGGAAGGCGGGTCTGGAGGCCAAGCAAACAGTCCATGATAGGCTCAGTTTCCTATTCTGTAAACTACAAGCAATGGCTGAGGTTCACTTCTCACACAGAATGAACCCATTAAATCTTTCATATCACAAGTTCCCTGTTGCTTAAGATTCTCAGTGATCTGGCATCTGAACCTGCAGTTTCCATAACGTCCTCACTCGGCCATCTCTCACAGTGTCAATGTGTCCTTGATCTTCTTTTTTTATGACTACATCTTATTTTCAGGACTCAAGACTAGAAGACACAACAAGATACTGGGCAAATGCAATCAATTTTCTTCTCCAAGCCTAGCCTGCCAAGCAGAGTCAGTATCAGACATACTAGAACATTGTACTTGATACTTTAAGGAAGAGAGGTATGTCCTGTTGGTGCAGTCATATCTAATGGTAACAGTGAAAGTTAACAGTGAAAGCACAGCTGCTTGACAAAGATCCAGCAATGCTGAGCTGAATGGTATAAGACTAAAAGTGGAAGGCTGAATGATGGTGATTGTACCATTCAGCTCAGCACTGCTGGATCTTTATCAAGCAGCTGTGCTGGCTTTATGACTTTTGCTATTCCTATTAGATATAGCTGTGCCATCCTTTGTTCAAAAATGATATTCTGTTGGCAAAAGATTCTGTTGTACTTACCTAACAGTAGGGTTTATCTTACAGTTATAGCTTTGGGAGCTCAGGTTACAAACTGCTTCCTACTTCCTTTCTGCTTTGTAACTGCCCTGATACATTTTCCTCAGCACATTTCAGTTTCTCTTCCTTGAATATAGTCTATCCTTTTTCCTGATTTGTGTTCTCCCTATTCTATGTCAATAGGAGAAACCATGGAGAAACCTTTCTAATCTGCTACCGTATCCTGAAAACTCAGATGTTCCTGTCTCATTCTTGTAGAAATCCCAAAGGCAAATGAACTAATAACTACATTCAAGTGGTTTAATCCCCAGTACTATAATACTGGGCAAAAGCCCATGGGTGGAGAGGACAAAGGCCCTTGGGTAGAAGCTGCTGTTGTTATTGTACCAACTGGTCACATAATCAAACTGCCTTCTAAATATTTCTGTTTAGGCCACAGAACTTGGATGTTCTCAACTTTGACCAGAGAAGCTTCTTTCTCAGTAGATAGTAGTTAGCAAAGAGACAGGTAATTGGTCATAGGGCTGAGAACAAGATCCTGAGTGTACATCTACAAATAGTAAATCTATATTAACCACAGTACCACCAAGGCGCAAAGAACATCTCAGAAAAGGAAGCAGAGAGAACATAAAAGTCATAGGATGAATAGGAATGTGCTGATGCTATCTTTTAAATTTGGCATGGCCATCCCACTCTTGAACTCACAGCAGCTGTGTTCACTTGCATGGAACAAGCACAATGCCAAGCAAGGGAAAACATGAATACATGAGATAGACGGGCTGCAGGTACCACTCCTTACTGAGAAGCTATTGACAGTGGATAGTCGCTGAGGAGAAAGCACCATTCTTTTTTTGAGGATGTGGCCTGGTAGGTTTTTCATGCTGAAATGGATGGCCCCACACCCATGCTTATATATGTAGCACTAATTGGACTTTGTGGGTCATTAAAAAAAAAGGAAGAAAGAAAAAAATATAATATGAAGTTGGTGGGAGAAGGATTGTTGTGTGATCACAAGGAGACCTGAAGGAGAAAATTCAGCAGATCATTGAATATGATGCATATGGAGTTCTCAAGTTCTCAAGAATAAAAAGAAATTAAAAACAAGCTCTTTTTGGCTGCTTTTATATTTGTATTCTAATCATGATTATCATCAAATACTTAATTCATATTAAATAACGTATAATCTGCAATTTTTTGAAAACTGTCATCTTTGGTCAGAGGAACAGGCAGACTAGCTGCAGATCTTAACTTGTCCCTCAAATCCTCCAAATCCAAACCTCGTCTTGTCCCCAGCTTCTCAGCAGGCCACCAGCTGCTGCTGCTTTGTGCCCCTGCTCGAATTTGCAGTGGATCACACACACCTTCTCCTCCTAATCTCCCTCCCCCAACTCATGGCTTTATCCTAGCCCTTACCTCCAGCAGACACTACCTGGGAACCCACAGACCATGGACCAGAAAACAAACAGGCTAAATGCAGATTTTCACTTCTTTCCAGAATCCTCCAGGTCCAACCCCCCAGGTTCATCCCTGGCTCTATAGTAGACCTTTTGATGTGGCCTCTTCTTAATCTCTCTCTGCCCGAATTCCCAGAGGACTAAGCCAATCCTGGTGTGATATCCTGCTTTTCTCCCTCCTGGGTACCCCTCTTTCTCTTCCAAGCCCATCCCCATTCCTAAGTTTCAGCTCCCAATACCTAAAAACACATTTTCCCTAAAACCCAGATGGCCACAACCATCAGGATCCCAGCAGAATTTCCTACCAGGCAACACACAGCCAACACACTCTCCTACAACCCTGAAAGGCAAACAGAAGCCAAGAAACAAAAGACCTGCCCAAGAAAGACAAGACCAGACATCAGCAATTAGAATAACAATCTCCCAAATACAAGATACCATATGTCTACAGGACAGAGTAAACACACAATCAATAACAACCAGGACAATGTCTCTACTATAGCCCAGCAAGCTTACTCAGGTAGGTCCTGAGTATTCTAACATAGCTGAAGAACAAGAAAACAACCTTAAAATAGACTTTGTGAATATAATAGAGGTCCTTAAAGTGCATATTTACAAATTTATTTTTAAAATTCATGAAAACACACACATAAAAAAGTAGAAGGATATAAAACTATTTAAAACTTGAAAGTGAAAACAGAATCTGTAGAAAAAAATCAAAGCTGAGGGAACCCTGGAAATTAAAACTTTAGACTCTTGGACAGGAATCTCGGAGTCAAGCCTCACTAACAGAACGTAAAAGATAGAAGAGAAAATTTCAGGCATTGAATAAATGACAGAAGGAATGAATACGCTAGTCAAAGAAAGTATTAAATCTATAAAAAACAAAGCAATACAAACAACAACAATAAAAACTTCAGGCACAAAACATCTAGGCAATTTGGGGCACGATGAACAAGGTCACATTTAAGAATAATTGGAATAGAGGAAGAAGAAGAATTACAGGTCAAAGGCATAGAAAATATTTTCAACTAAATTACAAAAAAATATTTCCCTAACCTAAGGAAGGAGATGCTGATCAAAGTACAAGAAGCAGAACTGAACCAGAAAAGAAGTTCCCTCAGCACATAATAATCAAAACAATAAACATACAGAACAAAGGAACTTGTTTTTAAACAAGTGTTAGTAGTAGTAGTAGTTGTTGTTGTTGTTGTTGTTGTTGTTGTTTCTACTAGCACCTTTTATAAGGCTGGGTTTGTAGATAGATATTGTTTAAATTTGGTTTTATCATAGAATGTCTGTGCCGACAGACTATATCCAGCAAAACTTTCGGTCACTATTGATGGAGAAAATAAACAGTCTACTAATACTACTACTAATAGTAATGTAACAAGAATCCACAATTACTGCTCACTGATAACTTTCAACATCAATAGTCGCAATTCTCCAATGAAAATATGAAGACTCAGATAATGTATTTAAAAACAAGTTCCATCTGTCTGCAACATTCAAGAAAACATACTTTAATATCAAGGATAGACATCACCTCAGATAAAAGGGTTTGAAAAGGTATTTCAAGCAAATGGACCTAAGGAGCAATCTAGTATAACCATTTTAATAAACGTCTAACCATAACTAACAAGCAGAAATCGAGAAGGATACTACATACACATCAAAGGAACAATCCACTAAGAGGACAATTTCAATTCTTAACAACTCTACACCAAACACAAGGGCACCCATGTTCATAAAAGAAATACCACTACAGTTCAAACCAAACACACACACACACACACACACACACCTTCATATAGAGACACACATACACACATACAAAAAAACAAGGAGTTAAAACAATCTTGAATAATAAAAGAAATGCAGGAGGTATCACCATTGCCAATTTCAAGACTCACTACAGAGATATGGTAACAAAAACTGCATTTAATTAGCAAATAAACAGAAACACTGATCAGTGAAATCAAATTGAATACTCAGACAGAAATTCCTGTATCTACTGACACCTGCTTTTTGATAAAGAGGCCAGAAATAGAAATCGGGATAAAGAAAGTATCTTCAACAAATGGTATTTGTCAAACTGGATGGCTGCATGTAGAAGAATCCAAATAGATCAATATTTATTACCCTGTAGATCAAAGACTTGAACATAAAGCCAGATACACTGATCATGATAGAAGAGAAAGTGGGAAATAGACTTGAACCCACTGACACAGGAAAAGAGTTTCTGAACAGGCTCTAAGATCAACAGTTAATGGGATCTCATGAAAGCGAGAAGCTTCTACATGACAAAGGACACTGTCATTTGGAAAAAGTGGCAGCCTACAAAATGGAAAAAGATTTTCTACATATCTGATAAAGGGCTAACAGCCAAAACATATAAAGAACTGAAAAAACTAGAGATCAAGAAACTAAATTAAGTGAATTAGAAAAACGGTACAGATCTAAACTAAGAACTCTCAATAGAGGAAACTCAAATGGCTGGGAAACACTTAGGTAACTGTTCAATATCCTAAGTTTTCAGGCAAATGAAAATCAAAACTACTTTGAGATTTGATCTCACACCTGTCACAATGGCTAAGATATCACAAAAGTGTTAGCTCATGCCGGCGAGGATGTGGAGCAAGGGAAGCTCTTCTCCATTACTGATGGGAGTGCAGATGTGTACAGCTGCTGTGGAAATCAGTATGGTGGATCACAAGAAGATGGGAATCTATCTACCATAAGAATCAGCTACACCACTCTTGGCATATACTCAAAAGGTAATTTATCCTCTCACAGAGATATCTATTCAACCATGTTCATTGCTACTCTATTCATAATAACTAAAAATTTTAAACCATCTAGATGTCCTTCAGCAGAAGAATGGATAAGGTAAATGTGGTACATTTACACAATGGAGAATCACTCAGCTGTTAAAAAAAAAAAAAAAAAAAAAAGACATCATGAAATTTGCAGGTGAATAGATGGCACTAGAAAAATAAACCTGCACAGAGCCAAGGGCCTCCCCTCCCACTGATATCAGACAAGACCATCCTCTGCTACATATGTATCTGAAGCCAAGGATCCCTCTCTGAACACTCCTTGGTTGGTGGTCTAGTCCCTGGGAGAGGTAACTTGGAAGGGTAATATCATTTGAGATGTATATGAATGGAATTATTAATAGAAAACAAAGAAAAATAAACCTGAATGAGGTATCCAGAACCAGGGGTTAGGTACAGTGTAAAGGATTAAAGGACACAGATATATCTTGTAAGGTAGGAGAAGCAGAATTGATAGTTATGAATGGATGGAGGGGATTGAAACGGGATGATTGAGTGGGAACAGAAAGGAGTAAAAGGGATGAGGGACAGAATACAGGGAGAGTCAACTCAAACTAACAGCCATCTGAGAGACAGCATGGAATGCTAATACAGCAGAAGCTTCTAAAACAGGTGCATATATAAAGGTGTTCTTGATGAAATTGCCAAATACTTAAGAAAACAGAGTCCCAACTGGCTATCTCTTGTGACGAAATGAAGCTTTCGGAACTGAAACTGGATTACATCTAATTGAGATCAAGGTCAAATGGGTTCCAAGGAAATTCCCGAACAACCCAGGCTGTTGTCAAGACTGTAGGTGGCTCTTCACAAACTGAAAGCAAATCCCTGTTGCTGAAGGCAACACCTACACAACTACTCAAACACGGAGACGTTTGCCGGGCACCTACAGAGACTATATCCCTATGTTCTAGTGTCTTTGGTTCAGGAAGGTATTTTGCACACTAACTACCCTGCCAAAAGAGAAACGTAAACTCTAAGTGAGCTACAAATCCTTTGCTCTACAATGGTGTCTTGATGGGAAAATATGCTAGGCAACGGTGGCACAAAGTCTGTGGAAGTAAGCAACCAGTGTCTGATTTGACTTAAGTCCCACTCCATGAATTGAAATCCATACCAGACACTGCTTGGGTGAACAAGAACCAGAGACTAGATAGTCAAGGGACCTATGGGAAAACCAAATATTATACTTTAAAGAGGGGGGAAGGGTAATAAAGTAATTCCTACAGATATTCTCATAGCTCAGCCCCTGCTCAGTCATCTTTAGAGAAGCTTCTTTCTGCAGCAGAGGGGAACAAATATAGAGACCTAACCCAAGATATTATGCAGAGAATGAGAGCTCTTGAACACAGAGTTCTAAATGGGATTGTCTCCTTCTACTCAGAATTCAGAGAAGGAAGAGGAGGAAGAGGAGGAAAGAGCATAAGAGACAGCAGAGGATACAGGACACTAGGAGAACAAGGTCCTCTAAATCAACATGATCAAAGCTCATACACACCCACAGAGACTGATAGCATGCACAGGACCTGCGTGGATCTGTACCCCGTCTATGTATATATTATGGCATCTACCTTAGTGTTTTATGGGATTCCTGAGTGTGTGAATGAGTGGGTCTCTGATTCTTGTCCCTTTTCTTGGGTTCTTTTGCTTCTATTTCTTTGCTTTGTCCAACTCCAATGTGTTAGGTTTTGTTTTGTTTTGTTTTGTTTTAATTATGCCTTAGAAGCCTGTTTGTTTTCTCATGAGAGACAGAAAGGGAGCAGACCTGGATGGGAAAGGAGGTGGTGAGAACCTGGGAGGAGTCAAGGAAGGAAGACAGTAACAGGATATATTATGTGAGAAAAATAAAATAAAACAAAACAGTTTTCAATTTAAAAAACTGTAATCTTAAAGTTCAGCTAAAAGCAATGAATAATACCTTTAAAAATTAGGTGAATTTAGTATCTTCTCTGAGATTAGAAACAAGACAAAACAAAAGAAACAAAAACATGTTTCTTTCCTTCCACCAGGTAAATATTCTTTCTAGTTCTTATCTCACCAGAATACATCATAACCATCCTTCCGTTTTCTCTCAATAAATGGAAATCCTTTAAAGAAACTGTTTGTCATTGTATTGGTTCCTCCATAATATAAAGTAAACTATCTACAGAGTAAACAAAGAGAAAATGGTAAGAGTGTAACGACAAACCTAACCGACAAAGAAAATCCACTACAATTTAAAATGAAAAACAAATATGCACTTAGGTAAAGTAGCTAACCAACAAAAATGTCTTAAAAGATCTATGTATGTATTGGGAAAAACATCTAAAATAACACACTTCAATATAAAAAAATAGGGTGATGGATAAGATCATATCATCTGCAAATAAAGCTTGACTTCCTTCTACTTGTACCCCTTGATCTCCTTCAGTTGCCATGTTACTCTAGCTAAGACTTCAGGTACTATACTCAACAGGCGTAGAGGGTGGACAGCCATGTCTTGTCTTGTTCCTGATTTTAGGAGAAATGTTTTGACTTTCTCTCTAATTAGGTTGATACTGGCTATATAGACTTTCTGTAAGTTCCTTGTATCCCTAGTCTCTCCAGGACTTTTACCATGAAGAGATTTTGCATTTTGTCAAAGGCCTTTTCTGCATCAAATGAAATAATCATGTGTTTGCTGCTCTTTGGTGTGTTTATGTAAATTATGTTTATTGATTTACAATGTTGACCCAGCCCTGAATCTCTGGGGTGAATTTGACTTGATCATGCCGCATAATCTTTTTGATGTGTTCTTCATTTTGGTTTTTAAGTATTTTATTGAGAATGTTTACATCTATCTTTATAAGAAACATTAGTTTATAATTGCCTTTTTTAAATTGGGTCTTTTGGTGTCAATGTAACAGTGGCTCTGTGAAAGTAATAGTAACTATCCATGAGACCAGCTCTCTGATAAGCTAGGTTTGGTGAAAGTTGGTGCAAAGAGACCAATCAGCATAACCAATACATGCTGCGTTCTCCTCCTCTGCCCTCCCTAGGACAGTGTGTACTAACTGACCTGGGAGGCTCCAGAGTGAGGCTTCTGAGCCACTCCATGGCTCAAATCCATGCTGTAACTTGATGTTCAATTCTGGTCTGGTCATGCAGTACCCTGTAAAAAGGAAATGAGGTAGTTGATCCAAATGTGCCAAGTCAGGTCCAGTGATAAAACACAGCAGTTCTACTTCAGGAACTCTGCTAAAATGGATGGTTTTGAAACTCTTTGGAGACAAGATTTATATTCACATTCTTTACTGAATGGGATATTATTTTCAAATCACATTAAGCTGTATGATAGCATAAAATAATGACTGTTCTTAAACTTAAGTAAACAGAATAGAAAAATAAAAGATAACACAATGAAATAAAAAAAACACATATTTAAGGCCACCAAATAAAATGAGGTCATCAAAACAACAACAACAACAAAGCAAAACAAAAAACAAACCCAAATAAACCAACAAAAACAACCCAGAAAACCTAGAAAGTTTGCAGGGGAACTAGCTCAACTAATGAAGTATGTAAAATGCAAAACGACCTCATAGAAAATGGACCAGGTATAGAGAGAAAAAAATCTGGCTATTTTAAAATAACCCAGAAACATGAAAAAACTGAAAACTGGGGTGGAGGATGGAAGAAACATGCCCTATACACAAATATACATGCAATCAAATATTCATTCAAATAAAAAATAATGTTTTGATTCATAAGCACTGACATATTAATTTTGTTTGGTTAAGAAACCAAAAGAAAAAATGAACTTAAAGAGACTGTGTCAGCATGCACAGGAGTGAGCCAAAATCAAGCCAGACAAAGTCCCACCATGGATGGGGAGGTGGTTACAAAGTTCCATCCCTAACTGAGTGATGACTGGCAACGAATGCCTGCTGGGAGAGTCCCTTTTCTTTAGAGATGAGGCTCCTGAACCCTGCCTATGACCCAGTAGATGGCCCTATATACAGGCATCTCTAGCAGCACTAAGTGGACTCATGACGTCACAGCAGCTGGAATTACCTAGAGAGGGCTTACACAGGATCACAGGAACAAAAGTTCCAGCATGAATGGGGAGGGCCTCATAAATCCCCATTCCTATCTGAGGAGCTTTAACAGCGGAAGTCTGGTGAAGCCAGTGTTCTTCAGTGACGTGGCTCCTGGTGGGGTGTCCATGCTCTAGTCTATGGCTCTACACACTTACACAAGCACAACACTGACTGAATTTGGTGGGCTATAAAATGAGGATACTAAGTTGAGAAGGGGATATAAAAGAGGGTCTGGGAGGAGCTAAATGTTGACATGATCAAAATACGTTTTATATGGGTATGAAATTCTCAGAGAACAAAGTAGAAAAACAAGCAGACACACACACACACAAGCACACACACACACACACACACACGGAGTGGGGGATAGCCAAGTTCTTACCTGCTTCTTCATATACTAGTATTGGAATGATTTTTAAACCAGACATGGACATAACAAACTACACAACCAATAATATTTCTGATGAACGTGCATTTAAAAATTCTCATCAAAAGTAGAAAGTTAGAAAGGAAGATAAAGTGATGACAGTGATCACATGTCAATCATCTCAGTTACAAAATATTCACTTTACAGAGACTGTGCAGAGACATCTGGGACCATGAAGATAGAGCATTTTTAAATATGCCAGAAACATGGCCAACAAAAACAAAAACAAACCAACAAACGGGATTTCACTAAACAGAAAATTGACTATAGAGAAAAGCAAGGAATCAACAGGATGAAGACTCAACCTTAAGAATGAGAAAATATTGGCAACATGAGATTCAGAATATGTAAAAATTCAAAAACAGCTTAATAGCAGAAAGCAAGTGACCTGATGCAATCTGGGTAAACAGCCTAAATGAGATACTTTCCCAAAATGCAATACAAAAGAGATAGACAAATGAACAAATGTGTACTACCCAACCATGAGGGAGATGACCATCAAAACCACAAGGAAGATCACCCCTGTACTGCAGTCACAATATCTATGTTCGTATCTATGATATAAAAGAAACAATACTCAAGAGTCACATAACCTGATATGCAATATGATAATATGATACTGCTCAAAAAGCCATGTGCAGAACTAGCACACCCCACTATTGGCCATGCGGAGATAAACGGAAATAAAGTCAGTCTTATGCCAAGAAAGTGTCACTCCTCTTTACTGCAGCAGTTATTTAAAAGTCAAGGCACATAATCAATGTAGGTGTCCATCAACACAGGAACAGACAAAAAAAAAAAAAAGGCGGCACATGTCAACACTTGAATATTCATCTATTACAACAAAAAATGTTACTTCTAGTGACATGGGCAGGAGCCACAGGTATCATGTTAAGACTAGCACAGCTATTTCCTGTTTTTGAAATATGCATCACCATCTCAAAACAAAATAGCTGTGGTGGCCTTCAGGATACCATGGCCTTCACTCATGACAACAAAGTAAAGAAAAATATATCACAGATATATTTTTGAATGAATATTCTTTGACCATATTCATTGCTACTTCTTGTTACTGTTACTACTTAGACTGGCGTTTTCTTGGGATGACTTTCTAAGCTCATTGGCTCTGCTTAGCTCAGGCTACCATACTCTGTGGCCTGAAGCCAAGCACAGCTTGGAAGCTGCTAGAGGCCACAGGAGCGCCACAGCTAGAAACGGCCAGTTGGAAACACTGGCCCTGGCACCCATAAGATTGGCCCTGCCAATCTTCCACGCTGTCTGCACTAGACTGGGCTGAGCCCAGACCATCCAATCATCCATGCCTTACCGGTAGAAGTGAGACTCTAATGGTTAAAGATTATCCAATAGCTTTATATATTTGGTAATGCTCAAATATCAAGATGCCCACACAATTGAAAGTATTAATCAATTAACTAACCTAGATATAAGTTGTTATCCAGGGCTGCTCTCGATACATGGGTGGCTCTCCATGGCTCCTACATCTCTGTCCTCTCTCTTAGCTCCTCCTCTTCCTTCTCCTTCCAACTCCTCACTCCACCTGTTCCCGATCGCTGAGCTTTATACGCATGTAGTGGGAAGTTATCCCACTACAACTTCTCCCCGTAACTTGTCTACATTCACCCCACTCTCCTCTCCACCCTCTCTCTGACACCATTGCCTGTAATGTGTGCTGCCTATATACCCATGGGTATCTGTGGGGCCATCACTATAGCATGGTCAACCTATCAGGAGCCACAGCCCTAAAGAAAACTAACTGAACTTCCTCAACAGCCAAAATTGTCCATAGTTTCTTAGCTTGGAGTTGGGGCTCATGTACCCTCCCTACCCAAATCCCATGCTAGAACACTGACTGATTTACCTGGTGAAAATTTTGTATAGGCAAGCCTAGCCACTGTGAGTTTCCCAGTGGAGCAGCTAACTGAGATTTCAGAGAGGAAACCCCCCACACACACACACACATACACACATACACACCACCAGCTTCATGTGACATAAAGAGGTAAGAACTAACTAGGGTTGAGATTTGGGGTGATACAACTTTCTCAAAGGACATTGAAAGGCTCACTTCTTTACCAAATGGAATGATGGAATCTCTCTTTGGGCTAGTGAGGCACTGCACATTTGGGTGTATAGGAATGGCCTTTATAGGTTCATATTTGAATGTTTGGTCTAAATTTGGAAGGACTAGGAGGTGTGGCCTTGTTGGAAGAGGTGTGTCACATGGGGCAGACTTTGAGGTTTCAAAGGACTGCTGTCATTCTCAGTGTGCCTCTCTGCCACCCACTTGTAGTTTGAGATGGTAGTTCATAGCTGTTTCTGCTGCCACGTGTCTGTTCCACTGTCATGTGCTGTAACCCTCCAAAGCCATAAACTCAAGTAAACACCTTCTTTTAGAATTTGTTTTTGGTCATATGTTTTATCACAGCAATAGAAACTGTAAAAGTAAGATGGGCAAATAGATACTTCTTTTCAACACCCTAAGAACATGATAAGACATGAAAAAAAAATGTCAGGAAAAACAATATAAAATCATGCATCTGCTAGCCAAACTTGACCTCAAATAAGAAACTAAGTCTCTACAAAACGTACTTGAGCAATGAAACAGCGAGGCAGTTTTAAGTGGAGAAGCATCTTTAGGCCCTGTCTGACTCATAAAGCCAACCACATTCCAGTCTGGCTCTGGGTAAAACTTGGCAAAACCAGCTCACCATGACAGGCGTCTGATGACACTCCCATCACCCATCCTGCACTGACTGACCTGGAAGGTTCCATACTGAGGTATCTGCTACTCTCCATGGCCCAAATTCACGTTCCAACATGAGGATCAACTCAGGTTTGGTCACACAGCAGCCTGTAAATGAGAAGTCTTGAACAGTTTCTGCCAGTGTGCAGTCAGGTTCCCTGATGACAAATGCCCTTCCATGGGCGGAACCGTGCTATCATGGGCAAATCAGAGACTTTTGTTAGAAAGTATTTACAATCACCTCCTTCACAGACTTGAATCTTACCCTTGTGTGGCATTAAACTACGAAGATACATAACCCCAAACAGCATGGATATGTAAGTAAGCAGAAGAGAGTATGACATAACCCCAAACAGCATGGATATGTAAGTAAGCAGAAGAGAGTATGGAAGCAAACACCATGAAACAGGAAAATAATGCATGATTATTTAAGAATAAATTAGAAAAGAGCAGGAAGTCATGAAAAAAGAAAGAGTTGGAAACAAAATTAGGAGGAGAATGCTGAGGCTGAAGAGACGGTACAATGGAGGAAAAAAAAAAAATCTACATGGTTCCCCGGACAAGGAAGCTAGCTCAGAAGGAGCACTCATCACTCCAGTGGGTGGGTGGGGGGGTATTATCAAGTAGTCAACGTCATCAGTGGTTCCTGACATAATGACTTCTGTGCCACAATGGACTGTACCCTGGAATTGTGAGCCACAACCAATTACTTCCTCCTAAAGCTGTTTGGCCCGGGAATAGCAACAATAAAAATAACCAATATACATAGTGTGAAGAATGAACTCAGGTAAACCATCTAGCCTTTTTTGATCTCTTGGGTGTGTGTGTGTGTGTGTGTGTGTGTGTGTGTGTGTGTGTGTGTGTGTGTTAGGGTTTTCTGTGTAGCCTTGCCTGTCCTGAGACTTGCTTTGTAGGTGGTGACTGTAGAGCAAGTATCTTGTGTCTGTTTGGATGTGGCATCTGTCAATAATAAATCTTATGGCCTACACTATAGGCAAAAAACAAAAGGTGGAACATCCAAGAGGCAGAAAGGATTTTAGGATAGTGCTAGGCATAGGAGATGTGCCCCAGAAGATGTGATGAGACAGATGCATGGTACCCGAGCACAGGTAACCAGCCATGTGGCAGAATATAAATTAGAATAAATGGGTAATGATCTGGTCAGAGATGAGCCTAGCTATATAGCCAAGGACTTGTAAATATATTTTAAGTCTGAGTCTTATTTCTGGGAACACACGGACAGTAGACCAGGCTGGCCTGGAACTTACGGCAATCCACCTGTCTCTGCTGGGATTAAAGTTATGTATTACTACTGCCTTGCCCCAGTTGGGTTCTTTATCACCACTAAACTCAATTCTTTGCAAAACTGGAAGTTACAGGGTATGTTTTTGGTCACTGATTCTCCTTGTATCTATACCTGTAGTCAACAGATCTTTTGCATCTCCCTAGGAAAGCCACAATACAAAAGAGAGCTATGTCAGAGAAAGAAAAATGCTATATTTTCTAGTTACAGTCAAAAGCTAAAGGCAGTTTCAAAGAAATAATGGGAAATAAACTACAGTGTGAAAAGGGTATGGGGACTGGGAGGAGAGAATGTATAATATTTACTGGGGTAGATGTGGGCAGAAATTAATAACTTATGGTTCTCTAATATGGAAGTAAATAAATAGTGGGCAACAACTAATTAAATATTTCAAAATAGCTGAATGGTTTTAAATTTTCCTATGTTAAACAAGTAGAATATGGCTAAGTGATCACTGTTCTGATTAACTGATCTTCTGATTATACAATATCATCTGATTTGTTTAAATGTGTTGCAAAGCCACACTGTACTCCAGAAATGCATGCCATTATCACATATCAGCTCAAAGATACAATGTAGCCGGGCGGTGGTGGTGCATACCTTTAATCCCAGCACTTGGGAGGCAGAGGCAGGTGGATTTCTGAGTTCGAGGCCAGCCTGGTCTACAGAGTGAGTTCCAGGACAGCCAGGGCTACACAGAGAAACCCTGTCTCGAAAACCAAAAAAAAAAAAAAAAAAAAAGATACAATGGAAAATTCAGGTTGAAAGTTCCTCTACTTATCAACAGAAAACAACTGCCACTGAGCATGACAGGGAGCTACTCACCCAAGGACACCAGGCTACTGTAGTTCTCCAGTGTCACATCCCTGTAGAGCAACTTCTGAGCCATGTCTAGGTCCTGCCACTCCTCCCAGGTGAAGTACACAGCAATGTCCTCAAATGACACTGACTCCTGGAATGACAACGCTTCTTATCAACCCAAGTCCTCAGACTTGGGAATAAAAACTGGGACTCGTTCTTTTCTGTGTAGGAGTGACTTGCTAGTACCTTATGTAAGCTGCAGCTTGGTGTGCATTCTTTATCATCAAAGAAAGCAACATCAATCCAAATGTCCCTTTTGTTAATGTGGACTCACAAAAATATAATGAAACGAAATCTACAGTGTATCCATAACACATTAAGGAATGAAAATATGTATCCCTTCTTATATTAAACTGACCAAGAGAGAGCCCAAATGTGAACTTTTCATTTCTTACCCTGTGTTGTCCTTCTGCCCCTAACAAAGAGCTTCACTGTGTCTTCATTAACTAGCACAGAAAACATGCGGTGGAAAGTAATGAGGGGTCTTTGCAGAAAATTTTAAGGGCTGGAGAGATGGCTCAGTGGTTAAGAGCACTGACTGCTCTTCTAGAGGTCCTGAGTTCAATTCCCAGCACCCACATGGTGACTTACAACCATCTGTAATGGGAACTGATAAACAGCTACAGTATACTCATATACATAAAATAAATAAATCTTTTTAAAAAAAATCAAAGAAAAAAGTTTAACAGAGTTTTGCATGGTAAGAAGTTACTTTACTGCTCCCTACTGACCCGGAATAGCAAATATAACTACAAACAGATGTTATCAAACCATATCCACATGTTACTCCCAACAATGTGGGTGAGTATTTGTTGCTTTCAACCTCGGGTAATTTCAGCAAATAATCAACATAACACATACATATAATACTCTGGGTCACGGGCGTGGAATAGTTCATAATTTAAGATTAAAGCCGTGCATTTAGTTTGAGTCTGAAAAGCTGACTACATGGGAAATTCAAGGCATAGTAAGATTGCTTACATTGTTCTCTTAAAGGCACATTAAACTTAAACGGGCTCTGTGAGTACACAGCAGGATAGCAGGTTAAGTAATTGTCTTAAATTTTCTCAAAGTCTACTATTAGCTTGGCTGTCAAGTCCAAAAGAACTTTCATTATCTTTGCAGTCAAGAGACCCTTCAGAAAAGTGTGTCCGTAGACACAGAATACATATGTATACAAAGTTTGTGTTACTAGCAAGCGAAAAGCATACACAGACTCAATCACATAAAGGTGACATGAAATCTGTGAAGAATAACTAAGCCTGTGAAAAGGCAGACGTCACAGTTGGTGGTGTAGTGCAATGGTACACAGCAGGTCTGGATGGAGCAAGGGCATGGGTCCAACTCCCAGGAAACATTGAATACAGGATACATCCTATTCCTCGTAGTCACGTGACCACTAGCTTCCTCCAAGCCATCAGACAGGCTCTCACATCTGCAACAGCTTTGTCTGCATGGCTGTGACCAATCTAGCCTGACGTGTCCACGAGTGTCTTTGATAAATGCCTTGATTCTGTTCTTCACTACAAAACCTCATGTAACCACATCCACGTTGGAACATGTCATTTAGGGCAACTTAAATACATGCTACGGAACAGGGTGACTCATATCTGTCCCAGAATAAACTCTCTCTAATCCTTTTGAGGTGAGACCAGTGTTTTCTACAGACGAGAAATACGCAAACCAACTCATGTATCGTGTACCTTACTTTTCAAATTTTACTCAACTCTTAAAAGTTTGCTTAGGCACTGAACTGTTAAGTGACTGCTAAGCACTGGTAAGTGACACCAAGTTGCAGGGAACCTTTACTGAGAAAGCAGCAAGATGACACTGTAATAAACTTATTTTGTTCCTTTCAGACTCCTCATGAAATTCTCTTAGGCAACTGCGGTCAAAGGTGGGATGTCCCAGAATGGGGAATCTCTCCTTTGCTTACTGGCCTCTGAGCTGGGCTGCTATTCCTTTACATATAAGTAAGTGATTGCAGACTCCACGGACCCGGCTCCTCTCTTGAAGGAAACCCATCTCCCTCAAAGTCCTCGCGTGCAAGTTGTGGACTCCAGCAAACCCCACCTTCCAGCCCAGTCCTCAAGGATCTGACAACAGCGCAGGCGCGGGAGGGACGGTCTCGGGGACCGCGGCGGAGGGTGCGGAGACAGCTTCCCCGCTGCAGGACGCCCGCACTCACCATGACAGGCTTTGCCGACATCCCGCGTCCTCCGTGGGCCTCCCCGCCGCGACTGTCAGGGGAGACAGGGGCCGCAGTGATCTCCGATCCTGCTGAACCAGCTGAGGCTACAGATCTAAGATGGCCGGGGATAGACAAAGGCCAAAGCGGAGCAGCGAAAGGCCCGCTCTCCTTGCTCGTTCTCTTGTGTCTGATTGGGCAATTCTCAGGCCGGTGCATCCGATTGGATAACACTTTGGGCTTGGCTACGAGTGACAGTAGTCACAACCAATTCGTGCGTGAATCAAGCAAAAAAATAAAAATAAATAAATAAATAAAGCAAGTTCTTGCTCACAGATGTTGTCAATCAGGCAGGGCTTCCCCCAACCCCCACCCCAGAGAGAACATAGCCCAGTACTGGCAATTGCGCTGGATCTAGAGCTGAAGGATTTACGGATTTACGGATTTACGGCTGAATATATATGTATTTATCTTATTCACAAATGGATACCACATAGTGACAGTTTTAAGCTGTGTTTTCCCAACTCTAAGCTTTAAAATGAGAAGTATTCCTGTAAGGCAGCAATGCCCGATTCAAGCAACATGGTAGGCAGAATTGAAAATTTCGTTAATTAGTTAGGTTAGTATGCATCATGACCTCTTCTGAAGGTTGTCGTTATACTTTGTTCCCATCATTCTCTGTTCTATTTTTCTTTCCCATTTTTCTCTTTAGACTCACATATATGTATTCTGAGAAGTGTCAGCTTTTTTTTTTTAATCTAAACAGGTAAAATTGCAATAACAACAATGGCATGATTTATTTCTCTTTATAGAAGAAAGCATTTTCACTCCCTTTGTTTTTGTGTGCTATTTATGACTAAATTCCAAACTGTTGTGAAAAATCTTATAGGAAAACAAATGACAATAAGAGAGATGTGCCAACCAGTGAGAATGCATTTTGCTTTGCAAAAAAAAAAAACGCTGCCATACTAGAAGTATGTCTTAAATTAGATTTCAGCTGGGTAAGGAGTTTCGGATACCTGAAAACGGAGATGTGTGGTGGTGGGCAAAGCCATGTAGCACCACACATGGATATCATGAACAGCTAATTCATCCAAGACCCTAGAACACATGCATCTAAGTGCTGGCTACACATTATAACCCCCTAGGACTTTTTAAATATTCCATATTTTAATTTCAATGGAATCAAAATTGGGGGAGTAGGATCCTGCACCCCAACATGGACATTGTTTGGAACTTTCCAAGTGAGTATTGTGTGAGGCTATTCCCAAACCACTGAGTGCAAGCATTCTCTGTACCCAGCTAGTTTCAAGTGTTTTCTTAAATTAAATATGAAAGCATTTGGTGATGAATTGTGGCCTTCCACTTTTGCCCATTAACCAAGTACTATAATTTGCTCGACTTAACCACTGCTACTCACTTTATTTCTGATTAAAAACAACTTTACAAATGTCAATTATACATAGTGGGTATATTTAAGGAGTGAACATTTTGCTTAAAAAATAAGAAAAGAAAAACATGTCATTTAACAAATAAAAGGAAAAATTGACATACATAGGGGCCCCTGCGGTGTTATAATAGTAATAACTGACCCAAAGTATTAAAATCCAGTCTTTAAGAATAAAAGTTAACTATAAGGAAAACAAACCTTAAGTCGTTGCACTTTATTTAGTGATTCTTTCCTTTTTGTAGGCTCTCTTTATGTACCTTAGGCTGAGCTAAAATTCTATATCACAGCTGAGACTGGTCTTGAACTCACAATATTCCCAGCACTATCCTGACTTCAAAGATAATGCAACACAACAGACTATGTCCGCACATGTGAGACTAGACAGGATTCTACTGTGATGCAGAGGGATAGAAGAATTTAATATTTTCATCATCTCTAGGATATTCTCTTATGATCATTTCCAAGCATTTGTTATTCCCATAAAGTCAAAGTGAAGTCAAGCTTGTTTTTAATAAGGGTTTCTCCCTTTTTTGTTTAAGACAGATTCTGAATTTTAATTCACGTTACCCAAAGGAAGATACTAAACTCATGAATCAATTGGCAATTAGGCAAAATATGTGGCATGCCATTATAGAAAATAATGAAACATTGCTCCCTGCTATAACACAGATGTCCCCAGAGAATACCCTGCTCTTTTTTGATGTAAACTGAAACTAGACCTCAAATGGCCTATGATCCCTTTCCTAGGAACTTCAGAAAAGGGATGTCTGTGTATAGGAAAACTGGATTAGAGTTTGTCTGGAGTCTAGAATGAGGACATAGGAAGGAAGTGAAATCATAGCTAATGATGGCAGTGTGTTACTCTGATTTCAGCGATGTGTTAAAAATCAACTGTGGCTATCACTGCAAACATGAGAATTCATTAAACTACCATGGTCTTGTCCAGAATATATGAGAACCCTAGAAACTGTCTGCATCATGTCCCAAGAAGCAGGCTTCTACTTGTCAGGAATTTCCATGCAAATTTTCAACACATTAATAGTTTTGGTTTACATAAAAATAATTTTTGTTTATACATGTCTGTATGTATGCACATGTATGTGTGGCGGTGCCGGAGAACACCAGAAAAGATTTTTGGATCCGCTTTGGTTGTGGATCATGGGAACTGAACCCTGGTAATCTGCATGGGAGGAAGTGTTCTTAACCTGAGCCATTTCTGTAGACCCTATTGTATTTTCTTACCCCTTTGAAAAAGGAATCTGTTTGCTGAAGTATATTTCAAAGTTCCCTGAAAATGTATTTTAGAAATCACCCACAATAAATTCCCTTTTGGTTCTGGCTGGGCACATATCTCAGTGGCAGGTCCAGAAGTGAAGGGAGAGAAAAGGGAGAGAGAGAGAGAGAGAGAGAGAGAGAGAGAGAGAGAGAGAGAGAGAGAGAAGAAGAAGAAGAAGAGGAGGAGGAGGAGGAGGAGGAGGAGGAGGAGGAGGAGGAGGAGGAGGAGGAGGAGGAGGAAAGAAGAAAAGGAAGAGGAGAGGAGGAGAGGAGGGAGAGAGAAAGAATGAAAGATAAAGCAAGGAGGTGATCAGGGAGGGATAAATATAAGAAGGGAGGGTGGTGAGGAAGGAGGTAGTGGTGGAGAGGGAGAGGAAAAGGAAAGAGAGAAAGGGAAGAAGGAAAGAAGGGAGGGATGGTGGAGAAACACAGAAGCAGGTAAGGTAAAGGGTCACAGGTCATCTTTGTAATCAGGGTAAGGCTGGTGTGGTCAAAGGTGTGTGTCTCAAGACAAAAGGAAGACAGACTGTGTTGACAGGATGGAGTCATCCTTAAATGCCAGTGTTTGTAAATCATAAAAGTCCAAAAAAGGCAAAGGATTGATTTATGGTAATCTCTGGAGGACATCAGAGCCTGCTGGTCCAGCCTGGCCTGGGCTAGGTACCTTTTTATTTTGAACACTGTAACATCTACAAGGGAACAGGGTCACCACACATTTGTGTCCCCACGTTTAGCATTGTGAGTTTTACCCACTTTCTAATTTAGGATCTTCGTAACTGTTTATGTTTCATTGTGACACACACAATCCTATGGAGAACAATGTGACAGCCCTCAAACAGCATTGGTGCCTGGGACAGAGTCAGAGGCACTGGCTAGAGATGTGGCATCTTGGAGCCTGCTGTGGCCTGTTGGCTCCCAGAGCCAGTCCCATAGTCAGAAGAAGCTGATGACACTCTGTCACCTCTCAGCCCTGGGCTGCCTCATTTTGCACTATGCTTCTGATCCCTTCAGTTCAGTCCCTTTTCTGCTCAGTAACTCCAGACCAGCCTGTTTCCCATACTGGGCTGAGGCGAGACAGTCTTAGAGATCCAGTGTCCTTATAAAGCTAGCACATGAGAGGATCTGGGATTCTTAGTATCCTCACTATCTCCCTTCTCTTCAGTGAAGTGCAGTTTCACAGGAAGTTCTATCAGAAGTGCTCTGTCTTTCTAGTAAGATAATGAATGGTGGCCTTTCCTGATGTTTGTAAACCTCCACTTCCTTCTTCCATATGATATATGAAATGTAAACTTTCCCCTGAGGTACTTAGAAGGGAGTTCCCAAACTGGCTCAGCTCAGGAATCTATACCATATTCACAACAAGGGATTACCTTATCTGATTATAATTCTACACTAGGCATCTTGAGAAATACTTTATAAAATCACATACTAAGAAGAAGAGGAGGAGCAGGAGGAGGTGAGGAGAAAGAATGGAGAAGAAAAGAGGAGGAAGAGGAGGAAAATGAGGAGGAGGAGATGAGGAGAAAGAGGAGGAAGGAGACGATGAAGCCCTACTCTGTCTCCTATCTTGCTAGGAATTCAAACCAGTGACTAAGTTATAGTGGGTGGGGCAAGTTTTCTACCATTGAGTTATACCCCAGCCTACTTATATCAGTTTTTCAAAGAGATTAATGCAGAGTGAACTGACACAATACTTGAGTTAAAAAATCTTTTGGTTTTCTTTTCCACCACAAAAGCAGGAACAGAGAGCCTTTGGGTTGTGATTCTCTCTGTACTTGATGAGGTGGTGTTGTCTCAACCCTCTCTACATTTTTTTTTTTCCCTATGTTTGAAGACTGCCATTTTGTGTATGACTAATCACTACCCCCATATCTCATGGGGTATCAGCTCCTCCCAGTAATGAAAACAACAAAAGAAAGCTAGCCAAGTATTCTAAAGGCTGAGGCCTAGAATTCTGTTTCTGATGATTAGCTACTACTTCTGTCTTCTCTTTACAGTTCTGTCCTGGCCACAGTCTCAAATGTCAAAAACAAACAAACCAAACAACCAAGAAAACCCTTCAAACATATACAGACAGACAGATAGACACACACACACACACACACACAGAGAGAGAGAGAGACAGAGAGAGAGAGAGAGAGAGACAGAGACAGAGACAGAGAAAGAGAGAGAGACAGAGAGACAGAGAGAGAGACAGACAGAGAGAGAGAGAGAGAGACAGAGAGAGAGAGAGAGAGAGAGAGAGTCTTAGTGTGTGTGTCTATGCTGGAGGACATGTGTCACTGGGGCTTAACATTTATGTGACATCCCCACATCACTCTCCGCCTCCAGCTCTAGCCACCATGTTTACTTATTGCCATGCTTCCTGGTCATGACACTGGAACCATAAGCCAAAGACCTTTTTTCTATACGTGGCTTTGATAATGGTGTTTTATCCCAGCAGTAGAAAGTAAGTAGCAGTACTGATGTGTGTTCTGGGTTCTTGTTACTGTCATGTCCTTAGATACAGCAGTGAGCCTGCTGCTTGGTAGTTACATGCCCACCCCAACCCCAATAGATGTACCTGGGTGGAGAGGTACGTGAACATATGATGGCTGTGAGAACCAGTCTGTCCAGCTTGTATCATCCTAGTAAACCTTAAGGATTCTTAGGCAATGACTCTTGGTGACAACACTTTCTCAGCCTTTTTCTTGTTGTAGAGGAATTTTGCTCGCTTCCTACATTGTAAGCTCTCCCTTACCATTCTCTAATAAAACTTCTTTCTAAATTAACCCTCCAGTTGGCCATGAAATTTGTTCCTTGAATTTACAAGACAAAAGACTTGCAGGTCACTGACCTGGGTTGGTTTTGGTGGCCATTGATTGCTTGGGACCCTAGCCCACTACAGTTAGAGCAGATCATCACACATTCATTTGCCTAATCGAGACATTCCTCACAGACATGCCCAGAGCTTTGTTTCCAGGTTGATTTTAAATACTATCCATCTGACTGCCAAGATTAGCTGCCACAGGTTGCAAGATTGCAGAATTCAAAATGCACTTTGGGAACAAAATTGGCACAATCTAAGTTGCTCTCAGGTGGTGCACACTGGGCCCTGCAGTGAGTAGGAAGATGGTAGAAAGCACCCCTCTTCTACAAAGACTTCATACTAGTCTAAGGTATATGATGGCAGACAAGCTGTATATGTTTAGGAACAAAACTTTTAGAAGTATATAAAGCAAAGCAAATGAACTTTAATATACAGAGTAGATGCTGACAAATGGTGCATATTTGTTTATTACTTTTTACTGTCATATATGATCTGTTGGCTTTTGACTGTAACAAATATCCCCACAGGATGCTAAGAATAGTTTGGGAAACTGAGCCAGGAAAAAAAATGCATGGAAAGGCTACATGTATTTGCTAAACTTCAATAAGGCAGAACTCTTTGAAAAGTACATTTAAATGAACAAGCAAGTCAACTATTGCCATACAATACCTCCATGCAGAAAGAAAGCTGACATATAAAAGTCCACACATGTAGTTATAAAATGAACAAAATACGCAAAAGTATCCAGGTGTGGTGGCTCATGCTTTTAATTCCAGCACTGATGCTGCAGAAGTGTGGAGTCTGAGGTGATGGGCCAGTGAATAGAGATGCTTGGTTCCAAGCCTGATGGTGGCCAGCTTCATCCAATAGTATTCTAAAACAAACAAACAAAAACAAACCCAAAAAAAACCAAAAAGAAAGAACAACAGCAACAACAACACAAAAGCAGAATTCCAGCACAACATTTAACTCTAGCCTAAGCTACATGAATCCTAGGATCATAGGAATTGATAATACTAGGTTGAAATAGTCTGGAATTCATGGCAAACATCTTGTCTTGGACTTCTGTGTGTTGGGATGAAAGCTGTGTCTCATCTTTCCCAGCTAGAACCTTCTCCCTTATTCCTTTTCCCTCCTCTCTAGCTGATAGGATGATCAAGCTTCTCCCTGTTTGTTTGTTTGTTTGTTTGTTTGGTCAGCTGTGAACCTATGGAAACTCACCAGGGTTCCTAGTTTGGGACTTCCAACATAGGTTGGAACCCGAGTTCTCTGAGGGTCAGACTTGCTTTTCTAGGAAGACTCTTGCTCATCTATCACTCCAGGGGTATCATGATACCAGCAGCCTACTGAGTGTCCTGAGGAAGGAACAAGACAGACTTCTCGGGGCTTTCTATGCCCAACCTAAACTTTCTTAGGAAAGAGGAGTTGCTTCCAGAGAATCTTGTATCATAGAGCAGAATAGAGGCTAGTCCCAGATCTTTCTGACACCAAAGACTATATCTTTACAGAGGAGAGTGAAGATGATAAATGATTTTGTTCTGCCAAGAAACCATGCCAGAAACTTGACTTCTGATTCACTAAGTCTCTGCTTTTATGTTTTAGTTCTTAGTCATTATATGATGACAGCCCAGTGGATGAAACTTAGATGGATGAGATAGAGACATAAGAGGTACAGCTGAAACTTCCAAGCAGGTTAGAAGGTTGTCATCTGTGGAAATCAAACACTTATATGCTATTATGGGGATAAAAACTGACTCAGTGCGGCACCTGAGGAAAAAAAAAAACAGGGAACCCCATTGGACAGAAGACCAATGGCTCAGAGAAACACATTCTCCAGAGAGGACTCATGGGGAGGAAAACAGCCACGGCCTCCTGTCCCTAGCCGTTTATTCTGTGTCTAGTGACTACAGGAGGTTGTCATCAGTCTACACGCCTACCAACTAAGCCACAATACTTTCCCTAAAGGTGGAATTGAGCAATGTGTTTTCTAGAAACCACTCCATTGCTCTAATATATATGCATTTAAATACATCGTCCAGACAGGCAAGATGGCATCTGACAGCAAGCCTGATGACTTGAGTTCAGTCCCTAGGACTCACATGATAAAAGAAAGTAGCTGCTACTATCTGTTTTCTGATCTCCACAAGTGGATCAACCAACACACACACACACACACACACACTAAATAAATAAATAAACAAACAAATAAATATTTTAAAATTAATATTTATAATTAAAAACATCATCCACCTAATAAAAACTTTTTTTGGTTCTCTGACTCTGCAATTCTGGTGTTGTAGGTATGCACTGCCATCCCTGGCTATTGACACCAGTGCTGGGGATATAAACTCAGGTCCTTGTGCTTAGAGAGATATTCTTATCCATAGCACCATCTCAGTCCTCTTGGGTTTTTGTGTATGTTATTTGCTTACTTGCCTTTTATTTTGTTGGGCTATGGGTTGAATACTGGGCCCGATCCTTGCTAGGTAAGCATGCCACAAGTGAACTTTATACCAAATTTTTTTTGTGTTTGAGACAGGATCTCATTGTATGGCTTAAACTTTTGTGTCTGCTTCACAATATTGTGGTTACGGAGGAGTGCCACTGAAGCTGGCTCTGTACTCAGTGCTAACGTTATGCTGAGTCTGTGGACAGATGCTGTATCATTTTGACTTTCATAACCATTTTTTTCATAAGCATTTTTTATCATCTTACAAGTGCAGAAACTACAGCTCAGAGAGACAGGGCAAATCGCTACCCATGATCTCACAGGCAGAAGTTGCAGTTTAAAGTCATGTTCACATAGCCTCAAACTCAAGATCCCTCTGCCTTTTGGCTTTAACATTCCTGGCATTCCAGATCTACTACCAGGCCTGGCTCAAGCTAAACAACTTGAGAGCCTTCCATTTCTAGGACCCATGTCTCCTAAGAACTCCCTCATCCTCCAGTTCCTACTGAGGGAACAATGCCATATCCCACACCCCTGCTTTGTCTCCACTATCTGATTAAGGCAGTTGGGGGAGGGGCACAAGGTATCAGTTTCCCAGGACTCCAAAGAATTGATCAGTAATGTTACAACACCATACTTCAGCGCCAGTGTGAAGTTCCAGCCCCAGAAGAAAGAAAGATTAGCTATTTCCTGTCCCAGATGTGCTTGTACTGACAGACACTGTCTGTGTGATGACAGGAATTTGCACACTGCCAAGGTCCTTCTTTCTCGTCTGCATCTCTGTATGATGTACTGGCTCTTGTTGAGGTTATTGCTTGATCTGTGAGTGACTAAGTTCTAGTTTTACCTAGATAATGAACGCCAGCCTGATAAAAAGAGCCATGGGTAAGATAGACAGTGTATAGGGCCATAGTATTGCATGACTATAGCCCAGCATATTGGAGACTGTGGCAGAAGTTTGAGGCCTGCCTAGGTATACATGGAGACTATGTTTCAAAAGGCTTAAATAAGTAAGTAAGTAAGTAAGTAAGTAAGTAAGTAAATACATAAGGGTGGGGATGATAGATGACTTCTAGCCTTAGGTAATGATGTGTTTATAAAAAAAAAAAAAAAAACCAAAGAGATAAAGAGAATATGTTCTATGGGTGTGTGGTGAGGTATGGGAGAAGGGGATGTCTCATCGGGTCCATGCCGAGGCATCTCTTCCCCCTGAGGGACCAGCCACAGGATGGTATAGTGTAAAATAGGGTTTATTCAGGGCATGGGGAGGGGAGTTAAGTGGCTAGTAGAGGCAGAGAAAAGCAGAGAGAGACAGAGAATAGAGAGGTAGAGGGCGGCCATGACCATGTGGAAAGAGGAGGAAGGGAAGAGGGAAGGGTTAAGGGTACAGAGGGATCAAGAGAGAGCAAAAGAGCAAGGAGAGGGCAGGCAGCCCCTTTTATAGTGGGCCAGGCCTACCTGGGTGTTGCCAGGTAACTGTGGGGATAGAGTTTAGACAGAATGCTAACAGGTAATGAAAAGAAAAAACAAAAAAATAAAATACAAGCATTATTGTCATCCATCAAGATAGACATTATTCCTTCATTCACATTGCACACTGGTTTCAACCCACTCAGTAATCCTATGAGGTAAGACCAACTGTTCTAGTTTTCTTTCTTTGGCTGTGACAAAACACTCTGACCAAAAGCAACTTAGGGGAGGAAAGAGTTTATTCAGCTTATATTTCCAGGTCACAGCCTGACACTAACCGAAAGAAATCAGGGCAAGAACTTAATAAGGACTCTGCTTGCTGCTTCTCTTGCTAGCTCATGATCAGCTAGCTTTTTTAATAGAGCCCAGGCCCCCTTGCCTAGGGGTGGTGTCACCCACAGTGAGCTACTCAATAAATATGCAAGGTAATCCCTCCCAGACATGGCCACAGACCAACCTGATCTAGGCTACTGCTTACCTGAGGCGCTCTTATCCGAATGACTCTAAGCTGTGTCAAGTTAACAATAAGAACTGACCCAGATGCCCCCTACCCACTGTTTTGTTTCTCGTTTTCCTCAATGAATGAGTCCTGCTATTGAGTTCACAGTCTAAATGGTAATAGCAGCAATTATTTGTGTGTATCATAAATCCTACAGTAATAACAGCAGCTCCTTTAATCTAGTATTTTGCTGTTTTGGTTTTGAGACATGGTCTTATGTTGAGCAGACTGACCGTGTCGTTCCTACCTACTAGAAAATATTCTTGACCTTCTAATCCTCATGCTTTTTCCTCCCAACTTGGGCCGTATTTAGCTCCATTAACCTTTCCAGCAGGCCCTAGAGGACAGAAAAAGGTTTTCTTAAGCTAATCGTGATAGTTCAAACCTGTCACAGGGGCTCTGTGATTAGTTCTGGGACAGTGTGGGCTATATATGAGCTCCTGTCTAGAAAAACAATTAGCATGTCTTCCTGAGTTGTTTCATTTTACATATAAGAGAGTTCAGCCTCTGTGGGGCAAATTAACTGGCTAGAAGTCACAAAGCTGATGATAATTGATGAGACTTGTATGGAGACCTCAGTATGAAACGTAGTGGGCTCGGGAAACAAGGAAACAAGGTGGATGAAAATTCAGGCTCTGATCTACTGCATCATTCTCCTCTAGTAGGGAAAACTGAGGCTCAAAGAGTCAGAAACAGCTGACTGCAGTTCTCAGCCTTAAGATTGAACTTCATGTCTGCTGGGGAATCTGAACACGTAACTTCTTGACTCTTTTCCTCCGTCCTAGAGCAATAGAAGAAACAGTCACAGGAGAACAAAAGAAAAGATATGGATGTGTACACAGGTGGCTTGTGCACGAGATGAGTGCTTGTTTGGGCTCAAAGCAGGACTTCTGTGACTTCACCCTTTCTGTGAAGTTTCTGAGGCTCATCCAGGGGATGCCTGTGTGAACCGGAGACGGTCAAAGAGTCTTCCCCACCTGGGTTATGATAAGCCAAGATGGAGGGGAGGCTGCTATGGGAGCTGGGTCTTTTTTGAACAGCTGAACATTCTGAGCCCTCAGAGACAAACACCTGCCTTTTGTTGGTGCTAAATCCTCAGCACCTCTTTTTGCATCTCCCAAGAGATATTCAAAAACTGCTCTTCCCATCAGGTTTGCAACTGGGAAAGGAGTCACATACTCAGAACCCATATGCACTTCATCACTGTATTACCATCCTTATTTGAAATATCAATAGAAATGATACCACCTTTCTGTGGGTAGCCTTTGCATATTGGAATTCATGCCCTTCAACTGAAAAAGCTTTAACTAGATTTTGGAGTGAAGGGCCTCGTTCCTCTCCCATGTGCTCAATTTGCCTTTTCTTTCAGTTATGCCTCATTCCTTCTTTGGGCCATGCCTCCATCCATAACCTTCTGATCTCTTCTTTCAAAACTTTATTTTTCTGCTTTCTCTTCCAACATGTTCTCAGAGCCTTGAAGGGTGATATATTCATGAATGCTGGACTACCATGCCAATACAACAGTCACTCCAACTATCACATGTTCTTAGTAGTTAACATGCTACAAGTCTCCCTATCAACAACCATAGCACATTGTAAGAGGTATCCCTCCTCTACAAGCCAAGCAGGCAAAGGCAGTGCTCTGTGGGCATAAAAATAAGTTTTCAGAAGAAAATTTGACAGCCGATCATGTCTACTCAACAAAATAATAGCAATTGCTTCCTCACTGGGACCTATGATCACCCATCTGTAAGTTTCTCTCATGACTTACTGTAGCAGATGTGAATTCTCTCTTGTAGTATGGGACTTGAATCTAATCTGAAAGTTGTTGGTTGTACCCATAATAGTCCACCCCACTATTTCACCAGCTGGCACATTTTGTCTTGCCTGTTGATAGTGTAGCATGAACTGGTGGCCACAATTCTCACTCAACAACCTACATTTGATTGACCTAGGCTGGGCACTGATGAAGATGGGGTGACAGCTGGGTAGACAGGCAGTGCTATGCTGGATAGAGTTCCCTACACTTGCAGTTGCTGAGGATGTATTTCACATAAAAGAGGTAGATTAGAGTTCCACTGTGAGCCACCTGTCTGTCCAATGATATTTAGAAGTTTTGTGGGTTTTTTTCTCCTATCGTATTCCTGTGTCTTAAGGCAGAAAAATCCTCTCCTTCAAAAGACAGCAAGGTTGAATTTTGTATATTATGGGGTTTTGAGTAACTGGGATACAGAATGGGGCCAAATTGCTATGAATTATACATCATCTCTGTACCAGGTTGTAAAATTCCAGAATCCAGGTATGAAGGCTCCCAATTGAAGGAGCCTTAGAGTACAGAGTGCAGGGGCCAAATGGAATGGTCAATAGGGAGCAGGGAAAAAATGTCTAGGGGCGTAGGTATGGATGGGACAGGGAATCCAGGCCCGATCATGGTATCTGAAGAAGATAGAATTACAATAAGAAAAGAACCAAATGTTTAAAGATTAAAATAATTTACAACTAGACTCAGGGAATGAGTTTCTGGAATCTGTATATGTAAGATCAGCAGAAATGAAGAACAGGTTCAAACCAGACTGACAGAAGGGAGTATCTTGGAAAGATAAAACCTAAGGAATCAAGTGGTCAGGAGACATGGAAATTAGATGTTAGTTTTGGGTGCCCCCTTGTCTGGACTCATAGAAACAGAAAAGGAAAAACCAAACTCCAAGGGCATAGTTACTGCCAGTGCTGAAGACTCAGAGAGTAAAGGGAGACCCAGTGTTTTGAGCATTTGATTATGCTGAAGTTTGGTCTTTTGTTTATATTGTAATGCTAAACACTGGATTATTGTTTGGATGCCTGGATGCCCCCAGGGATGAGAGAATCTACACATGCACAAATTATGCTATTTAACCTTGCCTCCCCCAACTTATCTCCTATTGGTTAGATATAGATGCCCACAGCCAGTAGCTGGACACAAGGGACATAGGTAGGTCCTGTGGGTCCTGAGCTTGGAATCTGAGGAGAACCACAAGCAGAGAGAAGAATGTGGGAAGAGGAAAAGATGCCATGGGTTGGGTGAGTCATAAAAATATGGCCACAAGGGCTGGCCAACTGAAGTTAAGAAATGTCCGGATGGAATATGACAAGTTATAATTTGGGGTTATTGATGGGGAAGTAAATTCTAATAGCTTAGAGGGTAGACATGGCCAAGCTCTAGTGCTGATTAAAGCTTATTATAATAATAAAAGTTGTATGGTTTTTATCTGGGAACTGAATGATCAAAGGCAGGGCAGAAACCTCTGACTGAGATTAAATACTTAGTACAACAGGGTTAGATGTGATTACAAGTGTCCCATGCTGGGTCACAAAGTCAGGCGTTAATGGAGGGCTTTAAGACTAAGAATTCAAGGCATTTGGGTGGGACTATAGGATTGATTCTGAATTATTTGGAACCAAGAACTCAGGGATCTTTGTAAGGAGCAGCTGGGTTGGAAGATTCAGAAACTTAGAAAGGTCAGAATTCAGGAGGGAAGCCCCAGGGATGGACAGATAGTAGAAGATCATACTGCTTCCCCTAACTTACATTTCAAGAAGGGACATCATTCCACCACAGTCACCTTGCCATCCCTCAAAGACCCCAAAGCTGCCAACATTGACTCTCTTGTTCCATCACCTATCCATCCAGCCTCTGAACACTATACTCATCAGTGGTGCAGCCAGAGTGTCTCAAGCTGTGGACACAAAGGTCTCCTTGGTCTCCTAGAAAGTACTCTGAAATGGTGAAAACCCAGGCCCTCATTTCAGATATTCACCCCTATTTATTTATGTATGTTTTTATTTATTTATTTTACAGCCAGATCACACACAGAGTTCCTCCCCCATCTCCTCCCCTTCTCTTCTAAGAGGGTAGTGCCCCCTGGGTATCCCCTCAAGTCTCTGCAGGGTTAGGCACATCCTTTCCACTGAGGCCAGACAAGGCAGTCCAGGTGGGGAACAGATTCCAGAGACAGGCAGATTTAGGGACAGTCCACACTTCATTGTTTGGGAACTCACATGAAAACTGAGCTGCACATCTGCTACATATGTGCCAGGGACCTTGGTCCAGCCTGTGTATGTTCTTTGGTTGGTGGCTCAGTCTCTGAGAGCCCCAAGGGTCCAGGTTAGTTGATTCTGTTGGTCTTCCTGTGGAGTTACATTCACTTTCAGACCCCCTCAATCCTTCCCCCAACTCTTCCATCAAAGTCCCTGAACTTTGTGCAATGTTTAGCTGTAGGTTTCTGTATCTGTTTCAGTCAACTACTGACTGGACCCTCTCAGAGGACAGTTATGTTAGGCTCCTGTCTGCAAGCATAACAGAGTATCATTAATAGTGTCAGAGATTAGGTCTTGGCCGTGGGAATCTCAAGTTGGGCCCTGGTTATTGGTTGGCCATTCCCTCAGTTTCTGCTTCATCTCTGTCCCTGGATTTCTTGTAGACAGGACAAATTTTGGGTTGAAAATTTTATGGGTGGGTTGAGATCCTTATCCCTCCACTGGGGGTCCTGCCTAGCTATAGGAGATGGCCACTTCAGTTTCTTTATCCCCACTGCTATGTGTCTCAGCTAAGGTCACCTGCACTGACTCCTGGGAGCCTCCCCCAACCCAGATTTCTGGCATGTCCTAGAGATGTCCCCTACCCCCACCCCTACCAGCTGAAGACTTCCATTCATTCTCCAGGCCTTCTGTCCCTCTATCCTATCTGTCCCTAAACCTGATCCCTCATTCCCTTCCCCATCCCCTCTCCTACCCAGTTTCCTCCCTCTATCTGCCTCCTATGACTATTTTATTCCATGTTCTAAGTGAGATTCAAGCATCCTTGTTTGGACCTTCCTTCTTGTTTAGTTTCTTTGGGTTTGTGGAATGTATTGTGGGTATCCTGTATTTTATGACTAATATCTACTTATATGTGGTTATATACTATGCATGTCCTTTTGGGTTTGTGTTACCTCATTCAGGATGATATTTTCTAGTTTCATCCATTTGCCTGCAAAATTCATGACATCCTTGTTTTTAATAGCTGGATAGTATTCCACTGTGCAAATGAACCACATTTTCTCTATTCATTCTTCAGTTGAGGGGCATCTGGCTTGCTTCAAGTTTCTGGCTATTATGAATAAAGCTGCTATGAAAATAGTGGAGCATATGTCCTTGTGGTATGGTAGAGACCTTTTGGGTATAAGCCCAGCAATGGTATAGCAGTCTTTGGGTAGAACTATTTTCAATTTTCTGAGAATCTGCCAGTTAGATTTCCAGAGTGGCTGTACATTCCCACCAGCAATGGAGGAACGGTCCTTTTTTCCCACATCCTCAACAGCATGCCCTGTCACTTGAGTTTTTGATCTCAACCATTCTGATAGATGTAAGGTGGAATGTCAGGGTTGCCTTTTTCTGTTACTTTTTTTTTTCCTTGAGACCTAGTTCCTTGTAGCTTAAGCTGGACTTGAACTTAAATGAAGATAGACAGAAACAGACAGACAGACAGACAGACATCTTTGAAGTTCTGACTTCCTGCCACCTCAAAAGCACTTTAGGTGCAAACCACTGTGCCTGGCTAGAGCCATAATTTTCTTTTCTTTTCCTTTCTTCTTTTCTTTTTTCCTTTTTATTCCTTTTTTTCTCTCTCTTTCTTTCTTCCTTTCTCTTTCATTAAGTCATAACTTTCAATTGTGTTTTTCAAACCCAGAGATTGAACCAGGACCTCAAGAATGCTAAGACCATTATGGTTTAATGTTGTGGATAGCCCTGGCCTTGTATTTTGATGTTAATTCCACTTTCCTGGGAGGGGCTGCAGAAGAGGAGTGAATCCGTACACAGGTGACCTCTTGTCAACCTTCTGCCCATCTTAATTTGTAAAATAAAGGCTAGAGCCAGTGAGTGGGCTGTAGAAGGGGAGGTGGAGAAAAACAGTTTGGGGGAGGAGAAGGAGGTGGAAGGACAATGGAGGAGAAGCATGTGGCCTGGAAAAACTGCAAGTTATAAGGAATCTCATAGCTGGGGAATAGAGTAGTGCAATGGTAAATCTGCCCAATCTAGGCGTGCAGTTTGTATTCATACTTACTGAGTTGTGTTTACTTTGACCAGTCATATTTGGGTTGGAGATTTACCACAACAGTTTAATGCTGAATTGTATCATCAGCTTGTCAAAAACTATATCACTGTAGAAAAATGAGAAAAACATTTAAAGTGACTGATTTTTTTTTAAAGGCGTGTTTAGTACGTACAGTACAGTTTCTCATATCAGGCCTATGTTCTATGTATGCATTCACTAAGGGCTGACCTGTACTGGCTGTACTGTTGACCCCTGTTAAACCCAGCAGTGGAAAGGTTTAAGACTAAGGTTGGCAAGGTTCAGAGCAGCCTAGATTGTGAGAAAACAAGACAGGTGTTTTGGTGTACACCTGTAATTTTTGCACTTGGGAGGTGACAGAAAGAAGATATCTAGGAGTTCAAGGACAGCCTTGCCCACAACACATGTTGGAGGCCAGTTTGGATTACATGAAATGTGTTACACATATGCACACACACATTCAAACACACATATACAAACACACACACACACACACACACGTGTTGGTTGATATTACAGCTGTTACTCTATGGCAATCCCAGCTCAACTGCAGACAGCTCGAGAATGCTCTTTCACATACTCATGGCCTGGAAATGAAAGCTGCACAAAACGAAACTTGAGTCCCCCTGCATATGTGGTATCTCTATTGTCTCCATTCCAGTCACCCTTAATGTTTCCTGCCAGTAGCAGACTTAACTGATGGTACAGACCCCAAGCTCATTTTCCAACCCTTAGGATGTCTGAGAAATCTATGGTGTTTAGCCCTGGATCTAGCACTTAGTGATGACTAGTGGCAGCTGACCATTGCGATATCAGTCAGCCAACCTGGATTTAAATCTCAATGTTTGTTTTCTCAATGTAGGGTTTGTCAGGAAAAGGTGAGATATACTGTTCAGTTCAGTTCAATTTTCTTCAGGAAATATCTCATGTAGCCCAGATCTGCCTCAAAGTTCACTATGTAGCTAAGCCTTGAACTCCAAATGCCTTAGCCCTGACATCTCAGTCTCTCAGGTCACCAAGTGGGTCTGTGCCACCAAGACCAATTTTTTCCCTTTGTGTTTTTTGTTTGTACCTTTGTTTGTTGCTTATTTCTGAGACAGGGTATCACACTGGCCTCATTATGTGGCCCAGTCTGGCCTCAAACATAGGATTAATCTGCCCACTCAGATTTTATAGTCATGCAGCACCAATCTCAGCTGACATAATTTCTATGAAGTGTTTATATGGAAAACACAGCTGGAGATACACATATCCATTGCTATATAAAATGGATCTTTAAGAAACTTTATGATCTGGAGTTTTAGTTTCCTTATTTGGAAACTTCCTTATTGTAGTACTTATCACAACTAGAACTCAGCGTAATGATGTATAAACCCAGAACATACAGAATAATTCCCTTTAACGCCCAATGCTTTAATCTGTAAAAATTAATCTTTAAACTTACAAAAAATTAAAAGGTCTTTAGCATTTCAAATCTAGCTAAATTTTCACTAAAATAGTGAATTATGAATCTGCTATAAGAACATGTAAGAAAATTAGCTTAAGAAGATACATCATGTTTAGGAGAACATTACTTATAATTCCTGCTGTTTCTCAGGCCTTGTTATTCCTCAGGAATTCTTAGAGTTATGTTTTGTTTTAACATTCTCTAAGTGTCATAAAAGCTTAAATTGTAAACATTATATTCTTATCTGTATTTCAGAGAGTCATTGACCTTTTCTTTCTGATAGCTCAGGAATTTCCCTGGCCAGTGATCTGCTTTCTCTCAAAGGGGCTCTCCTTTGCCTACTGCCACAATGCTGAGCTGTTACTCCCTGACCAGATGATAGATGGGGGACTGCAGACCCACAAAGTCCTGGAACCTCTCTTGAAAGACCCCCAGCACTGCAGAGGCATGATTCTGCCATTTTTCTGCCCATCACCAGCTCTGCAGCTGCACTTACTATGGCCTGCTGAGCTGACTTTCAGCGTCCTCCCATGAATCTCCCCTCAGCAACCCCTCTCGAGGGAGGCTACTGGCAATACACAGCCTCTCCGGCCTCCAGACCTAAGAAGCACAGGGATGTATGTCAACACTCATGGAATCCCATTCCCAGATCACAGGCAAAGGCTCTGATAACACTGTGAAGTCTTGCCATCTAGTGGCCATTGCTTGACAGAATTGGGAGAATTTCTTCTGTCTTAGTAAGGGTTTTACTGCTGTGAACAGACACCATGACCAAGGCAAGTCTTACAAAAGACAACATTTAATTGGGGCTAGCTTACAGGTTTAGAGGTTCAGTCCATTGCCATCGAGACAGGAACATGGCAGCATCCAGGCAGGCATGGTTCAGGAGGAGCTGAGAGTTCTACATCTTCATCTGAAGGTTGCTAGCAAAAACTTACATCCAGGCAGTTAGGATGAGTGTCTTAAGCCTATGACTCAGTGACACACCTACTTCAACAAGGCCACATCTCCTAACAGTGCGATTCCCTGGGCCAAGCATATACAAACCATCATATTCCACACCCTGGTCCCCATAAACTTGCTCAAACACTTAAGTCTATGGGGGGCATTCCTACCCATAGTATAATAGCATAATAAAAAATACATTTGTTTCAACTTCCAAAGCCCCCATGGCCTATAGCAGTCTCAATAATATTAAAAGTTCAAAGTTCAAGGTCTCTTCTGAGATTCATCCAACCACTTAACTGTAATCCCCAAAGCAATGCATAAAACCAGCTGGGCATACTCTAAACCCCGAACTTCCATGTCTGATGTCAAAGCAGTCTTTAGAGCTCCAATTCCTTTTTCATCTTTCTTGGCTGCGACAAACTTCTTTTTTCCTCGGCTGATTCTATTCCCTGTTAGCAGCGTTCCTTGGTAGATATCTCACTGCTCTGGCATTTTAACATCTTGGGGTCTCCAAGGCAACTTCAACATTAAACCTTTTTTCCCCATTTTTATTAGATATTTTATTTACACTTCAGATGCCATCCCCTTTCCACATTCCCCCCCTTAGAAAACCCCTATCCCATGCCCCCTTTTCCTTTTTGCATTTATACATTTTTTAAAAAAATGTTAATCATAGGCTTTATAAGTTTGGTATTGTTCAATCAGATGTGTAACCCACTACCCAACTTAGATATAACCACTATCTTTGACTGGTGGAGATACATGAACATCTGCCTCCCTGTCTCCCCCCTCTTTCTCTCTTTCATCACCTAGCTTCTCCTCTCCTTCTTCTCCTCCTCTTCTTACTCCTTCTCTTCCTCTCAGTACTCCTCCCACCTTAGCTCCTCCTACATATCACCCTTCCTGTTAAAATGAAACTTTTCTCTCAAAATACAATTAGAGCATAATTATGCCGATTTGTACCAGTGAGGTACATGATAGTCCTAATACCCAGTCCATCATTTTGTTGACTAACCAGCACCTCTGTCATCTATCCTAACTAAAACATTTAGTTCTGAACCTGGCTTTAGGATGAATGTCAGCTGAAGACCACCCACTCAAATCTTTTCTCTCAAGGTAAGTAGCCAGGATTGGCTATGAGGCTATAAGTTTTCAACCCCGTCAGAAATCCAGCATGGCTGAGTTAACTATAATTGTGGGAAGCACAAAACATAGCTTCTAAAACTTAGCCAATTTATAGAGACCTCTGAACACCTGGACACTCCCTCTACTTCAAAATGTTGGAGCATCTAATCTTCAGCCTTCTGGCCCAGGATCATCTGACAGACCTTAGTGCTGCAGAATTGTTAAGGGCTGATTACTCTGTCTAGGCAGACATAATCAGTCGACTATTCTGCAAGTGTGTCCTTTTCTGGACAGTAATTTGTCTGTAGATGGAAAGTGGCAATTCTTGTCTAGTGGCTGTCTCACCACAACTGGAGTAACTCCAAAGATGCTCAATTTCTTCTTAGAATTCAATATAGGAAGCTGTCCGGAGCAGACAGGTCTCTAATCAAAATGAACATTAATACAGAAATGTTTGTCATGTCAATTCTAAGGATTTCTGATGTTTTGAAAACCAACTATCCATGTAAGGTAATCTGGACTGTTGCCTGTTAACTCCACTCAGCTATCTCTAAATAAAACATAGGAAACACCCTAACAATAAACTCCAAGCCATGAATTTGCTATAGTCCCTTAACTCACAGGCTGTCCATCTCAAATCAGTTTAAAAAAAGTTAAAGAAAGACTGGGTCTAAGCCTTGTATTCCTAAATGTGTTATACTGGTACAATGCCTATGAGAGTAACAATATTCATCTCACTTTTATATCAATAAGAAGCTCCAATGAAAACCTTAAAATTTGTAATCAAAGTAAATTGGTGCCATTTAAGAATTTATATCTTCATCTTGATAATAATTGTACAGATTTCTACTAATAGGTTATGGCTATGCAATAAAACCTAGCTAATCCTCTCTATTCCCACAAAACCACTACTTTTCCCTAGAAAGACAGCCCAACATTTACCACCTTAGTCCCCAAGCCCAGGGAATAGGGGCACTGACTATTCATTAGCTTCTTCAAGCTGGTTATGGGCGTTGAGATATTAGAAGAGGAGTGGGGGGAAGAGCAAATTGACAAGCCTCTGATGCTGTGTCTTTACTGCCTCCAGATGGAATTCCCGAACCTCAGAGGTTTGAGCAGGTCTGCCCAGCTTGCTTGTTGAGTAGATACACCAAGGCTGATCATTCTGCAATATACAATTCTCAAAACAAATTTTAGAATCAAGATGTTTTTTTTTTAAGAGGGATGACATTTTATTAAGGATGTTGGTTCTAACCACTTTTCTTTATTTTCCACCTCTTTTATTGGATATAATATTTACATTTCAAAATTTATCCCCTTACCGCATTCCCCCTACCACCCAGGAACCCCTTATCCCATCCCTTATTCCACGCCCCTTCTGAGTCCCCTTTGCCCTTGAAAGAGACACGTGAGGCAGTGTTCGGGTAGTTACTACAGCGAGGCTTTATTCTTGTATCAGCAGAAGCGGAAGACCCCAAGCCTGGGAAAGGCACTGTTATATGTACCCTAGAGTGGTGTGTTCACTTCTGATTGGCTGTTCACTCATCACCCCTTATTACGCCCCAGGATGGACAGTGGCTTGACATGCTTTTGCCTTTTGCACCTGTGCAGTTAGTTGTTCACTTGTGGGAGCACAGGATGCCCACGCCATCTTGTAATGGCGAATGTTGTCATGCTCACTGCAGCTCCTAACATCTCCCCCTTTCAAGTTTATTAAGATGGAACAGCCTTTTGCCTATCAAGCGCGGCACCAACTCAGTGAGGGAAAGCAGAGGCCTGATCCCCTGTGCAAAATGAGATATTGTAATGGGTTTCTTCTCTTGTCATCGTGCAATGAGTAATACTTCCCATACCCATCTCAATGATGTCTTTTTGTCAGGGAAAGGGAGCCTCCACTCTGGAGCACCTGGCAGCCGTCCGTGCGTGGAGAGGAGGTTTTGGCATCAAACCTTTGTGCAATCAGGCATACTTTTGGGAAATCTATCCACACTCGTGGAACATTCCCTATCGAGTACCCACTCGCAAACACATCTAAATATTCAGGTACCACAGTTATTCAGGCAAGGGCTGGCTAGACTTAGACCTCTCATCGACACAATGCAATGGGCTGAACCCTTGGGGTGTATCGACTGAGGGTCTCAGTCATCAGATACTTTCTTAGCCTAGATAGCCAAATTTCAGGGGAAGATCCTTGCTCAAGGCTACGAGTGCTTGGGCGATAGCGACCTTGTCACGTTTTTGTTGGGCTCTGAGCTTGCAGACCAACTATAACATGAACACTAATCCACAACATAGGGCTGCACCAAACAGGCCTATCCCCACCCTTTAAGAGAGAAAGAAAAGGCAGAAGTAAGCCAAGAAGTAAAATTGCCAGGGGTAACGGGGTCCACTCGTGTTCCATTAAGGCTCAAAATCCGGATCTGCAATTGCTGCTGCATCTGGTCCAGCTTCCCAGTCCAGTTCCCTTGTAAATAAGCAGAAAGATTATGGCTTTGAATAAATGTATCGTTCATAAATCTCAGAGGTGTAATACATAGATGTGGGGTTGCTGACACGCAGCTCATTTGAACCACATCCGTGAGTTGTTCTACATGGGCTTGGAGCAAATCAACTCTCTGATTGACCAACAGAATGTCTGATGCCAAGTGTGCATCCACTTTCTGTAGAGTGGTCAAAGCCTCAGAAGTCTTTTCTGAAATTTGATTAACAACATTAGCTGCTGTAACTTGATTAGCCAAGGCTATGCCGGCTGTCACAGCTGCAGCTGCAGAGATGGTAATAGCAGTGATAATGGCTGCAGTTATATCAAAATCTCTCTTCTGTCAAAATAAAGTCAAGGTCCCAGACGTCTGAACGGGGATAGGGATCCATAGTGGTATACTGGCTATTAGGGCCTGCTTATAGACAAGAGCAGACCAGCACTGGGACATAAATCAAGTTACATTGGTACAAGTATTAAAGGAGTTGTTGGATAAGATGAAAAGAAATGGAGGATACACACAAACTGGAGTGAGGCATTACAGTTAAGGGTATAGGAGAAATTCCGTTTAGCAGAAGCGGCACCTTTTAAGAAGGCAAGGGCATAGGTTTTGGAAAAGCAGATAGGATAGCCATCTAAATTCACTATATATACTAGGAACTCAATTTAGGAGAGTCCAAATGAGAACTGAGAGCGTCTGCAGATGAATCATTCGGGGGGTCATTTCAGGAACCTCGAGTCACCGCGTCAGTCTCTCTGGCAGCCAAAATGGGTTGTCTTGTTCCTGTGGAAAAACACAAACCGCTCCCCTGGATCTTATTAAAATAGGATCCAGGCCTTTCTATTGACCAGTCAAAACATCTTTCCATTTTATCATTTCTTTTGGCCTAGTTGGTTCCAGGCAATGGCGATCAGCTGCCGTGTTGCCCTGACTGTCCAAATTCAAAAAGTTGAGGGTAAAAAGTGCCAGAGAAACAGTAACCCATGGGACCGTGGGCAGAGCTTCCTCAACTTCTCCTTTTTGTTTTATCAAATAAGTTTTAAGGGTACGATGAGCACGCTCAATGATGCCCTGTCCCTGAGGGTTGTAAGGAAGACCCGTCAGGTGTGTCACCTCCATATGGCGACAAAATTGTTGAAATTTTTGAGAACTGTAGGCTGGTCCATTGTCAGTTTTAAGAATTTTAGGCTTTCCCCAGGCACTCCAAGCCTTGAGGCAATGTTGAATAACATGGGCCGCCTTTTCTCCGGTCAATGGAGAGGCAAACATAACTCCAGAACAGGTATCAATGGAGACATGCAAATATTGTAATTTGCCAAAGGATGGGATGTGAGTAACATCCATTTGCCAGATCTGTAATGGCCTAATTCCCCAAGGGTTAATTCCGGTATGGGGAACAGGTAGGAATTGGCAGCAGTTTTGGCATTGAGTCACGATATCTCTAGCCTCTTTTCTAGTGATGTTAAATCGGCATTGTAGTGTCTCAGCTGTCACATGAAACCTTTTGTGAAAGGCTTTAGCCAAATCCAATTTTGGCAAAAGGGCAATTGCAATCAACTTTGTGGCTTGATCTGCCAGGTCATTTCCATGGGACATAGGTCCCGGTAAGCCTGAGTGAGCCCTAATATGAGTTATAAAGACAGGGAATCTTCACTTAGCCAGGGTAAGCTGAATCTTTTGAAAAACTTCTACAAGTCTGCTAACTTAATTAACCCAGCAACTTCTAATGCTTTCACTGCATTAACCAAATAGAAGGAATCTGAAACAATATTTAAGGGACCTGGAAAGATTTCCAGAACCTCTGACACTACTAAGCATTCCACAATTTGAGGTGAGGTTTCATGGTATTCTTTGGATGTAACCTTATCATTAACCACATAGGCACCCACTCCTGTTTTTGACCCGTCCGTATAAACTACCATTCCATCTGGGAGTGGCTCCTGAGACACAATATGTGGGGCATAGGCCGGAGGCAAGGGCGGGGCTGAGGGACTCAAGGTCTTTCTTAGTCTTATCTCAGAATGGTTATTTTTTGCATAGGCGGCTGCCTCCTCCTCTAGGCTTTCTTCTTCGGAGCTGCTAAGGTCTATGGTGGCAAGCTCCTTAATGGGGTATAGGGGGATCCTTTTGACCTCCACTCTCTCTTCACCAGCCGGTGAAGGGTCCTTAACCTTAATAGGCCCTGCAGTGGCCCCTGTTCCTTTTGAGTACTCTTTTCTTTGACCAGGCTCCTTGGCCTGTCTCTGTTGCCCAGGCTTTTTTGCCTGCTTCTCCTTTCCAGGCTCCTTGGCCATATCTTTTTCCCCAGGTTCCTTGGCCTGATGCCGGCTAACACGCTCTGTTTCTGATACCCTGGAGTGGACGTCTCTTGAAACCTCTTGACTTGCACTACTAGCTGTGCTGCGAGCTGGATCCCCACAACACAAATAAGCTAAAAGCAACACAAGCAAGAGGCCAACAAGTGCAGCGGTGGCAATGGGTGAAAATCCGCTCGCAACGAAGGCTTCTACCCCAAACATATCTCTCAGAGACGTACCTCGATCCTGTAGTCTTTTAACCCACCCCGAATCTCGGTCTCCGCAGCGCCTGGAAATTCCCAGGTTTCGGCACCAGATATTCCGCGCCCCTTCTGAGTCCCCTTCGCCCGCGAAAGAGACACTTGAGGCAGTGTTCGGGTGGTTACTACAGCGAGGCTTTATTCTTGTATCAGCAGAAGAGGAAGACCCCAAGCCCGGGAAAGGCACTGCTATATGTACCCTAGAGTGGTGTGTTCACTTCTGATTGGCTGTTCACTCATCACCCCATATTATGCCCCAGGATGGTCAGTGGCTTGGCGCGCTTTTGCCTTTTTCACCTGTGCAGTTAGTTGTTCACTTGTGGGAGAACAGGATGCCAGCGCCATCTTGTAATGGCGAATGTTGTCACGCTCACCGTGGCTCCTAACAATCCCCCCTCCTCCTGCTTCTATGAGGGTGTTTACCCACCTACCCCCCAATCCTCCTCCCCACCCTCAGATTCCCCCCCACTCAGTGCTCAGCCTTCAAGGTACCAATGACCTTGTCTCCCACCTATGCCCAACTAGGCCATCCTCCTCTACATATACAGCTGAGTCATGTGTCTCTCCTTATGTGCTCCTAGGCTTGTGGTTTAGACCCTGAGGAGCTCTGGCTGGTTGGTATTGTTGCTCTCCTCATGGGGCCACCAAACCTTTAGGCTCCTTCAGTTTACTCTCTAACTTCTCCATTGGGAAACCCTTGATCAGATTAATGGTTAGGTGCGAGTATCTGTCTCTGGGTATGTCAGACCCTGGGGGACCTCTAATGAGACAGCCTTATCAGGCTGCTGTCAGCTTTCCCATCCTGACATCGATATCAGTGTCTATTTTTGGTGACTGCACATGGAATGAATACCCAGGTGGAATGGTCTCCATACAACCCCTCCTTCAGATTCTGTCCCACACTTTGTCTCCATATTTGCTCCCTTGGGTATTTAGTTACTCCTTCTAAGAAAGACCTAGGCATCCTCACTTGTTCTTTCTTCCTCATGAGCTTCATGTTGTCTGGTAGTTGAATCTTTGTTGTTTCAAACTTTTGATCTAATCTCCGCTTATCAGTGAGTAAATACCATGTGTGTTCTTTTGTGATTGGGTTACCTCACTCAGGATGATATTTTCTAGTTCCATCCATTTACCTAAAAATTTCTTGAAGTCATTATTTTTAATAGCTGAGTAATATTCCATTGTGTAAATGTACCACATTTTTTGTATTCATTCCTCTGTTGAAGGGCATCTGGGTTCTTTCCAGCTTTTGGCTATTATAAATAAGGCTGCTATGAACATAGTCTTTGTTATATGTTGGGGCATTTTCTGGGTATATGCCCAGGAGTGGTATAGCTGGGTCCTCAGGTAGTGCTATGTCCAATTTTCTGAGGAACGGCCAGATTGACTTCCAGAGTGGTTGTACCAGCTTGCAACCCCACCAACAATGAAGGAGTGTGTTCCTCTTTCTTCACATCCTTGACAGCATCTACTATCACCTGAATTTTTTATCTTAGCCCTTCTGACTGGTGTGAGGTGGTATCTCAGTGTTGTTTTGATTTGCATTTCCCTGACGACTAAGGATGTTGAGCATTTCTTAAGGTGCTTCTTGGCCATTCGTGTTTCCTCAGTTGAGAATTCTTTGTTTAGCTCTGTACCCCATTTTTAATGGGGTTATTTTGTTGTTTGGCGTCTAATTTCTTGAGTTTTTTGTATATATTTGTTATTAGCCCTCTATCAAATGTAGGATTGGTAATGATCTTTTCCCAATCTGTTGGTTGCCATTTTGTCTTGTTGACAGTGTCCTTTGCTTTACAGAAGCTTTGCAATTTGATGAGGTCCCATTTGTCAATTCTTGATCTTAGAGCATAAGCCATTGGTGTTCTGTTCAGGAACTTTTCCCCTGTGCCTAGGTATTCGAGGGTCTTCCCCAACTTCTCTTCTATTAGTTTCAGTGTATCTAGCTTTATGTGAAGGTCCTTTATCCACTTGGAGTTGAGCTTTTTACAAGGGGATAAGAATGGATTAATTTGCATTCTTCTACATGTTGACCTCCAGTTGAGCCAACACCACTTGTTGAAAATGCTGTCCTTTTTCCACTGGATGGTTTTAGCACCCTTGTCAAAGATCAAGTGACCATAGGTGTGCGGGTTCATTTCTGGGTCTTCAATTATATTCCATTGATCATCCTTTCTGTCTCTGTACCAATACCATGCAGTTTTTATCACTACTGCTCTGTAGTACAGTTTGAGTTCCGGGATGGTGATTCCCCGAGAAGTTCTTTTATTGTTGAGGATAGTTCTCCCTATCCTAGGTTTTTTGTTGTTCTAAATGAATTTGTAAATTGCTCTTTCTATCTCTATGAAGAATTGATTTGAGATTTTGATGGGTATTGCATTGAATCTGTATATTGCTTTTGGCAAGATAGCCATTTTTACTAAGTTAATCCTGCCAATCCAGGAGCATGGGAGATCTTTCCATCTTCTGAGATCTTCTTCAATTTCTTTCTTCAGAGACTTGAAGTTCCTGTCATACAGATCTTTCACTTGCTTGGTTAGATTCACTCCAAGATATTTTGTTTTATTTGTGGATATTGTGAAGGGTGTCATTTCTCTAATTTCTTTCTCAGCCTGTTTATCCTTTGAATAGAGGAAGGCTACTGATTTGTTTGAGTTGATTTTATATCCAGCCATGTTGTTAAAGTTGTTTATCAGGTTTAGGAGTTCTCTGGTGGAAGTTTTAGGGTCACTTAAGTATACTATCATATCATCTGCAAATAGTGAAATTTTGACTTCTTCCTTTCCTATCTGTACCCTTTGACTTCCTTTTGTTGTCTAATTGCTCTAGCTAGGACTTCTAGTACTATATTGAATAGGTAAGGTGAGAGTGGGCAGCCTTGCCTAGTGCCTGATTTTAGTGGGATTGCTTCAAGTTTCTCTCCATTTAGCTTGATGTTGGCTACTGGCTTGCTTATATTGCTTTTATTATGTTTAGGTATGGGCCTTGAATTCCTGATCTTTCCAAGACTTTTAACATGAAGGGATGTTGAATTTTTTCAAATGCTTTCTCAGCATCTAGTGAGATGACCATGTGGTTTTTTTCTTTGAGTTTATTTATGTAGTGGATTACACTGATGGATTTCTGAATATTGAACCATCCCTGCATTCCTGGGATAAAGCCTACTTGATCTTGATGGATAATTGTTTTGATGTGTTGTTGGATCCGGTTTGCGAGAATTTTATTGAGTATTTTTGCATCAATATTCATAAGAGAGATTGGTCTGTAGTTCTCCTTCTTTGTTGGGTCTTCCTGTGGTTTAGGTATGAGTGTAATGGTAGCTTCATAGAACGAATTGGGTAGTGTTCCTTTTGTTTCTATTCAATGGAATAGCTTGAAGAGCATTTGTATTAGGTCTTCCTTGAAGGTCTGAAAGAATTCTGCACTGAAACCATCTGGCCCCAAACATTTTTTGGTGGGAAGATTTTAAATGACTGTGTCTATTTCTTTAGGAGTTATGTGACTGTTTAGACGGTTTATCTGCTCCTCGTTTAACTTTGGTACCTGGTATCTGTCTAGAAAATTGTCCATTTCATCCAGATTTTCCAATTTTGTTGAGTATAGGCCTTTGTAATAGAATCTGATGATTTTTTTTTAATTTCCTCTGTTTGTGTTGTTATGTCTCCCCTTTCAGTTCTGATTTTATTAATGTGAATACTGTCTCTGTGCCCTTTGGTTAGTCTGGCTAAGGGTTTGTCTATCTTGTTGATTTTCTCAAAGAACCAGCTCCTGATTTTGTTGATATTTTGTATAGTTCTTTTTGTTTCAACTTGGTTGATTTTAGCCCTGAGTTTGATTATTTCCTGCCGTCTACTCCTCTTGGGTATATTAGCTTCTTTTTGTTCTAATGCTTTCAGGTTTGCTGTCAAGTTATTAATGTATGCTCTTTCCATTTTCTTTTTGTGAGCACTTAGAGCTATGATTTTTCCTCTTAGTACTGCTTTCAGTGAGTCCCACAAGTTTTGATATGATGTGTCTTCATTTTCATTTAATTCTAAAAAGTCTTTAATTTCTTTCTTTATTTCTTCCTTGACCAAGTTATCATTGAGTAGAGCATTGTTCAGTTTCCAAGTGTGTGTGGGCTTTCTGTTGTTTTCATCCATGTCAGACAAGTCTTAGTCCATGGTGGTCTGATAAGGTACTAGGGATTATTTCAATCTTTTTTTATCTGTTGAGGCCTGTTTTGTGACCAATTATATGGTCTATTTTGGAGAAGGTACCATGAGGTGCTGAGAAGAAGGTATATTCTTTTGTTTTAGGATGAAATGTTCTATAGATATCAGTTAAGTCCAATTGGTTCATAACTTCTGTTAGTTTCATTGTGTCTCAGTTTAGTTTCTGTTTCCATGATCTGTCCATAGCTGAGAGTGGGGTGTTGAAATCTCCCACTATTATTGTGTAGGGTGCAATGTATGCTTTAAGCTTTAGTAAAGTTTCTTTTATGTATGTGGGTTCCCTTGCATTTGTGGCATAGATGTTCATTATTGCGAGTTCCTCTTAGTACATTTTTCCTTTGATGAATATGAAGTGTCCTTCTTTATCTTTTTTGATTACTTCTGGTTGAAAACTGATTTTATTTGATATTAGAATCACTACTCCAGCTTGTTTCTTGGGACCATTTGCTTGGAAGATTGTTTTCCAACCTTTTACTCTGAGGTAGTGTCTGTCTTTTCCACAGAGGTGCGATTCCTGAATGCAGCAAAATGTTGGATCCTGTTTACGTATCCAGTCTGATAGTCTATGTCTTTTTACTGGAGAATTGAGTCCATTGATATTAAGAGATATTAAGGAAAAATGAGTGTTGTTTCCTGCTCTTTTTGTTATTGGCAGTGGAGATATGTTTGTGTAGCTACCTTCTTTTACGGTTTTTGGAAGATTACTTTCCTGCTTTTTCTAGGTTGTAGTTTCCCTCCTTGTGATGGAGTTTTCCACCAATTATCCTTTGAAATGCTGGATTTGTGTTGAGATACTGTGTAAATTTGGATTTGTCATGGAATATTTTGGTTTCTCCATCAATAATGATTGACAGTTTTGCTGGGTATAGTAGTCTGGGCTGGCATTTGTGTTCTCTTAGGGTCTGTATGATAGCAGTCCAGGATCTTCTGGCTTTTATGGTCTCTGGTGAGAAGTCTGGTGTAATTCTTATAGGTCTGCCTTTATATGTTACTTTACCTTTTTCCCTTACTGCTTTTAGTATTTTTTTCTTTGCTTTGTACATTTGATGTTTTGACTATTATGTGGTGGAAAGTATTTCTTTTCTGGTCTAAACTATTTGGAGTTCTGTAGGCTTCTTGTATATTTATGGACAGCTCTTTCTTTAGGTTAGGGAAGTTTTCCTCTATAATTTTGTTGACGATATTTACTGGTCCTTTAAGTTGGGAGTCTTCCCCCTCATCTATACCTATTATCCTTAGGTTTGGCCTTCTCATTGTGTCTTGAATTTCTTGTAAATTTTGGGTTAGTAGCTTTTTGTATTTTGCATTTTCTTTGAGGGTTGTGTCAATGTTTTCCATGGTATCTTTTACACATGAGATTCTCTCTTTCATGTCTTGTATTCCGTTGGTGATACTTGTGTCTATGACTCCTGATCGTTTTTTAGGTTTTCTATCTCCAGGGTGGTCTCCCTTTGTGATTTCTTTATTGTTTCTACTTCCATTTTTAGATCCTGCATGGTTTTGTTTAATTCCTTCTCCCGTTTTTTTTTTTTTTTTTTGCATTTTCTTGAAATTCCTTAAGGGATTTTTGTGTTTCCTCTTTAAGGGTTTCTATCTGTCTACCAGTGTTCTCCTTAAGTTCTTTGAGAGTGTTATTTATGTCTTTCTTAAAGTCCTCTATCATCATCATGAGAAGTGATTTTAATTCTGAATCCTGCTTTTCTGGTGTGATGGGGTGTTCAGCGCTTGCTATGATGAGGGAACTGGGTTCTGATGATGCCATGTAACTTTGGTTTCTGTTGCTTACGTTCTTGTGCCCGCCTTTCGCCATCTGGGTAACTCTAGTGCTGCCTGTACTTGCTGTCTCTGACTGAAATCTGCCTTTCCAGTTATCTTGCTTGTGTCTGATCTCCTTGGGGTCCAGATGTCTCTGTGATCTTTTCAAGCTGCACTGATTACAGTGGTACCTCTAGGATGCCTCAGGATATGGTGCCTCCAAGGTAGCAGTCCAGCTAGGTGTCTGCTGTTCTGGGTGCAGTGTCTCCTCTATGATATCTCTGGATATGTTGTCTGACGCTCTGAGTTCAGTTGTTCCTCTGTGGCTCTGGGTTGAGTGGACCTTCCAGTATGTCTCAGGCAGAATCTGGGTTTCACACAATAGCAGACAGGGCAGAGGTCTTGTCCAGGCCTCAGATCTGGGAGAGGGGCGGAAGAACATTAAAGCTTCTTGTTCCAATGTCTGCTATCTGCACATGGTCTTCTGAGATTCTCCAAAGGGCTAGCATTACTTCTGCAGCTCTGCCCTCTGTAGCACTCTAAGTTCAGATTGATCCCCTCCACTGCTGCTGCAGTGATCATCCCATGGCACTGGCATCTCTGATATACTATGGTCTTCCATTGCATCTAGGCTTCACCAATAGCCTCTCATAGGCTCTGTTCATTGTGCTAAGACTCAAATCCTTTGCATGATCCCTTCAGTCCTGTGCTGTAAACTATAACTGAGGCTGCACCCCCACCAATGGCCTTTTATGACCTCTCACAGTGCCAATCCTCAGCTTCATGTCCCCTTCATGCTTCAAACCCACTATCACCTGGGTGACTCTTACACATTACCAAGTACAGCTGCAGCACGAGGTGCAACCTTGGCTATGGAACAGTTTCTTTGTGCTCTCAGAAAACACTTCCCGGAAGATTTCACCTCAGTCATACTGATCTCTTCTTAATCACCACTAATTTCTTAGCTCCAGCTAACCAGCATCAATTGTCCCAGTAGTTCCTTGTATTTTTCACTCTAAATCCAGAGTACGTGTCTGAAGTTGCTGAGTTCTGTTGCTTGCAGGAGCTGGAACATGGCCCCTGTTTTATCACATTATCGCCAGCTTTCTGTTTTCCAACTTCTTCACTGCCTAAGCTTGGCTGTCCTGGATCGTGTTTTGTAGATTGACCTTGAACTCAGAGATCTGCATGCCTGTCTCCTGGGATTAAGGTCTGTGCCACCATGCCTAGACTTAAGCTTTTCTTCACCAAGAACTTGCTCTGCCCTAGGCTGGTCTTGAACTTGGAGATCTGCTTGGCTTTATCTGCTGGGATTAAAGCTGTATACCACCATACCTGGATCTAAACTTAGCTGGGTAGGATCTTGTCCCAAAATCCCACTCCCTTCATCTGTTATCTCTTAGAACACAGGATTTGTCTCCATTTCACTTTCTGGTGCCTCTTTAATACTCAAACTATGTATTTTATATTTTTTTTCCATTCTAAGCTTGCTAAGTTTGTTCAAAATGCTCTTCATGAGACTTAACCAGAGAATGAAGTCTCTGCTGGGCTTTCTTTGAGTCTTCCTTTGTCAATACAATTAATGACCATTCAAAATGGATGAATGAAACCAAACTGACAGGGTTTTGTTATGGTCATTTTAAGAAAAGGGCAGCTCCCCTTGTATTAAGGCTTGACAAGGCACCGCAGTATGAGGGAAAGGGTCCAAAAAGCAGGAAAAAGAGTCAGGGACAGTGCCAGCTTCCACTGTTAGGAGTACCACCAGAAGACCAAGCTACAAAACCATAACATATATGCAGAGGGCCTAAGACAATCTTATGCAAGTTCCTTAGTTGAAAGTTCCATCATTGTGAGCCTATGTAACCTCAGGTGAGTTGATTCTGTGAGTTTTCTTGTGGAGTCCTTAACCTCTCTGTCTCCTACAATGCTTCCACTTCTCTTCCACAGGATTCTTCAAGCTCTGCCTAACGTTTGGCTATGGGTCTCTGCATCTGTTTCCAGCAGTTGCTGCAGGAATCCTCTCTAGTGACATTAGACTGGTCACAAATCTATGAGTATAACAGAATATTATTAGGAATCATTTCATTGGCTGTGTGTGTGTGTGTGTGTGTGTGTGTGTGTGTGTGTGTGTGTTGTTGTTGTTGTTGTGGTGGTGGTGGTGGTGGTGGTGGTGGTGGTGGTGGTGGTGGTGGTGGTTTGGCTCTATTCTAAGTCTCTGGATTATCATACAGCTTCTGGTCCTGGCCCTCCAGGTAGTGTCAGAGATGAGCTCCTTTTTATGGCATGAGTCTTAATCTGGATCAGTCATTGGTTGGCCATTCCCAGAACTCTGTGCTACCTTTATCCCAGCAGATCTTGTAGACAAGGCAAGTCGAAGGTTATGTGGCTAGGTTAGTGTCCCAAACCCTCCACTGTAAGTCTTGTCTAGTTACAGGAGATGGCCAGTACAGAGTTCATATCCCATATTAGCTAGGAAGTTTCCATTTTACTAGGTTTCTAGCTCATCCTTGAGATGTCCCTCTATTTTAGTCATCTCCCCCAGTACTCTCTTCCTCCATCCTCCCCCAACCTGATTGCTCCTGTTCCCATCCCTTCCACCCCCACCCTTGTTCAACTTCAATGTCTCTTCTATTTCCCAGTTTCTAGTTTCATAAATATGCCAGTAAATTTCATGATGTGCCAGTGTGTTCAAAGCTTCTGAATATTATATTTTTCTTGTAAAATGTATCAATAGCCCTCCAAGTATGTATAAGTTTGGTCCTTTCAGGGGAAAAATTTATTTCCTCACTGTAACAACTGACTCAGATGGTAAAATGCTTACACTTTGGTGTGAGAATATAAGTTTAATTCCACAGAGTTTATACAAAAATAAGTACTGCAGTGCATATCCTTAAACCCATTTTTCTTTTATTAGAGACATGAGAGAGGCAATAGAATTTTTAGAAGCTCATGGGCCAGTCAGTTAGCCTGTCATGTGTAATGGAAACACAAAGAGACTGTATCAAGCAAGGTTGAAGTTGGAGACCCCTCCCATCAGAGGCTCTTTTATATCAAACATGCATGTACTTAAACATACAGACATTTTTTGCACATCTGTAGGCAAATAATGTAAGCTGTTGTAGAGTTCTAGATGAGGAGGAAGTAAAATTCCAAATCCAAACATCAAACACCAAATTCCAAACACCAAATCCTGATGACATAATACTTTTATTTTAATTTCAAAACAGGGATATTTTAAAATATAGGTGGTTTGGAAATCCTAGCATTATATGTAAAAAGGCCATTGCATTACATTTATTGTAGTTATGAGTCTTCCAACTAAACATTTCTGTGTCTTCTACACAGGTTCAAATTGAGGAACTTCAAGTTTATTTTGACAATGGGATTTGCCATTGAGGAGATAAACAACAACTCCCATCTTTTACTTACCCCATATCTAGGATTTGAGATATATAATATTCCATTCAGAGAAAGACACCTTCTGATGAACGGCCTTTCTGGCTCACAGACATAGGATGGAAGGGCATTATCCCCAATTCTAGATGTGTAAGAGAGAATAAGTCAGCTACTGTACTTTTAGGAATATCATGGGCAGTTTCTGAAAATGTTGGGACACTGCTGGCAATTTACAAATTTCCACAGGTGGGGGAGAATGCTGACATTTTAGGAGGCTGTAAGGGATGGAAATTTGGATTACTCATCCCTCAAAGGAAAAGTACACAAACACCCCATGGTATCATTTCCTTTACTTGTGATAGAATAGCGAGAGTGGAGCAGACATAGAAACTTTTAGTGTTGAAACACTGATCATCCTTGTCAGTAAACTTCTGGAAAATTCTTCAGCGCTAAGATATGATTTAAAAGCCAGACTATCAGATCTTAGTACTAATGAATTCTAGCTGCTGCTTTATGACTGGGATTGCAACATAGAAAATGTTCTTCCTTTTGTTTCTGGTTGTATTTTCTTTTCATGTTATTTGGGGCCTTGTGATGCTATACTCAGTTTTCTTCTCTGTTCCAGGTGGTTCCCAAAGACACAGCTCTGTCACTTGCTGTTGCTTATTTGATGTTTTGTTTCTACTAGATGTTGGTTGGGCTACTCATGGCAGTTGCCCACAAAAGTGCTTTAATTCTATAAGACCTAAGAAGAGAGATGGACAAAACATGGAGTCTGTATAATCTGTGAAAATTATCTCAATCATAAGGAGTACATTTTTTTTTTTTCACGAAATCCAGGAAAACTCATGTGAAAATCCTAGAATAATCAGCAAACCTGACTGCAATTTATGGTGGCATTGATTATTTTATTTATTTATATTCCAAGTGCCACCCCTCTTCTGGTTTCCCTTAGAAGAGTTCTTCTCTTCATCCATACTCCCCTTTGCCTCTGAGAGGGTTCCTCTCCCTGGTATCCCTCTACCCTACTGCATCAAGTCTCTAAAGAACTAAACATACCTTCTCCCACTGAGGCCAGACAAGGCAGTCCTCTGTGTCTGGGGCCTTGGACCAGTGTGTGTATGCTCTTTTGTAGGTAGCTCAGTCTCTGGTAGCTCCCAAGGGTCCAGATTAGTTGACACGGTTGGGCTTCCTGTGGGAGTTGTCATCCCCTTCAGTTCCTTCAATTCTTTCCCTAACCCTTCCATAAGGGGTTCCATCTAATGCTTAGCTGTGGATATTTATGGGTAATCTGTCTCAGTTAGCTGCTGGGTAAAGCCTCTCAGAGGACAGCCATGCTAGGTTCCTGTCTGCAAAAGCAACATAGCATCAGTAATAGTATCAGGGATTGGTGCCCACCTATGGGATGGGTCCTAAGTTGGGCAGGTCATTAGTTGGCCATTCCTTCAGCCTCTGCTCCATTTTTGTTCCTGGATCTCTTTGAAGCAGGAGTAATTTGGGGTTGAAAGTTTTGTAGGTGAGTTGGTTTCTCCATCCCTCCATTAGTGATCCTGTATGACTACTGGAGATGATCTCTTTAGGTTCTATATCCCTACTGTTGGACATTTTGGCTAAGGTTACCTGCATTGACTCCTGGGAATTGCCCCAATCCCTTCTCAATGCCCTCGCATTCCTCTACACTGGGGCATCAAGCCTTCACAGGACCAAAGGCCTTCCCTCCCATTGATGCCAGGTAAGGCCCCTTCAGCTTCTACAGTCCTTCCCCTAACTCCTCCATTGGGGTCCCTGTGCTCAGTCTGATGCTTGGCTGTGAATATCCACATCTGTATTGGTTATAATCTGGCAGAGCCTCTCAAGAGACAGCTGTATTAGGCACCTGTTAGCAAGCACTTCTTGGCATCCACAATAGTGTCTGTGTTTGGTGTCTGCATGTAGGATAGATCCCCAGATGGGGCAGTCTCTGCTTCATTCTTTGTCCCTGTATTTCCTTTAGACAGGAGCAAATCTGGGTTAAAATTTGAGAGATAGGTGAGTGGCTCCATCCTTTAATGGGGGGGGGGGGCATAACTAACTTCTACTACCCTTTGTGGGGTATTTCAGCTAATGTCATCCACAGGAGGTCCTGGGAGGCTCTTGCTTTACTGGCATCTGGGACTTTCTGGTTGCTACCCCTGGTTCCCCATCCCCCATTGCTACACACCTCTGTTCAATATCCTGACACTCTGTGCATTTCCTCCCATACCTGATTCCTCCCCCTCTTTTTACCCTTCCCCTCTTCTCTTCTACCCAAGTCTTTCCCACTCTCTATTTCCCTTGATTATTTTGTTCCCCCTTCTAAGTAGGACTAAAGCATCCAATCTTTGATCTTCCTTCCTCTTGAGCTTCATGTGGTCTGTAAGTTGTATCTTGGGTATTCCAGGCTCTATGCCTAATATCCACTTGATGTTGGGCCTTGGATGAGGTAACTCCATTTAACCTGTAACCTTCAATCACATAGCACAGGTAGAGGTCTCCACCTCCAGAGACAACTTATCAGTGAATACATACCATGTGTGTTCTTTTGTAAATAAGTTACCTCACTCAGGATGAGATTTTCTAGATCTATCCATTTGCCTAAGAATTTCATGAAGTCATTGTTTTAATAGCTGAGTAGTATTTCATTGTGTAAATGTACCACATTTTCTGTATGCATGCCTCTGTTGAGGGACATCTGGGTTGTTTCCAATTTCTGGCTATTATAAATATGGCTGCTATGACCATAGTGGAGCATGTTGGAACATCTTCTGGGTATATACCCAGGAGTGGTATAGCTGGGTCCTCAGGTAGTACTATGTGCAATTTTCTGAGGCACCATCAGACTGATTACCAGAGTGGTTGTACCAGCCTGCAATCCCACCAGCAATGGAGGACTTTTCCTCTTCCTCCACATCCTTGCCAGCATCTTCTGCCACCTGAGTTTTTGGTCTTAGCTATTCTGACTGGTGTGAGGAGGAATCTCAGGGTCATTTTGATTTGCATTTCCCTGATGACTAAGGATGTTGAACATTATTTTTAGGTTCTTCTCAGTAATTTGAGTTTCCTCAGTTGAGAATTCTCTGTTTAGCTCTGTTTCCCATTTTAATAGGGTCATTTGGTTCTCTGGAGCCTAACTTCTTGAGTTCTTTGTATATATTGGATATGAGCCCTCTATCAGATGTAGGATTGGTAAAAAAAAAAATTTCCCAATCTGTTGGTTGTCATTTTGTCCTATTGACAGTGTCCTTTGCAATTTTCTGAGATTCCATTTGTTGATTGCTGATCTTAGAGCATAAGCCATTGATGTCCTGTTCAGAAAAATTTTCCCTGTGCCCATGTGTTTGAGGCGTTCCCCTACTTTCTTCTCTATTAAATTCAATATATCTGGTTTTATGTGGAGGTCCTTGATCCACTTGGACTTAAGCATTATACAGGGAGATAAAAATGGATCAATTTGTATTCTTCTACTTGTTGGACACCAGTTGAACCAGCACTGTTTGTTGAAAATGCTGTCTTTTTTCCCCACTAGATGGTTTTAGCTTCTTTCTCAAAGATTAAATGACCATAAGTCTGTGGGTTTTCAATTCTATTCCATCAATCTACTTGCCTGACTCTGTACCAACACCATGTAGAGTTTTTAAAATTCAATTATGTTTTTAATTGTTTTTTTAATTATCAAATCATAATTTTTACTTTTTAACATTGGGGTTATAAACAAAAAAATGCAGGATGTGGGGAAGGGGATGACACAGGAGCATAGGTGTTTCGGGGGAGGTACAGATATCTTTCAGAACAGGGTATCAGCTGGGTGAAGGTTCAGGGGTCAGGTCACTATGACTCTGCCTATGCTTTACTTGTCCTTATCTAAGTTGGTACTATCTGCCAAGGCTGCCTATTTACAAGGTTTATGACTACCCAGGCTGGTAAATTTCTACAAAAGCTGCCTGTTTACAATAGCTTATAACCATCTATTTCAGTGTTTTTACACAGAGACCCAAGACTTTGTGTTAGCAGGCATGTAAAGTCAGGCCTATTGCTGATTTTAGGCTTATGGCTGATTTTAGACCTTCAGTGTATGAGCAGGGCTGCCCCTAACATCTCCTCCCTTCTCCAAGTATAGAAGAGTGGTGGTGATTCTAATTTTGCAAAGGTGGGGATAGAGGCCTGACCTCCAGTAATTAAAGGGGACCTTGTAATGGCTCCAGTCCTCCTGTCATTGTCCAGTCATGAGGGCCATACCTATCCTGATGTCTTTTTCCTGGAGAGGGAATACTTTTGACATCAACTGTTGGGGGCCAAATTTTAGCAGAAAGCGGCTATCAGCTTTGCAGCCATCTTGAGCCATATACCTTGACATGAGACTTGGATTACAAGAGCCTACAACAGCTGAGCACACTCTGATAATCTTGGTTTAGATACCTTGGGTGTGTGAGATTAAAGGTGTGTGAAATTAAAGGTGTGTAACTTAAGAGCGTGACTTAGAAGTGTAGAGATCAGATTTAGAGACAAGACCTAAGGGCATGATTAAAGGTGTGACCAAAAGGCATGGCTTACAAGTGAGACATATAAAAGGCAGAGGTAGAGAATCAGACACTTTTAGGAGATACTTCAGAGAGTACAACTTGGAGTAGGAATTAGGCATTAGGTAGCAGGCACTTGGAAGAGAACTTGGAAGAAGTAACTTGGAACTTGGAGTCACTAGGGACTAGGAACTTAGGACCTGGGACTTGGAGAGAAGAAGAGAGACTGAAGAATAAACAGGATTGAATCACACTCTGTCTGGTCTCCCTCCATTCTTCGAGTCCGTCCTCACTCTTTCTCTTGCTGAACCCAGACCCTCGGACCGGAGTGGCAGCTTGAGCCGGGATACAGTGGCTGCCAAGTGCTAAGTGGAGAGGGCCCCAACAGTTTTTGGCCGCCCAAACGCGGGGCAGCCCAGGCCTCAACATTTTGCTCAGGCCATGACATTTTTGGCCGCCCGAACGTGGGGCTAGTGTGGCTCTCAACAATCAACCCCTATGCAGTCAGGCTTGTCCCTCAGGGAACCCAGAAACATATTTTTAACTTTTATTTATATTCCCTTGCAGTGCTTAGCCTCACAGCCTAAGCAAGAATTCAGATTGCCAGTCAGAGGGGGTTCTGGGTAGCCCCTCTCTGCTTGGTCTAGGGGCGGAAGTCCCCTCTTTTAGGTTGGGTGGAGATGAGATTTGGGAACACCCTGGATAGAGTAACAACCTCATCTTGAGTCTCGTGGTCCTCCATAGCTAACTTATGATAATGTGTATCTGAATAGATTTTGCTATCAGATTATCTATCTGTTGTTTCACAAAGTTAGTCAAACTATTTAAGGTCCAGGGACCAAAAGAAATAAGCAAAAATAACCCAATTAATGGTCATGATATGGAAGGAAGTTTGGTGACAACCATGGAGAGGTGGGAAACCAATTCTTGTACTAGCTCTCATCTTTCTCTTTCTCTCTCTATCTTTTCTCAAGACTTTCTCTGACCTTTTTCATGCTCTCTTTAATCATCCCTGTTTTGTCTATGTAAAAGCAACATTCTTCTTTAAGGCTGTACACAGTCTAGAGCTGACACAGTCTTTTCTATTGTAAAAGAGTAAATCAAGTTGAATAAAATCCTTTGCAATTTTTGGAGATCACTTCAGACAGCGAAACGAGGGATTTCTTCAGATTAGTGATGTCAATCTCTAGCTGTTTGATGTCCTTGTCAAAGGCCCATCAAAGATCTGAGTAGTATAAGTCCGGAGGCCAGCATCATGATTAGAACTCCTAACAGCAGACATCACAGGCAATTCATTTTTACCTGGAAAGGAAAAAGAAAGGAATTCTCAGGGAGATTTCTCTTCCCTGGATGTCAGTTGTTACTTGTCTTATTTATAATTGGGCCTGGTTTTGTGGGGGTATCTATTTATCTCATTAATCTTTTTGGCAGCCATTTAGCTGTGTCTTCTGTGGTATCAAACAGGCATATCAATCCTCAGCCCCATATGAGGACTGGGTCCTGGCCATTCCATTTAAGGGTAAGAGGGTCCTTCCACATAGCTGTGGTATAGTTTTTATTAGTCTCAGCAATGCCAAAGGCAGTCAGTGGCAGATTTGCCATGAGCTTTCAGTTTTAGAAAGTTAAAAGTGAAGAAGGCATGATGGAGAATATTTTTGGGAGACTCATTCTGGGGGCCTCTTTTGTTTTTAAAGCCAAATTTTCAGAGTTCTTGTAAAATCAGGGCAGAAGCACCAACAGTCGCTCCTTCCATCCTCAGAGAGTCATGAAGACACTATTTAAAAAAATATAAATATTTATTAATAATCTTTTTTATCAAAGGACTATTATAAGACAGCCAACAGTTAATCAATCTATATAATATATTGATTAATGATAGCTTCTTCTACTTTTTGTAAAATTACTCCTCTTTTGTCAATCAATTATTGAGGGAAATTAGGATTTGCATCTCTCTTGAGAATATTAAACAAAGACTTAAATTCTTTTGTGAAGAGCTTAAAATAAGATCTTAGCCAATAAGCATCTCCTGGAAACTTTTGAAAATAATTTGAAATAAGTAAACTATCTTTTTTTGCCAGACCCATTATCTGTTTTTTAATTGGATATTTTATGTATTTACCTTTCACTATTAACTCCTCTTACATTCTCCCTCAAAATCCCTTATCCTATACCCCCTCTTCCAATTTTTATGAGGGTGTGCTCCCACCATCCTCCCAATCCAGCCTCCCTGCTCTCTCATTCCCCAACACTAAGGATCAAAACTTATGAGGAGCATAGCCCTCCACTTCCAGCAATGCCTAACAAGGCCACCCTCAATTACCTGTTTAGGTGGAGCCATGAGTCCCTCCCTTTGTGTTCTCAGGCAGGAGGTTTAGACCCTGGGAGCTCTGGTTGAGTATTTTGATACTCTTTCTAAAAAGGACCGAAGCACCCACACTTTGGTCTTCCTTTCTCCTCTTGAGTTTCATGTGGTCTATGCAGTGTGTCTTAATATTGTAAGATTTGGAGCTAATATCCAGCTATCAGTGAGTGCATACAATGTACGTTCTTTTGTGATTGGGTTACCTCACTCAGGATGATATTCTCAAGCTCCATCCATTTGCCTAAGAATTTCATGAACTCATTGTTTTTAATAGCTGAGTAGTACTCCATTGTGTAAATGTACCACATTTTCTGTATCCATTCCTCTGTTGAAGGACATCTGGGTTCTTTCCAACTTCTCGCTATTATAAATAAGGCTGCTATGAACATAATGGAGCATGTGTCCCTGTTGTATGTTGAAACATCTTTTGGGTAATGCCCAGGAGTGGTATCGCTAGGTCCTCAGGTAACACTATGTTCAATTTTCTGAGGTACCATCAGACTGCTTTCCATAGTGGTTGTGCCAGCTTACAATCCCACCAACAATGGAAGAGTGTTCCTCTTTCTCCACATCCTCACCAGCATGTGCTGTCACCTGTGTTTTTGATCATAGCCATTCTGACTGGTGTGAGGTGAAATCTCAGTGTTGTTTTCATTTGCATTTCCCTCATGAGTAGGGATGTTGAACACTTCTTTAGGTGCTTCTCAACCATTCAAGTTTCCTCAGTTGACAATTCTTTGTTCAGCTCTGTACCCCATTTTTAATAGGGTTATTTGATAGTCTAGAGTCTAATTTCTTCAGTTCTTTGTATACCTTGGTTATTAGCCCTCTATCAGCAGTAGGATTGGTAATGATCTTTTCCCAATCTGTTGGTTGCTGCTTTGTCCTATTGATGTGTTCTTTGCTTTACATGAGCTTTGCAGTTTTTATGAGGTCCCATTTGTCAATTCTTGATCTTAGAGCATATGCCATTGGTGTTCTGTTCAGGAACTTTCCCCTGTGCCCATGTGTTCGAGGCTTTTCCCCGTTTTCTCTTCTATTAGTTTCAGTGTAGCTAGTTTTATGTAGAGGTCCTTGATACACTTGGACTTGAGCTTTGTACAAGGAGATAAGTATGGATCAATTTGCATTCTTCTACATGTTGACCTCCAATTGGACCAGCACCATTTGTTGAAAATGCTGTCTTTTTTCCACTGGATGGTTTCAAGTGACCATAGGAATGGGAGTTCATTTCTAGGTCTTCTATTCTATTCCATTGATCCTCCTGCCTGTCTCTGTTCCAATACCATGCAGGTTTTTTTTTTAAAAAAAAACTATTGCTTTGTAGTATAGCTTGAAATCAGGGATGGTGATTCCCCCAGAAGTTCTTTTATTGTTGAGAGTAGTTTTCACTATCCTGGGTTTTTTGTTATTCCAAATGAATTTTAAGATTGCTCTTTCTATCTCTGTGAAGAATTGGGTAGGAATTTTGATGGGGATTGTATTAAATCTGTAGATGGACTGGGTATTAGAACTATCTTATACCTCACTGGTACAATTAGGAATAAGTATGCTCTAACTGTATTTTGAGAGAAAAGTTTTACTTTAACAGGAAGAGTGATATGTAGGAGGAGCTAAGTGGGAAGGAGTACTGAGAGGAAGAGATGGAGTAAGGAGAGAAGATGAAGGAGAGGAGAAGCTAGGTGATGAGAGAGAGAAAGAGAGAGGGGGCATGGAGGCAGATGTTCACAGGTCTCCACCAATCAAAGATAGTCTTTATATCTAGGTTGGGTATTGGATTACCCTTCTGATTGAGCATTACCAAACTTATAAATCCTTTGATTAACATTTTAAAAAAATTGTATAAAAGCAAAAAGGAAAGGGGGCAGGGGACAGGGGTTTTCTAGGGGGGGGAAATGGGGAAAGGGGATGGCATCTTAAATGTAAATAAAATAAAATGAAAAAAAATAAAAAATTAAAAATTAAAAAAAAATAAATAAATGCAGAAAAAAAAAAACTATTGCTTTGTAATATAGCTTGAAATCAGGGATGGTGATTCCCCCAGAAGTTCTTTTATTGTTGAGAGTAGTTTTCACTATCCTGGGTTTTTTGTTATTCCAAATGAATTTTAAGATTGCTCTTTCTATCTCTGTGAAGAATTGAGTAGGAATTTTGATGGGGATTGTATTAAATCTGTAGATTGCTTTCGACAAGATGGCCATTTTTACTATATTAATCCTGCCAATCCATGAGCATGGTAGATCTTTCTATCTTTTGAGATTTGTTTCAATTTCTTTCTTCAGGGGCTTGAAGTTTTTGTCATACAGGTCTTTTACTTGCTTGGTTAGATTCACACCAAGGTATTTTATATTATTTGTGACTATTGTGAAGGGTGTCGCTTCCATAATTTCTTTCTCAGCCAGTTTATCTTTTGAGTACAGGAAGGCTACTGATTTGTTTGAATTAATTTTATACCCAGCCACATTACTAAAGTTGTTTATCAGGTTTAGGATTTCTCTAGTGGAAGTTTTAGGGTCACTTAAGTATACTATTATATCATCTGCAAATAGTGAAATTTTGACTTCTTTTCGAATTTGTATTCCTTTGACCTCCTTTTGTTGTCTAATTGCTCTAGCTAGGACTTCCAGTACTATATTGAATAGGTAAGGTGAGAGTGGGCATCCTTGCCTAGTCCCTGAATTTATTGGAATTGCTTCAAGTTTCTCTCCATTTAGTTTGATGTTGGCTACTGGTTTTCTGTATATTGCTTTCACAATGTTTAGATATGGATCTTGAATTCCTGATCTTTCCAAGACTTTTAACATGAAGGGATGTTAAATTTTGTCAAATGCTTTCTCAGCATCTAGTGAGATGATCATGTGGTTTTTTTTCTTTGAGTTTGTTTATATAGTGGATTACATTGATGGACTTCCATATATTGAACCAACCTGCCATTCCTGGGATAAAGCCTACTTGATCATGATGGATAATTGTTTTGATGTGTTCTTGGATTCTGTTCTCGAAAATTTTATTGAGTATTTTTGCATCGATATTCATTAGAGAGATTGGTCTGAAGTTCTCTTTGTTGGGTCTTTGTGTGGTTTAGGGATGAGCATAATTGTGGCTTCATAGAATGAATTTTGTTTCTATTTTGTGGAATAGTTTGAAGAGAATTGGCATCAGGTCTTCCTGGAAGGTCTTATAGAATTGTGTACTAAAACCATCTGGTCCTGGACTTTTTTTGGTGGGTAGACTTTTAATGACTGCTTCTATTTCTTTCAGGGTTATGGGACTGTTTAGATGGTTTATCTGCTCCTGATTTAACATTGGTAACTGGTATTTTTCTAGAAAATTGTCCATTTCATCCAAATTTTCCATTTTTCTTGAGTATAGGCTTTTGTAGAAGGAGCTGATGATTTTTTGAATTTTCTCAGTTTCTGTTGTTATGTCTCCCTTTTCAGTTCTGATTTTATTAATTTGGATACTGTCTCTGTGCCCTTTGGTTAGTCTGGCTAAGAGTTTATCTATCTTGTTGATTTTCTCAAAGAACCAGCTCCTGGTTTTGTTGATATTTTGTATATTTCTTTTTGTTTCTCTTTGGTTGATTTCAGCCCTGAGTTTAATTATTTCCCCCCATCTACTCCTCTTGGGTGTATCTGCTTATTTTTGTTTTAGAGCTTTCAGATGTGTTGTCAAACTGCTAGTGTATGCTCTCTCCAGTTTCTTTTTGTAAGCACTTAGAGCTATGAGTTTTCCTCTTATCATTGCTTTCAATGTGTCCCATAGGTTTTGGTATGATGTGTCTTCATTTTCATTAAATTCTAAAAAGTCTTTAATTTCTTTCTTTATTTCTTCCCTGACCACATTATCATTGAGTAGAGTTTTGTTCAATTGCCATTTGAGTGCCGGCTTTCCATTGTCTTTCTTGGTATTAAAGACCAGCCTTAGGCCATGGTGATCTGATAGGATACAGGAGATTATTTCAGTTTTTTTGTATCTGTTGAGGCCTGTTTTGTGACCAATTATATGGTCTATTTTGGAGAAGGTACCATGAGGTGCTGAGAAAAAGGTATATTCTTTTGTTTTAGGGTGAAATGTTCTATAAATATATGTTAAGTCCATTTGGCTCATTGTTGGGAGCCGCAGTGAGCATGTCAGCATTCGCCATTACAAGATGGCGTGGGCATCCTGTCCTCCCACTAGTAAACAACTGACTGCGCAGGTGCAAAAGGCAAAAAGCGCGCCAAAGTCACTGCCCATCCTGGGGCGTAATATGGGGTGATGAGTGAACAGCCAATCAGAAGTGAACACGCCACTCTAGGGTACGTATAGCAGTGCCTTTCCTGGGCTTTGGGTCTTTCCGCTTCTGCTTATACAAGAAGTAAAGCCTTGTTGTAGTAACCACCCGAACACTGCCTCATGTGTCCTTTTTCTCAGGCAAAGGGGACACGGAGGGGCTCGGAACATCTGGCGCCGAAAACCCGGGATTTTCAAGGCGCAGCGGAGACCCCCCAAGTTTTGGGGCAGGTTAAAAAACCACAGGAACGAGGTACATCTCTGGGAGGTATGCTTGGGGTGGAAGCCTTCGTTGCAAGTGGATATTCACCCATTGCCACCGCTGCAGTAGTTGGCCTCTTGCTCCTGTTGTTTTTGCTTTTAGCTTATTTGTGTTATGAGGATCCAGCCCGAAGCACAGCTATTAGGGCAAGTCAAGAGGTTTCAAGAGAGGTCTGCTCCAGGCTGTCAGAACCAGAGCATGTTAGCTGGCATCAGGCCAAGGAGCCTGGAAAGGAGAAGCAGGCAAAAAATCCTAGACAACAGAGGCAGGCCAAGGAGCCTGGTCATAGGAAAGAGTACTCAAGAGGAACAGGGGCCACTGCAGGGTCTGTTAAGGTTAAGGACCCTTCGCCGGCTGGTGAAGAGAGAGTGGAGTTGTGGGGGACCCCCTGTACCCCATTAAGGAGCCTGCTTCCATAAACCTTAGCAGCTCCGAGGAAGACCTAACGCAAGGAGAGGAAGAGAGCCTGGGGCAGGAAGCAGCTGCCTATGCAAAGGGTGGCCGTTCTGGGATAAGAATAAGAAAGACCTTGAATCCCTCGCCCCCGTCCTTGCCTCCGGCTTATGCCCCGGGCAGTGCCTCTAATTCATTTCTCAGCCCAGGAGATCGCAGATAGCTACAGCTTGCATTTCTGGTCTTTGAAGCGGCAGAAGGCGTCCGTGTTCATGCCCCAGTAGAGTATAGGCAGATCAAAGAATTAGCTGAGGCAGTACGTGCATATGGAATTGGGGATAATTTTACTATATTCCAAGTGGAGAGATTAAGTACAGCTGCTATGACACCAGGAGACTGGTAGGACACAGTGAAGGCGGTACTTAACAATATGGGCCAATACCTAGAGTGGAAGGCCTTGTGGCACGAGGCACTGCAAGCACAAGCCAGGATTAATGCAAATACTGAGGGACAACAATTATGGACTTTTGACATGCTGGTGGGAGTTGGCGTACTGCAGGAGTGGACCTCCGCTCCACCTCCTGAGTCCTACTAATGTCACACATGGGGGTGCAGCCGATCCCGGTTGATTATAGAGGCCCCCTGCCAGAGGGAAGTGTCGGCCTTATTTTAGGCCACTCCTCTCTTACCTTAAAAGGGCTCGTGGTACACCCCGGTGTAATAGATCAGGATTATACCAGAGAACTTCAAGTTCTCTGTTCTAGCCCATAAGGCGTATTCTCCATCTCCCCTGGGGACAAGATTGCTCAATTGGTTGTCCTTCCAAGCTTACATGATTGTTTTCCATCCACCAAGAAGCTTAGAGGTGCTCAAGGGCTTGGTTCCTCAGGAACTGACTTTGCTCATCTGGTGGTTGACTTTAAAACTAGACCCACCTTACAGTTAGCAATAGAGGGGAAGAACTTTACTGGAATTCTGGACTCAGGAGCAGATAAAAGTATTATTTCTTCTAATTGGTGGCCTAAGGCATGGCCTGTAAAAAGATTGTCCCACTCCCTACAAGGATTGGGATACAAGGCCAGTCCCACAGTCAGTTCTCGCTCGTTGACTTGGCAGGCACCAGAGGGTCAAACAGGAAATTTTATACCTTATGTGCTTCCTCTCCCTGTCAGTCTCTGGGGAAGAGATATTTTACAAGACCTAGGGCTAGTTCTGACTAGTGAATACTCCCCACAAGCTATAAACATTATAAAGAGAATGGGATTTAAAGAAGGGAAAGGTCTTGGCAGGAACAAACAAGGAAGGTTAGATCCTGTCTCACAAAAATCAAACACAGGAAGACAAGGCCTGGGTTTTCCCTAGTTGCCACTGAGGGTTCTATGCCCATACCCTGGCTCACAGAGGAGGCTGTGTGGGTTCCTCAGTAATCCCTATCCTCTGAAAAATTGGAAGCTGCTACAAAACTAATTAAAGAGCAAGTGCAGCTCGGTCATTTAGAACCTTCTACCTCTCCCTGGAATACACCCATATTTGTCATTAAAAAGAAATCCGGAAAGTGGAGGCTTTTACATGATTTAAGAGCCATCAATGCACAGATGCGACTATTTGGCTCTGTGCAACGAGGCTTGCCTTTACTCTCTGCCTTGCCTAAGCAGTGGAAAATCATAATTATAGATATTAAAGATTGTTTTTTCTCTATTCCTTTGTATCCACAAAATAGACCAAGATTTGCATTTACACTACCTACTATTAATCATTTTGAACCTGATAAAAGGTATCAGTGGAAAGTTCTGCCTCAGGGCATGGCCAACAGCCCCACTATATGTCAGCTGCATGTACAAATGGCCCTCGAGCCAATTAAGAAACAATTTCCCTCTCTGCTGCTGGCCCATTACACAGATGACATTATTATGTGTCATAAGGATTTAATTACTTTACAGACCTCATACCCCTTATTATTAAACACCTTGGAACAGTGGGGTCTACATGTTGCTACTGAGAAAGTTCAATTTTCAGAGATTGGTTCCTTTTTAGGGACAGTTATCTATCCAGAAAAGATAATTCCTCAGAAATTGGAGATTTGTAGAGACCATTTACATACTTGGAATGATTTTCAGAAATTATTAGGTGATATAAATTGGTTAAGACCATTTTTAAAAATTCCCTCGGCCGAGCTGAAACCTTTATTTGATATTTTGGAAGGGGATGCTCATATTTCCTCACCGAGGGCCTTAACACTGGCTGCGAGCCGTGCTCTGCAAGTAGTAGAAAACGTTTTACAAGACGCCCAGTTAAAATGCATAGATGAAACCAAAACCTTTGACCTATGTGTTTTTAAAACTAGACACTTACCAACTGCTGTGTTATGGCAGGAGGGGCCCTTGTTATGGATTCATCCCAATGCTTCTCCTGCAAAGATTATTGAAAGGTATCCAGATTCAGTCTCTCAGCTTGCCCTTCGTGGACTAAAAGCAGCCATTACTCATTTTGGAAGGGAGCCTAAGGTTTTGATAGTGCCTTATACTGCCCATCAAGTCCAAATATTAACAGCAACCTCTGATGTTTGGGCAGTGCTGGTTACTTCCTTCAATGGTCAAATAGATAATCATTATCCTAAGCATCCCATCTTACAATTTGCCTTAACTCAAGCTATCATATTTCCACATATTGTGTCTCAGGAGCCACTCCCAGATGGAATGGTAGTTTATACGGACAGGTCTAAAACAGGAGTGGGTGCCTATGTGATTAATGATAAGGTTACATCCAAACAATACCATGAAACCTCACCTCAAATTGTGGAATGCTTAGTGGTGTCAGAGGTTCTGGAAATCTTTCCAGGTCCCTTAAATATTGTTTCAGATTCCTTCTATGTGGTTAATGCAGTAAAAGCATTAGAAGTTGCTGGGTTAATTAAGACATCTAGCAGACTTGTAGAAGTTTTTCAAAAGATTCAGCTTACCCTGGCTAAGCGAAGATTCCCTGTCTTTATAACTCATATTAGGGCTCACTCAGGCTTACCGGGACCTATGTCCCGTGGAAATGACCTGACAGATCAAGCCACAAAGTTGATTGCAATTGCCCTTTCGCCAAAATTGGATTTGGCTAAAGCCTTTCACAAAAGGTTTCATGTGACACCTGAGACACTACGATGTCGATTTAAAATCTCTAGAAGGGAGGCCAGAGATATCATGACTCAATGCCAAAACTGCTGCCAATTCCTACCTGTTCCCCATACCGGAATTAACCCTTGGGGAATTAGGCCATTACAGATCTGGCAAATGGATGTTACTCACATCCCATCCTTTGGCAAATTACAATATTTGCATGTCTCCATTGATACCTGTTCTGGAGTTATGTTCGCCTCTCCATTGACCGGAGAAAAGGCGGCCCATGTTATTCAACATTGCCTCGAGGCTTGGAGTGCCTGGGGAAAGCCTAAAATTCTTAAAACTGACAATGGACCAGCCTACAGTTCTCAAAAATTTCAACAATTTTGTCGCCATATGGAGGTGACACACCTGACGGGTCTTCCTTACAACCCTCAGGGACAGGGCATCATTGAGCGTGCTCATCGTACCCTTAAAACTTATTTGATAAAACAAAAAGGAGAAGTTGAGGAAGCTCTGCCCACGGTCCCATGGGTTACTGTTTCTCTGGCACTTTTTACCCTCAACTTTTTGAATTTGGACAGTCAGGGCAATACAGCGGCTGATCGCCATTGCCTGGAACCAACTAGGCCAAAAGAAATGATAAAATGGAAACTGGTCAATGGAAAGGCCCGGATCCTATTTTAATAAGATCCAGGAGAGCTGTTTGTGTTTTTCCACAGGAAGAAGACAATCCATTTTGGCTGCCAGAGCGACTGACACAGCGACTCGTGGTTCCTGAAATAACCCCCTCGAAGGATTCATCTGCAGACACTCTCAGTTCTCATTTGGACTCTCCTAAATCAGGTTCATAGGAAGTGGACTAGGGAGCTGGACCAGATGCAACAGCAATTGCAGATCCGGATTTCGAGCCTTAATGGAACACGTGTGGACCCCGTTACCCCTGATGACTTTACTTCTTGGCCTACCTCTGCTTTTTCCTTCTTTCTTAAAGGGTGGGGATAGGCCTGTTTGGTGCAGCCCTATGTTGTGGATTAGTGTTCATGATGGTTGGTCTGTAAGCTCAGAGCCCAACAAAAACGTGACAAGGTCGCTATCGCCCAAGCACTCATAGCCTTGAGCAAGGATCTTCCCCTGAAATTTGGCTATCTAGGCTAAGAAAGTATCTGATGACTGAGACCCTCAGTCGATGCACCCCAAGGGTTCAGCCCATTGCACTGGGTCGATGAGAGGTCTAAATCCAGCCAGCCCTTGCCTGAATAACTGGTACCTGAATATTTAGAGGTGTTTGGGAGTGGGTACTCGACAGGGAATGTTCCACGAGTGTGGATAGATTTCCCGAAAGTATGCCTGATTGCACAAAGGTTTGATGCCAAGAAACCTCCTCCCCTGGTGGCGCCCCAGGGTGGAGGCACCCTTTCCCCGTCAAAAGGCATAGAGATGGGTATGGGAAGTAAACCCATTACAATATCTCATTTTGCACAGGGGATCAGGCCTCTGCTTTCCCTCACTGAGTTGGTGCTGCGCTTCATAGACAATAGGCTGTTCCATCTTAAATATATAGATTGGGGAGATGTTGGGAGCCGCAGTGAGCATGTCAGCATTCGCCATTACAAGATGGCGTGGGCATCCTGTCCTCCCACTAGTAAACAACTGACTGCGCAGGTGCAAAAGGCAAAAAGTGCGCCAAAGTCACTGCCCATCCTGGGGCATAATATGGGGTGATGAGTGAACAGCCAATCAGAAGTGAACACACCACTCTAGGGTACATATAGCAGTGCCTTTCCCGGGCTTTGGGTCTTTCCGCCTCTGCTTATACAAGAAGTAAAGCCTCGTTGTAGTAACCACCCGAACACTGCCTCACATGTCCTTTTTCTCGGGCAAAGGGGACACGGAGGGGCTCGGAACAGCTCATAACTTCTGTTAGTTTCACTCTATCTCTGTTCAGTTTCTGTTTCCATGGTCTGCCCATTGCTGAGAGTGTTGAAATCCCTCACTATTATTGTGTGAGGTGCAATGTGTGCTTTCAGCTTTAGTAAGGTGTTTTTTTGTTTTTTGTTTTTTTTTTTTTTTTTTTTTTTATTTTTATGAAAGTGGGTGCTCTTGTATTTGGGGCATAGATGTTCAGAATTGAGAGTTCATGTTGGTTGACTTTTCCTTTGGTGGATATGAAATGTCCTTCCTCATCCTTTTTGATAGCTTTGAGTTGAAAGTTGATTTTATTTGATATTAGAACGTCTACTCCAGCTTGTTTCTTAGGACCATTTGCTTAAAAAATTGTTTTCTAGCCTTTTACTTTAAGGTAGTGTCTGTCTTTGTTACTGAGGTGGGTTTCCTGTATGCAGCAAAATGCTGTTTCCTGTTAGTGTATCCAGTCCATTAGTCTATGTCTTTTTATTGGGGAATTGAGTCCATTGATGTTAAGAGATATTAAGGAGAGGAGATTGTTGCTTCCTGTTATTTTTGTTAATAGTGGAGGCATTGTTTGTGTGGTTATCTTCTTTTGGGTTTGTTGGAAGAGGATTACTTTCTTGCTCTTTCTGGGATATAATTGCCTCTTTGTATTGGAGCTTTCCTGCTATCATTCTTTGTAGTGTCGTGTTTGTGGAAAGATATTGTGTAAATTTGGTTTTGTCATAGAATATCTTGGTTTCTCCATCTATGGTAATTGACAGTTTTTCTGGGTATAGTATCCTGGGCTGGCATTTGTATTTTCTTAGGGTCTGTATGACATCTGTCCAGGATCTTCTGGCTTTTATAGTATCTGGTGAGAATTCTGCTGTAATTCTAATAGGTATGCCTTTATATGTTACTTGGCCATTTTCCCTTACTGCTTTTAAAATTCTTTCTTTTGTGCGTTTGATGTTTTTATTATTATGTGACAGGAGGTATTTCTTCTCTGGTCTAGTCTACTTGGAGTTCTGTAGGCTTCTTGTATATTTATGGACATCTCTTTCTTTAGGTTAGGGAAGTTTTCCTCTATAATTTTGTTGAAGATATTTATTGGCCCTTTAAGATGGGAATCCTCACTCTCTTCTGTACCTATTATCCTTAGGTTTGGTCTTCTCATTGTGTCCTGAATTTCCTGGGTGTTTTGTGTTAAGACCTTTTTGCATTTTGTATTTTCTTTGACAGTTGTGTTAATATTTTCTATGGTATCTTCTGTACTTTAGATTCTCTCTTCTATCTCTTGTATTCTGTTAGTGATGCTTGCATCTATGACTCCTGATTTCTTTCCTAGGTTTTCTATATCCCTGATAGTCTCCTGTTGTGATTTCTTGATTGTTGCTACTTCCATTTTTATGTCCTGGATGGTTTTGTTCAATTCCTTCACCTGTTTGGTTGTGTTCTCTTGTAATTCTTTAAGGGATTTTTGTGTTTCCTCTTTAAGGGCTTCTACCTGTTTACCTGTGTTCTCCTCAATTTCTTTGATGGTGTTATTTATGTTCTTCTTAAATTCTCTGTCATCATCATTAGAAGTGATTTTAGATCTGACTCTTGCTTTCTTGGTGATATGGGGAATTCAGGACTTTCTAATGTGGGAGAACTAGGTTCTGATGATGCCGAGTACTCTGGGTTGCTGATGCTTATGTTCTTGCACTTGCCTTTTGCCATCTGGATCTCCTTGGTGCTACCTGAGCTGTCTCTGACTGGAGGCTGTCTTTCCTATTATCTTGGTTGTGTTAGAACTGTTTGGGATGGGTGTTGCTGCTGGGGTTAGAGCTGAGGCCCAAGAACTGCTCAGTGCTCAGGCGGAGACAGGAAGGAACCAGTGCTCAGGGCCAGGAGTGAATTCTTGGGTCCCAGTGGGTCCCAGTTTCTGCCTGTTTGGTATGAGTTTTGCTGTCTCCTTACCTAAGATACTGTCTGGGTTTGAGTGGATCACTGTTGGCAGCTCTGCACCCAACCTCACAAAACCCAGAGGAAGCAGGGCTCCCAGGAGCTATCTCCCAGGATCTGCTGAGCGCTTGGGCCCAGACCAGAAGATACAGGCCAGAAGTGAATTCTTGGATCCCTGTGTGTTCCGGTTACTCCCTGTTTGGGGCGAGTGTTGCTGTTTCCTTACCTGAGATACTGCCCAAGTTAGAGCTCCTGGGAGCCCTGCTTCCCCTGGGTTTTGTGAGGGTGGGTGCAGAGCTGCCGCTGGTGATCTGCTCAGTGCTCTTTTTTTTTTTTTAAACTATTTCTGTGTAGTACAGTTTGAGGTCAGGGATGGTGATTCCCTCAGATGTTCTTTTATTGTTAAGAATAGTTTTCACTATCCTAGGTTTTTTGTTATTCCAAATGAATTTGAGAATTACATTTTCTAACTCCATGAATAATCGAATTGGAATTTTGATGGGGATTGCATTGAATCTGTAGATTGCTTTCAACAAGATGACCATTTTATTGTATTAATCCTGCCAATCCATGAGCATGGGAGATCTTTCCATCTTCTGAGGTCTTTGATTTCTTCTTCAAATACTTGTAGTTTTTATCATACAGATTTTTCACTTGTTTGGTTAGAGTCACACCAAAATATTTTATATTATGTGTGACTATTGTGAAGGGTATTGTTCCTCTAATTTCTTTCTCAGCCTGTTTATCCTTTGAGTAGAGGAAGGCTACTGATTTGTTTGAGTTGATTTTATATCCAGCCACTTTGCTGAAGTTGTTTATCAGGTTTGGGAGTTCTCAGTGAAAGTTTTCGGGTCACTTAAGTATACTATCATATCATCTACAAATAGTGACATTTTGACTTCTTCATTTCCAATTTGTATCCTTTTGACCTCCATTTGTTGTCTTTTGCTCTAGCTAAGACTTTGAGTACTACATTGAATAGGTAGGAAGAGAGTGGGCAGCCTTGTCTAGTCCCTGATTTTAAGTTTCTCTCCATTTAGTTTGATATTGGCTACTGGTTTGGTATATATTGCTTTTACTATGTCTATGTATGAGCCTTGAATTCCTGATCTTTCCATGACATCTACCATGAAAGGGTGTTGAATTTTGTCAAATGCCTTCTCAGGATCTAGTAAAATTATCATGTGGGTTTTTTCTTTGAGTTTGTTTATATAGTAGATTACATTAATGAATTTCCATATATTGAACCATCCCTGCATCCCTGGGATAAAGCCTACTTGAACACAGTGAATCATTGTTTGGATGTATTCTTGGATTTGGTTTGAGATAATTTTATTGAGTATTTTTGCATCAGTATTCAGAAGTGAAATTGCTCTGAAGCTCTCTTTTTTGTTGGGTCTGTGTGGTTTTGGTATCAGCATAACTGTGGCTTCATAGAATGTGTATGGTAGTGTTCCTTCTGTTTGTACTTTGTGGAATAGTTTGAAGAGTATTGGTATTAGGTTTCTTTGAAGGTCTGATAGAGTTCTGCACTAAACCTATCTGGTCCTGGGCGTGTTTTTGGTTGGGAAACTTTTAATGACTGCTTCTATTTCTTTAGGGGTTATGGGACTCTTTAGATGGTTTTTCTGGTCCTGATTTAACTTTCATACTTGGTATCTGTCTAGAAAATTGTCCATTTCATCTAGATTTTCCAATTTTGTTGAGTATAGGCTTTTGTAGCCAAATCTGATGATTTATTTTTAGATTTTCTCAATTTCTGTTGTCATATCTCCCTTTTCATTTCTGAGTTTGTCAGTTTGAACACTGTGTCTGTGCCCTCTGGTTAGTCTGGCTAAGGGTTTATCTATCCTGTTCATTTTCTCAAAGAACCAGCTCCTGGTTTTGTTGATTATTTGTATAGTTCTTTTTGTTTGTACTTAGTCAATTTCAGCCCTGAGTTTGATTATTTCCTGCTGTCTCCTCCTCTCCTCCTCTTGAGTGTATTTGCTTCTTTTTGTTCTAGAAATTTCAGGTGCGCAGTTATGTTTCTAGTGTATGCTTTCTACAATTTCTTTTTGGAGGTACTCAGAACTATGAGTTTTCCTCTTAGCACTGCTTTCATTGTGTCCCATAAGTTTGGGTGTGTTGTGCCTTCATTTTCATTAAATTCTAAAAAACAAATTAATTCTTTCTTTATTTCTTCGTTGACCAAGTTATCATTGAGTGAAGAGTTGTTCAGCTTCCATGTATATGTGCGCTTTCTGCTGCTCTTTGTTGTTGATGTTGTTATTGAAGACCAGACTTACAGGATGCTTGGGACTCTTTTAGCCTTCTTGTATCTGTTGAGGCCTGTTTAATAACCGATAATATGTTCAGTTTTCATGAAACTGCCATGAGATGCTGAGAAGAAGGTATATTCTTTTGTTTTAGGATGAAATGTTCAATAGAGATCTGTTAAATCCATTTGGTTCATAACTTCTGTTAGTTTTATTGTATCTCTGTTCAGTTTCTGTTTCCATGATCTGTCCATTGCTGAGAGTGGGGTATTGACGTTTCCCACTATTACTGTGTGAGGTGCAATGTATGCTTTGAGCTTTAGTAAAGATTCTTGTATGATTGTGGGTGCCCTTGCATTTGGGGCATAGATGTTCATAATTGAGGGTTCATCTTGATACACTTTTCCTTTGATAAGTATGAAGTGTCCTTCCTTATCTTTTTTGATTACTTTTTGTTGAAAATCGATTTTATTTAATATTATAATTGCTACTCCAGCTTGTTTCTTGGGATCATTTGCTTGGAAGATTGTTTTCCATTCTTTTACTCTGAAGTAGTGTCTGTCTTTGTCACAGAGGTACATTTCGTTTCCTAAATGCAGCAAAATTCTGGGTCCTGTTTATGTATCCAGTCTGATAGTCTATGTCTTTGTACTGGAGAATTGAGGCCATTGATATTAAGAGATATTAAGGAAAATGATTCTTGTTTCCTGTCATTTTTGTTATTAGAGGCAGAATTATGTTTGTGTAAACTATCTTATTTTCGGGATGTTGTAAGACTACTTTCTTGCTTTTTCTCAGTTGTAGTTTCCCTCCTTGTGTTGGAGTTTTCCATCCATTATCCTTTGAAGTACTGGATTTGTAGGAAAATATTGTGTAAATTTGGTTTTGTCATGGAATATCTTGGTTTCTCTATCAATAATGATTGAGAGTTTTGCTGGGAATTGTAGTCTGGGCTGGCATTTGTGTTCTCTTAAGGTCTGTATAATATCAGTCCAGGATCTTCTGGCTTTTTATAGTCTCTGGTGAGAAATCTGGTGTAATTCTTATAGGTCTGCCTTTATGTGTTACTTTGCCTTTTTCCCTTACTGCTTTTAGTGTCTTCTCTTTGTTTTGTATATTTGATGTTTTGATTATTATGTGATAGAAGGTATTTCTTTTCTGGTCTACTCTACTTGGAGTTCTGTAGGCTCCTTGTATATTTATGGACATCTCTTTCTGTAGGTTAGGGAAGTTTTCCTCTATAATTTTGTTGAAGATATTTGCTGGCCCTTTAAGTTGGGAGTCTTCACCCTCATTTATATCTATTATCCTTAGGTTTGGCCTTCTCATTGTGTCTTGTATTTCCTGGATGTTTTGGGTTAGGAGCTTTTTGAATTTTGCATTTTCTTTGACAGTTATGTCAATATTTTCAATGGTATCTTCTGCACATGAGATTCTCTTTTCTATCTCTTGTATTCTGTTGGTGATACTTGTGTCTATGACTCCTGGTCTTTTTCCTAGGTTTTCTATCTCCAGGGAAGTCTCTCTTTGATATTTCTTTATTGTTTCTACTTCCATTTTTAGATCCTGGATGGTTTTGTTCAATTCCTTTACCTGTTTGGTTATGTTTTCTTACAATTCTTTAAGGGATTTTTGTGTTTCCTCTTTAAGGGCTTCTACCTGTTTACCTGTGTTCTCCTCAAATTCTTTGAGTGTTATTTATGTCCTTAAAGTCCTCTATCATCATCATGAGAAGTGATTTTAATTCTGAATCCTGCTTTTCCAGTGTGATGGGGTGTTCAGGGCTTGTTATGGTGAGAGTACTGGGTTCTCATGATGCCAAGTAACTTTGGTTTCTGTTGCTTACATTCTTGCCCTTGCCTTTTGCCATCTGGTTAACTCTAGTGCTACCTGCACTCACTGGTTCTGACTAAAGCCTGCCTTTCCAGTTATCTTGCTTGTGTCAGAACTCCTCAGAATCCAGATGTCTCTGTGATTCTGTGATCCTGAGCTCCAGCTACTCTGAGTACAGTGGCTCCTCTAGGATGTCTCAGGATATGGTGTCTCCATAGTAGCAGACCAGCTAGGTATCCACTGCTCTGAGTGCAGTGGCTCCTCTAGGATGTCTCAGGATATTGTGTCCACTGCTATGAGTTCAGTGGCTCCTCTAGGATGTCTTGAGATACAGTGTCTTCATGGGAGTTGACTGGCTTGGTGTCTGCCCCAGCCACAAGGAACAGTCAAGGGGACAAAGGGGAGTGGTATTTCACAGGGATGGGATTTGAGTGCCTGGTGGGACCTGAGCACCCCTTATTCCTAATTGTAGCTCTGGGGTGTAGGGCAAAGGGTGACTGTTCTTACCTGTCGCTCTGAGTTCAGTGACCCCTCTAGAATGTCTTGTGATATAGTATCCACAGAGGTGCAGACCAGCTGGGTGTCTGCTCCAGCCACAAGGCCCAGGTGAGAGGTGGAAGGGGCTAGATGTCTGTTTATAATGTTGTCTAGGGATAAGTATGTCAGTCTATTCTTCATGATATATACTCAATGATTCTCTCTCCACCCCTTGAGAGTTCTGTGGTGCTTTCTCCTTCAGACCCTGCATCTGAGGCAACTTGCTCAGTGAAAGCCTAGTTATTATGCAAGATGACATATTTTTTCCCAGATAATCTCAGTTATTTTCTCCAAAACTGAACAATGCCAGGGTTAGAATCACTTTCTGTGTATTGGAACAAATTTATTTATAATCAAGAAAAAGTTCATTTGAAAGCTCTTGAGGATAATGCAAACATATCAAATTTTAAAAAGTGATGGTTGAAAAAAGATGAGCAGCCAAGGAAAGACCTATGAAAATATTCACAAGCAAAATTTAAAGGGACATGTTTAATATGAATGATATTATGGTAAGTATGTGTCTGGAGATTCAGAGACCATTTCAAGTAGGATACATGCATATCTGCATAAAAATATTTTGTCTGTCCTCTGCTCCAGACTCTTTCTGTCTCATTCTTGAGTAACCAGTTGTCAGGTTGTATTTATTATTACTTCAGAAATGCAACTTACTTTCAATATAGTAATCATTACTAACTTCATCTTACATTTGATCTACTTTGTTATTGTTCTGTATTTTTATCCAACCTAGTACATTGGATTGATTTGTCCTCAGTATCTTCTTTATACGTTACTACCACTCATTGCCCCTCTGTGATATGAGAATATCAGAACCCCTCATTTCCTGAAAGAGCATAATCAGTGCTAAAAATCTCTATGTTCCTATCATCAAATTGCAGAACAATGTATTACAAGCAGGGAGTATTTTCTAGCACATAAGACAATTATAGGAGAGTGAAAAAACTGTGTGTTCTGGTGTAGACTTGGCACATTTTTATGTTTATTTGGTCACAATGAAAATTTTACAATGTAAACTGCAAATAAATGTATAGTCAATGACATTATTATGATAATGATCAATGGATTTTAGTACATTATTTTGTTTCTTGCTCCTGACATGCAATGTGTCAAAACAGGGAATATAGGAATAAAGGGTTTGTTTATATTGACATATTGCCAACAGCAGTTGTTTCTTTTCAGATTTACTCTAGTTCTAACAGTGCCATAATTATATCCCTGTCTTATTTTAGAGTCAATTCCATTCGCATCATGAACACTGAAAAACCATGTTAGTAATGAATAGCTCCAATGTAATTGTTCTAAAAAGAAAATATGCTAAGAATGAATTATAAAAGCTATTTGCCAGATTGTCCATAAAACATAAATGCTTACTTCAATCAAAGATTTTTTATTTGTCCCATTTTAAGAACTGGGACAAATAAATAAGAACTGGGCTTAATTATCAGATTTATTTTATTTTCATTTCTGTGTGTATGAATTTCTGTGTGCATTTGTGTGCTGTGGTGGGTGGGCATGAGCCTCAGTGTATATGTTACCATGAGTGCAGGTATTTTTGATGGCTAGTAGATCATGATCTTTGGAGCTAGATTTTTAGAAGGTTCATTGCTGACTTATATATGTGCTGGAAATAGCTCATCATTCTTTCTACAAAAGGTGCATGAACACATAAATGCTAAAATAGCAGAACACCAAACCCCCACATTATTGCTGATGCCAAGAAGCACTTGCTGACAGAATCCTGATATGGCTGTTCCCTGAGAGGTTCTACCAGCACCTGACCAATACAGATGCAGATTCTTACAGCCAACCATCAGATTTAGCCCAGGAATGTTCTAATAGAAGAGTTAGAGGAAGGACTGAAGAAGCTGAACAGGTTTGCAACCCCATAAGAAGAACAATATCAACTAACTAGTCCACTCAGACTTTCCAGGGATTAAACCACCAACCAAAGAGTTTACATGGAGGGAGCCAGGACTCCAGATACATATGGAACAGAGGATGGACTTTTCTGACATCAATGGGAAAAGAAGAAGGCTTGATGCCCCAGCATAGGGGGATGGTAGAGGTGTGAGGTGTGAGTGAGTGAATAGGTGGAGGAGCACCCTCATAGAGGGAAATGGGAGGCAGGGATGGAATAGGGGTTTTGGTGGAGGGTAACAGGGAAGGGAGATATCATTTGAAATGTAAACAAATAAAATAATTAATAAAAAGACATAAACAAATATCATTGATGTCTTATAGAGTCCACTAAATTATAGGAAAGTAGAAGAAAAGTATGATTTATTGAACTTCTATGGTGCTGGTACTCAGTCATATGATTCACTAATCTTTTGGCATCTTTTGACAATATTGGCCATGTGATCTAAGCTTAACATAATACCTTGTGCTAAATTATTTTAGTAGACCCCTAAATGTGAGAGAAAATATTTAATAAATTATAGGTCTCTGTTTGGCACATATCTGTAATCCCAGAACTCCAACAGTAGAGCCAAGAGGGTAATGAGTTCAAGAACACCCCTGGCTATGATGTGAAACCCTATATCAGAATTATAAAGAAAAAGAGGTGAATGAAGAGAAAAGAAGGAGCAGATCAGTAAGAAGAAAAGAAGGAGGAGGAGGAAGAAGAAAGTAATATGTGCAAGTACTTTCACATATATTGTCATACTCTACCAGGGCCCTATGAAAAAGGCCTCATGTCCAGTTCATGGGTGAAAAATAAGGGCTGGTTATAATGTCTTCCAAGCAATAATACAAAATCTGTAGATCACACCAATCCCAGGTACTTTATTTTCTAAATCCACTGTGTGCATCTTTTTAAATCAAGCTGCCTACACCAGAGAAACTGACATGCTCTAAACACAGAGACCACATCAGTAGAAGGAAGTCAAAAACAAACAGTGCTGCTCAACTCCACCAAAGCAATGATGTGTGGTTCTTGGAGAGCAACTATGCAGGAGAAAGGATCTTAGCTTTTGGGGGAAAGAAAAGCAAGGCATGCTTCCCATACCCCTGCTGACTGCCATTTTAGTGGGAGATAATCTTGTGAGGGGTCGTTCTTTTCAAAACATATCAAAGAGCCACAATTGCTCAGGTCCCCTGCAAATAAAGTTGCATTTATTACAATTTCCAAATGACTGAAAATGTTTTTCTTCTTTTGTGAGGCTCCGAAAATTAAAACAAAGTGAAAGACTACCATTCTGTACTTACAACTGAAACATAGAACTGGGTTTTCTTATAAGCACAAAGAAATCAAGGAGAGCCGGGCTGTGGTGGCGCATGCCTTTAATCCCAGCACTTGGGAGGCAGAGGCAGGTGGATTTCTGAGTTCAAGGCCAGCCTGGTCTACAGAGTGAGTTCCAGGAGAGCCAGAGCTACACAGAGAAACCCTGTCTCGAAAAACAAAAAACAAACAAACAAAAAAAGAAATCAAGGAGAAAGGACATCTTTTCTTTTTTTTTCTTACTAATTTTTTTTCTTTTTTTTATTAGATATTTTATTTACACTTCAGATGGCATCCCCTTTCCCCATTCCCCCCCCTCCCCCTTAGGAAACCCCTATCCCATGCCCCCTTTTCCTTTTTGCATTTATACATTTTTTAAAAAATAATGTTAATCATAGGCTTTATAAGTTTGGAATTGTTCAATCAGAGGTGTAACCCACTGACCAACCTAGATATAACAACTATCTTTGACTGGTGGAGATACTTGAACATCTGCCTCCCTGTCTCCCCCCTCTTTCTCTCTTTCATCACCTAGCTTCTCCTCTCTTTCTTCTTCTCCTCTTCTTACTCCTTTTCTTCCTCTCAGTACTCCTCCTACATTAGCTCCTCCTACACATCACCCTTCCTGTTAAAATGAAACTTTTCTCTCAAAATACAATTAGATCATAATTATGCCAATTTGTACCAGTGAGGTACAGGATAGTCCTAATACCCCGTCCATCATTTTGTTGACTAACCAGCTCCTCTGTCATCTATTCTAACTAAAACATTTAGTTCTGAACCTGGTTTTAGGATGAATGTCAGCTGACGACCATCCACGCAAATCTTTTCTCTTAAGATCAGTAGCTATATGTTTTCAACCCCATCAGAAATCCAGAATGACTGAGTTAAGTATAATTGTGGGAAGCACAAATCATAGTTTCTAAAACTTAGCCAATTTATAGAGACCTCTGAACACCTGGGCAGACCTGCTCAAACCTCTGAGGTCCTGGAATTCCATCTGGAGGCATCGAAGACACAGCATCAGAGGATTATCAATTTGCTCTCCCCCCCACTCCTCTTCTAATATCTCAATGCCCATAATCAGCTTGAAGAAGCTAATGATGAGTCAGCGCCCCTATTCCCTGGGCTTGGGGACTAAGGTGGTAAATGTTGGGCTGTCTCTCTAGGGAAAAGTAGTGGTTTTGTCGGAATAGAGAGGATTAGCTAGGGTTTATTGCATAGCCATAACCTATTAGTAGAAATCTGTATAATTAATATCAAGATGAAGATATAAATTCTTAAATGGCACCAATTTACTTTCTTTACAAATTTTAAGGTTTTCATTGGCATGAGCTTCTTAGTGATATAAGAGTGAGATGAATATTGTTACTCCCATAGGCATTGTACCAGTATAACACATTTAGGAATACAAAGCTTAGACCCAGTCCTTCTTTAACTTTTTTAACTGATTTGAGATGGTCAGCCTGTGAGTTAAGGGACTATAGCAAATTCATGACTTGGAGTTTATTATAAGGGTGTTCTCTATGTTTTATTTAGAAATAGCTGAGTGGAGTTAACAGGCAACAGTCCAGATTACCTTACATGGATAGCTGGTTTTCAAAACATCAGAAATCCTTAGAATTGACATGACAAACATTTCAGTATTAATGTTCATTTTCATTAGGACATCTTTTCTTTTCAGCAGGAAAAGTAAATGGTGAGCTGTTATGAGATTATCTTGCTACTATTTTGACCCTAAGTATAAATCCATTTATCTGCCAGATTAGCTTATAGTTTATACACACATGATCTTTCTAAACTGAGAATGTCTCCCTACTCTCCATGTCTCTGGACAAGTTACAAAAGATAAGTCTCAACACCACCTACTGACAAAATCTGGGTAATTTATGAAACTTACTAGTTCCTTCCTTGTCTACTTTTCAGAAAAATTAACATTTGGGCACGTGCTTTGTGCCTTAATACAAATACTCAAAGCTGTGGAATAGTTAATAGTGTGATTAATAAAAATAGTATTAATTTTATCCTTAGCTTGTCATTCTTGTACTAGGGCTAGGGGCAATTCTGCCCAATCTTTAGGAACCTCTGTGATAAAATAGTAAAATTAATGTTAGACAGAGAGGACCAAGAAGTCCCCAAGTTGCCATGATGCTTCTGTTTATATAAGAGTACTGGTTATAGATTCTAAATTAACAGCCGCTATTTCATTTAGATACTCACTGGATATTTGTATATGTCAGGAAGGGGATTGAACAGACATACAACTGTAAATAAAATGCAGCCTTCAGGCCCAAGTGAGGACGCCTCAGTCCCACTTGAAAGGGAGAAGAAAGCAATCACAAGTGGGGAGGGAGGGAGGAACCTGGGATGGAAAGTGGACAGGGGGAGGGAAGAGGGGAACCTGTGCTCATGGTGAGAAGGCACATGACATGACTCTAAAATAGAACCGGTATGTTCTAATGGAACTGTTAGAATTATTGTAAATCTGAAGAGAAAACACTGCTGTTGGCGAATTGCCAGTATCAATAAACACCCTGTTCCCATATTTCTTGTGTTGACAGCTTGCATTTTAGGAGTATGAGACAAAATAATGTACCAAAATTCATTGATCATTTTCATAAGAATGGCATTGCCTATATATTTACATGTGTTTTACATTCTACAGTTTTCATTGTGACCAAATTAACCTGGAAAGGCAACCATGTGTACACTAGAGCACAAAAGTTTTTCACTGCCCTAAAGGTGTTACATGCTAGAAAATAATCACTACTTGTAAAATATCTGTTCAGTAATTTCATGACAGAAGTGAAGAGATTCTCAGCAGTGATTGTGCTCTTTTGATAAGTGGTGGGGGGTAGGGCTAATATACTCATATATGCACAAGGGCAAAGAGTGGTGCTTAAGTATCATGAATATACTGAGGACAAATCAACTCAGTGCTCCAGCAGGGATAAACTTACAGGACAATAGCAAATTAAATACAAATATAAAATTAGTAACATAATTTCTATCCTGAAATTCAGTTGCAGATCTGAAGTTATAAGTTCAATTTGATAGGTGATTACTCAAGAATAAGACAGAAAGTGTCCAGAGCAGGGGAAAGACAAAATATTTGTATGCAGATATGCATGTACCATAACTGGAATGGTCTCTGAATCTTTACACACATACTTATCATAATATCATTGATATTAAACACATCCACTTATTATTGCTTATAAATATTTCATATGATTTTCCTTGACTTTCATCTTTTTCTAAGTATGACTTTATTGGATGTTATATATGTGTATTTTTAAAGGGCACTCACATTAACTTTTTCTTGATATATTGTTTTGACACAATACACCAAAATGGATTCCAACCCTGGGATCATTAAGTCTTGGAAGAAATAACTGGGATTGTGTCTGGAGGAGAAAATAAGTCATCTTGCAAAATAACTTGTTTTTCATTGAGTGAGTTGCCTCAGATGCAGAGCCTGAAGGAGAAAGGGCCACAGGGGTGGAGGAAAAAGCCATGAGTTTATATCAGGATAAACAGACAGAACATATTCAGTCATAAACAACATCTAAAACAGACAGATACTCATGAGAACAGTAATTGTATATATAAACACATACTACCATACTATGTATCTCAACACCCCAAGACTTGGTAGAAGCATCTATTAATAGAATGTTCTCATGGCTTTTTATCTCCGTGTTTCTGCAGATGCCAACTTTCATCTGGAGCCGTCTAACCTCTTTGTGCCTAGCCAAATCAAAACACCAGTTATACTATGATGGGGATGTAGTGATTGCTGCCTTTTTCCCCATTTTTTATTTCTGGCCACGGAGTAAAACAATAGATTGGAAAACATTGTCTCTTGACACAGAAGATGTATTATAGTAAGTGTTTTGCATTGACTTGTTTTGAAAGATTCATGTGTCCTAGGTTAAGTGTGGGTTTAAACATTACTTCATGCCCATCATGAGGCTGGATATCTTCCCTTCCCAGATCCTCTCATTAATTTTGGTTTTGGGTTGACTGTTTTGGTCCTCTGAAGTGGGAATAGAGAGAATTGTTTCAGTTTCTCATGTTCCATACTTGAGAGTTGCAATTTCTCCACTTTTCTTTGTGAACAAATACTCTAAATCCTCAGACTCTTAGCTCTAAAAGAGTTGTTAGCAGCAGATTAGCACAATACTTCAGGGAATTGTGGAATTTCAGTCATGTTTCTATTAGAGCAGATAATGCTTTTCAAATCTGTAATTTTGGAATATTTCTTTAATTTCTAGACTGATGTTTGTGGCTTGAACCAGCTGCCTCTGAATTGGGTACAGTAAGGGAAGAATTAGAAATTTAACCCTCTTCACTACTATTTTGTATCCTGACCATTTTTACAGTATTAAATGCAAATATGTGCCACATCTTTTGATTTCAGATATTTTATCCATATTAACCAACTCATTAAAAATACAAAATAAAATTTCCATTATGCAGGTGATTGATTTTATGGATGTATTCTCAAAGACATATTTTCTGAGACTATGTGCACTCAAAGCTCTTCCTTAGACACCCTTAAGTCTGAAGGAATAGGGAATCAAGACAGACATGTAGTCTCACCTTCTTGGTGAATTTAAAAATAACCGTGTATATTTATTTTTAAAAGATTTAAAGTAAATTTTGTATGATGCAGATATTTCAGTCACTGTAAGGAATACATGAATTAAAGACTAGAAATGGAGAAATGAAGCATGTGCTCAACTCTGATTTGTACACGGTGAAAAAAATTACAAAACCATGGTCTATTCTGTGGTCAGTTAATGAAAAATTGCTGAAAGTGTAATGTGGATTCTAGGGAACATGACCTTGTAACACCTGGGTATGGTGATGGGTCATCAGATCAAGGCAGAGAAGCAGCAAAATGGTTTAGAATTAAAATATCAGCTAGTGAGGATTTTTTTTTTTACATTTTGTCAGAAATTGAAATAGAAAGTATGGTCAGAGGAATCAAAAATTACACAAATGGATGCAATATTTCATGTGAATCTCTATATAACCTAGGGATCATTTTTCTTTAATTTCACAAGACGTAAGTCTCCACTTGATTTCTTTTTTCTCTGCAGTCTAGTTTAACCATGTATGGACTATTGTGTACTACGCACTTTGTCGCTCTAGACACAATAGCAGTGGAATTCTGCTACAATGAACCCACTTGTGGTAAAACAGATTTAAATGTCTGGCTCATCAATTATAAAGAATGACTTGTCAGATGATTTAATAGGTCATGAGATGAGAAAATAGAATGCTGTTATAAAAGTGAATTTTCTATGCATACTAAATATATTTGCTTCTGTAAAACATTTTTAAAGTATCTAGATTTGTACAAGAAAAGGTATATGAATACATAGAGTTATATTTACTAATCTTCATTCATACTTCTGGTTAAATCTTTGATAATTCTGTGAGGGAGTACATAGTCATTTTGAAATAACATTGTTCTGACTCTATTTAGTTTATTTTCTGTATATTCAAGTTCTTTGTGTCCAACTACAATAATCATAATTACCAGGAACAAAAAAGATACTTGCTGTGAGATGGCTAGCATTATTTACCACAACATTGATGATTTACATTACCTGGTTGTAATTAAATTGTATTTTCTTTTCTAAATATTAAATTATTCTGCAATATCTTATTTCAAGACAAGTAGTTGTTGTACTAAAACATAAATTGAAAGAAGAAAGAGCATTATACCAAGCTTGAAAGACCCCAAGCCAAAATATATCACACGTGAAAAGGGGTCTAAGTAACTGGTCCATTTTCTGTAAAGCCATTTATACAATGATATTTTTGGAAAAGTTATACTTGCTCATGTTCTAAGTTACAAAGATATTGGTAAAATAGACAAGTAAAGAAAAAAATCATATTTTTAAGTGAAGTATTCTTGGTATAAGATCACTTAATTTCACACAATAATAGTCAAGGAAGTCATAATCCATGTTAAGTAACATAATAAGAGAATGTGTTCAGTTTTAAAAGAGATTATTGATATTTGTTACATTTGAAGATCTGTGCTTCTTCCCTTAAGCCCTCCTTGTTAGTTAGCCTCTAGAGATATTTAGACTGTAGCCTGATTATATTTACTTTATAGTGAATCTTCACTTATGCCATATTTGTATTTCTGGGTCTTTGTAACAACACTCAAAATAGTTTTTCTCTCATTACAAATTCCATGACATCCCTTTTAACAGCTGAACAATACATTACTGTGTAAATATACATATTTTTAGTTTATTCTTTGGTTGAGGTATAACTAGGTTGGTTCCAGATTCTGGCTATTATGCATTAAGTTGATATGAACACAGTTCAGCAAGTGTCCTTGTTATAGGATAGAAACTACTTTTGGTTTATAAAATGGTAGGGTTTTGAGGTAGATCACTTCCAAATTTTCTGAGAAACTAACATGTTGATTTGCAAGGTGGCTGTGCAAGGTTTTTTTGCAACAACTCTTTGGACCGTATGCTCAACATCCTCACCAGCATGAACGTTCAGTTGTGGTTTCAATCTTACCCAAGCTGACAGGTGTACAATTGAGTCTTAGTGTGTTTTGATGCACATTTTTGATGAATAAGGTTATTAAACATTTTTTCTAAGTGTTTCTCAGTTATTTAAGATTCTTCTCTTGAGAATTCTGTTTAGAGCTCTACCACATTTCAGTTTGGGGATGTCTCACAAGGCTAGTTGATTCCAAAGAGATGTTGTGGCTAGTAAATGCAAGAAAGTAAAAAGTGATCTTCCTTCTTCCAATGTCCTTATGTAGTTCTCCTGCAGAACTTGTGGCCCAGATTAAGTGTGTACCACCACACCTGGATCTGGGACTTGTTTTGTCCAGGGCTGACCTTGAACTCAGAGGTCTTCTTGCCTTAGTTTCCTGGGATTAAAGGCTGGGCCTATGGTTTTCATAGCCACTATGGCTCAAGATCTTCATTCCAAGACCCAAGTCTCCTTGTGTCTCCCAGCCTCATGATCTGGATTAGAGGTGAGCCCTCCATTCTGGATTGTAATTCATTCCAGATATAGTCAAGTTGACAGCCAGGAATAGTCATTACAGTGCTGTTTTCCTTATTTCTATCTCAGTTCATTCATTAGTTCTATAACAGAGGGCTGATGATTTTTTTTGAGTTTCCTTTTTATTCTGCCACATCCTTGAAGATGTTTATGAGCTACAGTTGCTTTCTGGTAGAATTTTGGATGACTTATGTTTAATATTGTATCATTTGTTAATAGTTATATTTTAATTTCTTTGTTTTAACTTTGAATTACCTTGAACTCCTCTAGTTGTGTCATTGTTCTAACTAGAACATCACGTATTATATTGAGTAGGTATGGTGATAATGAAGAGCTCTGTTTTATTCCTCATTTTAGGGGAATTGCTTCGCGTTTCTCCCCACTTAGTTTGATGTTAGCTCTAGTCATTTTGTGAATTATGTTATGTGTAGGTATGTCCCTTACGCACATTTTATCTCCAAGATTTTTAATCACAAAATGGTGTTGGATTTTGTGAAGTGCTTTTTCAGCATGTCTTAAGATGATCATGTGTTTTCCTCTTTCAAACAGTATAGTTCATTATATTGATAGGTTTTGCTTTTTTAACTCATTGAATTTTAATTTTATTTTTTGTAAGCAATAGTTGACTATAATTGGTACTGATTAGCAATAATTGACTACTGCAAATTAAGATTTCAGGATTGCACTGTGTCACAGTTTTCATACTGAACTATTGCTACAACTCTAGGATGAGGCATAAATTGGTCATAGTGGATGATTTTTAGTATGTTCTTGGATTTGTTTGCAAGCATATTATTGAATATCTTTGCTTGTTTGTTCATAAGGGAAATTAGTCAATAGTTGTCTTTCTTTGTTGAGTTTTTGTGTTGTTTTGGTACAAGGGTAATGTTGGCATCATAAAATAAATTTGCCAATGTTTCTTCTTTTTGGTTTTAAAGAATAATTTGAAGAGAATTGGCACTAGCTCTTCTTTGGCAGATTGATTGGATTCTGCTCCCAAACCTCCTGAGACTGATTTTTAATGGCTTTTCCTCAGAGGTTATGATTCTATTTAAATTAAGTACTATCTAGGAAGAAAATTGTGCCTTTATTTTAAAGCATCCAATTGGGTGAAATGCATATCTTTAAAGTATGACCTGATAGTTCTTTGGATTTCGTTTGTATCTGTTCTTATGTACACCTTTTTTGTTTCTGATTTTGTTAATTTAGGTATACTTCCTTTGTCTTTTTCTGAGTTTGGTTAAGTGTTTGTCTATCCTGTTGATTTTTTAAAATAATCTACTCTTTTTTACAAAATGATTCCTTTTATTTTCTCTTTGCTTCTATTTTAATGATTTCAACCTTGAGTTGGATTATTTCCTGACATTCACTCCTATTGAATGTATTTGCTGCTTCTTTCTTTTTTCTGAAGTTTTTAGGTATGCTGTTAAGTTGCTAGTGTGATATCCTGCCAACTTCTTTAGGATGACACTTACCATTATAAACGTTCCTCTGATCACAGTTTCATCCCAGTAGTCATAGGTTAGAGTTGTTTGGTTTCCATGAATATGAATGCTGTCTACTGTTTCTGTTGCTGTTGACATTCAGATTTAGTGGTTATTTGATAGGTTGCATTAGATTATTTCAATTTTCTTGCAACTGTTGAGACTTACTTTGAAACTGGGTCATTTTTGAAGAATCTTCTGTGAGGTGCTGAGAGTAAAGTACATTCTTTTGTATTTGAGTAAAATACTTTTTAGTCCATTTCCGTCATATCATCTGTTTCCTGTATTATTTCTACTTTGAGTTTTTGTATGGGTGACCAGAATATCTGTTAAAGTGGGGTACAGAAGTCATCCACTAGCAGGATGTGAGAACAGATGTGTTATTTAAGCTTTATTAATAATTTTTTTCAGATATGGGTGCCTCGAATGTGGGGCATAGATGTTGAGGATTTAAGTTTCACCTTTTGAGAAGTATGAAGTAGCTTTCCTATCTCTTTGATTAAGATTGTTTTGAAATCTATTCTGTTAGATATTATAATAGCTACATTATCTAGCTTCTTAGGGCTATTTGCCTGGCAACTCTTTTTCTAGCTTTTTACTCTGAGTTAGTGTCTGTCTTTCATGTTCAGGTATACTTCCTGAGTGCAGCAAAGGATACATCTTGTCTGCTTTTGAAGTGATTCTGTTAGTCTGTATTGTTTTATTGGGAATCAAATCTATTGATATTAAGAGACATGAATGACTGATGATTGCTAATTCCTTTTATTTTGTTGTATGTGGTGGTATGGACAGGCATGGTAGGAATGTTGCGGTATCTTTTCCTTCTTTGGTTTTGCTTGTGTGAGATTATTTATTGCCTGAGACTTCACGGGTGTAGATAACCTCTTTAGGTTAGAATGTGTTCTTCTAGTTCCTTCTGTTGAGTTAGATGTGTAGAAAGATATTGTGGAGTTAACCTTCCTAGGTTTGAGATTTTTTCTAGTACTTTCTACAGGAAGTAGAAGGGCTCGATATGTGCATAGATCCTGTTTGAATTTGACTTTAAAGCTGAAATATCATGTTTTCTTCTTTTTTATTAGATATTTTCTTTATTTACATTTCAAATGTTATCCCCTTTTCTGGTTTTCCCCTGCAAATTCCGTTTTCTTCTTATCTGATGTTATTTATTTCTTCTTTCAAGTCTTCACTTGAGATTTTCTCTTTAATTTTTTTTTTTTGCATTCTGTTGGTGTTTCTTGTTATTGTAATTCCTGTTGACTTACCTAGAGTGTCCATCTCTGGAATTCCTTCCGCTTGTGTTTTCTTTGTTGCTTACATTTCCATTTGCAGAGTTGAATAGATACATTAATCCCCTTTAACCCATTATTGTTTGTTTTCTTGCTTTCCTTGGCATTTTTAAAATTCTTTACTGGGTTTATTAATTTCCTCCATATTTTCATTGTCTTTTCTAGATTTATTTAAGGGACTTATTCATTTCCTCTTTAAGAACATCTTCATAAATTTTATATTAAGGTGACTTTCTTGCACTTTAGAGGTGTTAGAATATTCTGAGCTTGCAATAGTGGAATGAGTGGGCTCTGATGGTGTCATGTTTCTCTGATTGTTCAGTTGTGTTCTTACAATGATATCTAGGCATCTGGGTTTGGAGTGAATACCAGCCTAGGCACGTATTTCTGTCTTTGTTATTGTTGGACTCTGAAAGTCTTTGTTCTATTTTTGTTTCTGTTTGTTCTCTGGTCTTCTGGCTAAAGTGGCTGGTGATTGAGTACTGGGTCTCTTTCCTACTTGGTGATTGTACTTCTGATATCATGAAGCCTCTGGTCCAGCAGACAGTTATCTGCCAAGTTGGATTCTATAATTCTGTTGAGTTTTTTGGCCTGTGATATGGCCAAGGTTCTTCTAGAGTTCAGGATACTAACATGACCTCTGGAAGGGTAAGAAGATCCCAGGAGAGCTGTGGGATAGTATATTGTCATAGGAGAAGCAGGGCCATGGCACTACATTGGGTGGTTTCAGGCAGTATGGTATGTGGTTGGCTTACCTCATTTATAGTAACCTGACTAATATTCTGATTGTGGACCAGGAATCTGTTATTAGAAGAGAAATATTGATTGTGATTATGCTAAGTATGGTCAGAATGGGACAGTGATCATAGGTGGGGTTCAGGAAGATGGCCTGACTTCTGGTGGGGTAGGAACCTTCTACCAGAGGTAGAGCTGGGATATAGTGATTAATACTTAAGTATACCTCCCAAGAATGTCAATGAAAGTGCAGTCATGAAGAAAATATTTATTTATTTATTTATTTATTTATTTATTTATTTATTTTACATTCCAAATGTTGCTCCCTTCCTAGTCCCCCATCCTCGAGTCCTTAATCTCATTTCCACTCCCCTTTGCCTCTGAGAGCATATACCCCCCCCCCTCATCAAGGCCCATTTCAATGGGGCATCAAGTCTCTACAGGATTAGGGTTATCCTTTCCACCTGGGCAAGACAAAGCAAACCTCTGCTATATATGTGCCAGGGAACTCAGATAAACCTGTGTATGCTATTTGGTTGGTAGCTTAGTTTTGGACAGCTCATAGAGTTCCAGGTTAGTTGACACTGTTGGTCTTTCTATGGAGTTACCATCCCCTTTGACTTCTTCAATCCTTCCCCTAACTCTTCCATTGGAGTCCCCAGTCTCAAACCAATGCTTGACTGTAAGTATCTGCATCTGTCTCACTCAGATGCTGGTAGAATCTCTCAGAGGACATTCATAGCATCAGTAATAGTGTCAGCATTTGGTGACCACCCATGAAAAGAACCCTAACTTGTGCAAGTCACAGAATGGCCTTTTTCTTCATTCTCTGCTCGATTTTTGTTCCTCCATTTTTGACAGGAACAATTCTGGGTCAAAATGTTTGAAGGTGAGTTGGTGATCCTATCCCTTCACTGAGTTCCCTATCTATCTCCTGAAGGTAGTCTTTTCAAATTCCATCTCCCCACTGTTGAGGACTTTAGCTTAGGTTACCCCCATTGGGTCCTGGGAACCTCTGGCATCTCAGTTCTATGGGAATTTCTAGAGGTTCCCCCTCCCAATCCTGAATGGAATGCATATATTTATTCATTCTCTTAGTCCTCTGGGCTTCTATCCTGTTTCTTCCCATATATGTGTCTGCCTCCCTATTCCCCAGCCTTTTCCCTTTCCAATCCAAGTCCTTTCATCCCTTTGCCTCCAGTTATTATTCTGTTCTCAATTCTAAGTTGGATTGAAGCATTTATACTTGTGCCTCCTTTTTTAATGTCATACAGTATGTGGGTTTTAATGTCATACAGTATGTGGGTTATATTGTATACATTTTTTTGTTTAACATCCACTTATCCACAAATCATCCATGTAATTTTGGATCTGGTTTATCTTACCCAGAAGGATATTTTGTTTGTTTCTTTCATCCATTTGCCTGCCAAATTCAGGAAGTCCTAGCTTTAGTAGCTGAATATTATTCCATTGTATCCATGAAACATATTTTCTGTATTTATTCTTTAGTTGATGGATATCAGGGCCATTTCTCATTACGAATAAGGCCGCTATGAACATATTGGAGCATGTGTCTTTGTGATATGGTGAAACATCTTTTGGTTATATGCCCAGGAACAGTATACATTGGTTTGTTTTCAACTTTCTGAGGAAGTGACAGATTGATTTCCAGAGTGGTTGTACCAGTTTGCAAACCCATCCGCAATGGTGGGATGATCCTTTTTCTTCACATCCTCAAAAGCATGTGCTGTCACTTGAGACTTTGATCTTAAACATTGTGATTGGTTAGGGTGAAATCTCAGGATTGTCTTGATTTGCATTTCCCTGGTGACTTAAGATATTAAATACACCTTTTTAATCTATCTATCTATCTGTCTATCTATCTATCTATCTATCTATTATCTATCTATCTATCTATCTATCTATCTATCTATCTATCTATTTTTAAAATCCAGTCTTTATCCCCGCCTGGTTTGAGCTCTGAGTGTTCCTTATACTACACCCTGTCTCCAATAGAATGACCTCACCACCACCCCTACTCTACCATACCTCCCCATTCCCTAGGGACTCAAGTCTCTCAAGGTTTAGGTGCATCATCTCTTACTGAGGCCTGACCAGGCAGTCTTCTGATGTATATGTGTCAGGGGCCTCATATAAGCTAGTGTATGCTGCCTGGTTGGTGGTTCAGAGTCAAAGAGATCTCAGGGGTCCAGGTAAGTTGACAATGCTGGTCTGCCTATGTGGTAGCTCTCCTCCTCAGAATCTTTAATATTTTTCCCTAATTCAACCACAGGGGTCCCCAGCTTCTTTCCACTGATTGGGTGTAAGTATATACATATGACTTTTTTAGCTGCTTATTGGGCCTCTCAGAAGACAGTCAAGCTAGGCTAATGTCTGTAAGCACAAGATTGCATCAGTAATAGACCTTAGAGTTTTCCCTTGATCTGGATCCCAATTCAGACCTGCCATAGGACATCCTTTCCCTCAGGCTCTTATTTAGTTCCATACCTGTAGTTTTTCAGAAACTATTCTGGGTCAGACTTTTTTACTGTAGGATGGCAACATCATCTCTCTACTTGATGTCTTTCTACTGGAGGTGGACTCTACAAGTTTTCATTCCCCACTGTAAGGCATTTCATCTAAGATCCCTCCCTTGTGTCCTGAAAGAGTCTCACCTCCTAAGTCTCTGGTACATTCCAGAGGGTCCCCTCATCTTCTACCTCCCTAGGTAACCTGCTTCTATTTTTTCTGCTGGACCTCAGGGCTTCAGTCATGCCCCCCAATACCTGATCATGTTCCCTATTCCTTTTTCTATTCCCTTTCCTTCCCAGGTCCCTGCCTCCCTCTTCCCACAGTGATTTCTTTCTTGTCCCTCCCAAGTGGGATTGAGGCATCCTCATTTGGGCCCTTCAGCTTGTTAACCTTTTTGAGTTCTGTGGATTGTATCCTAGGTATTCTGTACTCTTTTGGCTAATAACCACTTATTAGTGAGTACATACCATACATGTACTTTGGGGTCTGAGTTACCTCACTCAGGACGATATTTTCTAGTTCTATCCTGTTGCCTGCAAAACTCATGATTAATAGCTGTATAGTATTCCATTGTATTCATTAACCACATTATCTGTATTTATTCTTCCATTCTGGCTGTTTCCAGATTCTGGCTATTACAAATGAGGCTATTATAAACATAGTGGGTCATGTGTCCCTGGCATGCTGGGGCATCTTTGGGATATATACCCAAATATAGTATAGCTGGGCCTTCAGGTACATATATTTCCAGTTTTCTGAAAAACCTCCAGATTGATTTCCAGAGGATTGTACTGGTTTGCAATCCCACCAACAATTGAGGAGTGTTCCTCTTTCTTCACATCATTGCCAACATATGCTGTCACCCGTGTTTTTGTTCTTAGCCATTCTGATTGGTATGAGGTGGAATCTCAGCATTGTTTGGATTTGCATTTCACTGAGACCAAGGACTTTGAACATTTCTTTAAATAGTTCTCAGCCATTCAATATTCCTCTGTTGTGAATTCTCTGTTTATTTCTATATCCTATTTTTGACTGGGTGTTTGGTTTCCTTTGGTGGTTAACTTCTTGAGTTCTTCATATTTTGGATATTAGCCCTCTATCAGATGTGGGGTTACTGAAGTTCTTTTTTCCAATCTGTAGGTTGTTGGTTTGTCCTATTGCAGTACAGAAGCTATTGAGTTTTAGGGGGTCCCAGTTATGAATTATTGATTTTAGTCCTTGAGCCATTGTAGTTATATTTAGGAAATTCCCCCCTGTGCCAATGAGTTTGAGGTTCTTTCCCACTTTCTCTTCTATTAGATACAGTATATCTGGTTTTATGTTGAAGTCCTTGGATTTGAGGTTTGTGAAGGTGATAAAAATACATATATTTGCATTCTACATGGAGACCACCAGTTAGGCTAGCATCATTTATTAAAGACGGTTTCTGTTTTCCACTATATAGTTTTATCTTTTTTGTCAAAGATCAAGTGTCCATGAATGTGTGAGGTTATTTCTGGGACTTCAATTCTATTGCATTGATTGATATATCTGTCTCTGTACCAATATTGTGTGTTTTTAAATCACTATTTCTCTGTAGTACTTCTTGAGATCAGGGTTGATGATTACCCCAAAAGGTCTTTTATTGCTGAGAACTATTTCGGCTCTCCTGGGTTTTTCATTTTTCTGTATCAAATTGAGAATTACTCTTTCCTGTCTACAAAGGATTGTATTTTAATTTTAATGGGATCTGCATTGAATTTGTAGTTGCTTTGGGTAAATGGTCAGTTTCACTATGTTCACCCTACGGATGCGTGACCATATTTTTTCATCTTCTGAGGTCCTCTTTGAATTCTTTCTTGAGGAACTTGAAGTTCTTGTCATTCAGATCTTTCACTTACTTAGTTAGAGTTAGAGGAAGATATTTTACATTATTTATGGCTATAGTTAAGGGTAGTGTTTTCCTGATTTCTTTCTCAGTCTACTTATTATTTCTAAAAATGGAATTACTTATGAGTTAATTTTATATGCAGCCAGTTTACTAAAGTTGCTTATAAGCTGTAGGAGTGGAATTTTGGCCATACTTTATGTATACTCTCATATCATCTACAATGTGTGATACATTGAATTCTTCCTTTCCAAATTTCATCCACTTGATCTCCTTTGTTTAGCTAATTGCTTAAGCTACAACTTCAAGTATTATATTGAATAGATAGGGAAAGAGCATGCAGCCTTGTCTTGTCCCTGATTTTAGTGGAATTGCTTGAAGTTTATCTCAATTTAATTAGATATTGTCTGTTGGTTTGCCATATAATGCCTTTATTATATTTAGGAATTTTATTATGAATCCTTGATCTCTTCAACACTTTTAACATGAAGGGGTCTCATATTTTGTCAAAATATTTTTCACTATTTATTGATATGATTATGTAAGTTTTTCTCTTTTTTTTCTTTTTTTTTAATTAGATATTTTATTTACACTTCAGATGGCGTCCCCTTTCCCCATTCCTCCCCACCCCCCTTAGGAAACCCCTAACCCATTCCCCCTTATCCTTTTTGCATTTATACATTTTTTTAAAATAATGTTAATCATGGGCTTTATAAGTTTGGAATTGTTCAATCAGAGGTGTAACCCACTGACCAACCTAGATATAACAACTATCTTTGACTGGTGGAAATACTTGAACATCTGCCTCCCTGTGTCCCCCCTCTTTCTCTCTTTCATCACCTAGCTTCTCCTCTCCTTCTTCTTCTCCTCTTCTTACTCCTTTTCTTCCTATCAGTACTCCTCCTACCTTAGCTCCTCCTACACATCACCCTTCCTGTTAAAATGAAACTTTTCTCTCAAAATACAATTAGAGCATAATTATGCCAATTTGTACCAGTGAGGTACAGGATAGTCCTAATACCCAGTCCATCCTTTTGTTGACTAACCAGCTCCTCTGTCGTCTATTCTAACTAAAACATTTAGTTCTGAACCTGGCTTTAGGATGAATGTCAGCTGAAGACCATCCACTCAAATCTTTTCTCTTAAGGTCAATAGCTATATGTTTTCAACCTCATCAGAAATCCAGAATGACTGAGTTAACTATAATTGTGGAAAGCACAAATCATAGTTTCTAAAACTTAGTTAATTTATAGAGACCTCTGAACACCTGGACACCCGCTCTACTTCAAAACGTTGGAGCATCTGTTCTTCTGCCTTCTGGCCCAGGATCATCTGACAGACCTTAGTGCTGAAGAATTATTAAGGGCTGATTACTCTGTCTAGGCAGATATAATCAGTCGACTATTCTGCAAGTGTGTCCTTTTCTGGACAGTAATTTGTCTGTAGAAGGAAAGTGGCAATTCTTGCCTAGTGGCTGTCTCACCACAACTGGAGTAACTCCAAGGATGCTCAATTTCTTCTTAAAATTCAATATAGGAAGCTGTCCGGAGCAGACAGGTCTCTAATGAAAATGAACATTAATACTGAAATGTTTGTCATGTCAATTCTAAGGATTTCTGATGTTTTGAAAACCAGCTATCCATGTAAGGTAATCTGGACTGTTGCCTGTTAACTCCACTCAGCTATTTCTAAATAAAACATAGAGAACACCCTTATAATAAACACCAAGTCATGAATTTGCTATAGTCCCTTAACTCACAGGCTGACCATCTCAAATCAGTTAAAAAAGTTAAAGAAGGACTGGGTCTAAGCTTTGTATTCCTAAATGTGTTATACTGGTACAATGCCTATGAGAGTAACAATATTCATCTCACTCTTATATCACTAAGAAGCTCATGCCAATGAAAACCTTAAAATTTGTAAACAAAGTAAATTGGTGCCATTTAAGAATTTATATCTTCATCTTGATATTAATCATACAGATTTCTACTAATAGGTTATGGCTATGCAATAAACCCTAGCTAATCCTCTCTATTCCGACAAAACCACTACTTTTTCCTAGAGAGACAGCCCAATATTTACCACCTTAGTCCCCATGCCCAGGGAATAGGGGCGCTGACTCATCATTAGCTTCTTCAAGCTGATTATGGGCGTTGAGATATTAGAAGAGGAGTGGGGGAAAGAGCAAATTGATAATCCTCTGATGCTGTGTCTTCGCTGCCTCCAGATGGAATTCTAGGACCTCAGAGGTTTGAGCAGGTCTGCCCAGCTTGCTTGTTGAGTAGATACACCAAGGCTGATCATTCTGCAATATACAATTCTCAAAACAAATTTTAGTATCAAGATAGTTTTTTTTTAAAGAGGGTTGACATTTTATTAAGAATGTTGGTTCTAACCGCTTTTCTATTTTTCCCCTCTTTTATTGGATATAATATTTACATTTCAAATTTTATCCCCTTACCATATTTCCCCCACCACCCAGGAACCCCTTATCCCATCCCCCCTCCTCCTGCCTCTATGAAGGTGTTTACCCACCTACCCCCAGTCCTCCTCCCCACCCTCAGATTCCATCCCCTCAGTGCTCATCCTTCAGGGTACCAATGATCTTGTCTCCCACCTATGCCCAACAAGGCCATCCTCCCCTACATATACAGCTGGAGTCATGTGTCTCTCCCTATTTGCTCCTAGGCTGGTGGTTTAGACCCTGAGGAGTTCTGGCTGGTTGGTATTGTTGCTCTCCTCATGGGGCCACCAGCCCTTATGGTTCCTTCAATTTACTCTCTAACTCCTCCATTGGGAACCTTTGATCAGATTATCTGTCTGTGGTATCTGTCTCTGGGTATGTCCGACTCTGGGAGACCTCTAAGGAGACAGCCTTATCAGGCTGCTGTCAGCTTTCCCATCCTGACATCCCTGTCAGCGTCTATTTTTGGTGACTGCCCATGGAATGAATACCCAGACGCAATGGTCTCCCTACAACCCCCCCTTCAGATTCTGTCCCACACTTTGTCTTCATATTTACTCCCTTGGGTATTTAGTTACTCCTTCTAAGAAAGACCTAGGCATCCTCACTTGTTCTTTCTTCTTCATGAGCTTCATGTCATCTGGTAGTTGAATCTTTGTTGTTTCAGATTTTTGGGCTAATCTCCGCTTATCAGTGAGTAAATACCATGTGTGTTCTTTTGTGATTGGGTTACCTCACTCAGGATGATATTTTCTAGTTCCATCCATTTACCTAAGAATTTCCCAAATTCATTATTTTTATTAGCTGAGTAATATTCCATTGTGTAAATGTACCACATTTTTTGTATCCATTCCTCTGTTGAAGGGCATCTGGGTTCTTTCCAGCTTCTGGCTATTATAAATAATGCTGCTATGAACATAGTGATGCATATGTCTTTGTTATTTGTTGGGGCATTTTCTGGGTATATGCCCAGGAGTGGTATAGCTGGGTCCTCAGGTAGTGCTATATCCAATTTTCTGAGGAACTGCCAGACTGAATTCCAAAGTGGTTGTACCAGCTTGCAACCCCACCAACAATGCAGGAGTGTTCCTCTTTCTTCACATCCTCAGCAGCATCTACAATCACCTGAGTTTTTGATCTTAGCCATTCTGACTGGTGTGAGGTGGTATCTCAGTGTTGTTTTGATTTGCATTTCCCTGATGACTAAGGATGTTGAGCATTTCTTAAGGTGCTTCTCAGCCATTCGAGTTTCCTCAGTTGAGAATTCTTTGTTTAGCTCTGTACCCCATTTTTAATGGGGTTATTTTGTTGTTTGGCGTCTAATTTCTTGAGTTCTTTGTAAATATTCTATATTAGCCCCCTATCAGATGTAGGATTGGTAATGATCTTTTCCCAATATGTTGGTTGCCGTTTTGTCATGTTGACAGTGTCCTTTGCCTTACAGAAGCTTTGCAATTTGATGAGGTCCCATTTGTTGATTCTTGATCTTAGAGCATAAGCCATTGGTGTTCTGTTCAGGAACTTTTCCCCTGTGCCTAGGTATTCGAGGGTCTTCCCCAACTTCTCTTCTATTAGTTTCAGTGTATCTGGCTTTATGTGAAGGTCCTTTATCCACTTGGAGTTGAGCTTTGTGCAAGGGGATAAGAATGGATTAATTTGCATTCTTCTACATGTTGACCTCCAGTTAAACTAGCACCACTTGTTGAAAATGCTGTCCTTTTTCCACTGGATGGTTTTAGCTCCCTTGTCAAAGATCAAGTGACCATAGGTGTGCGGGTTCATTTCTGGGTCTTCAATTCTATTCCATTGATCATCCTGTCTGTCTCTGTACCAATACCATGCAGTTTTTATCACTACTGCTCTGTAGTACAGTTTGAGGTTCGGAATGGTGATTCCCCCAGAGGTTCCTTTATTGTTGAGAATAGTTCTTGCTATCCTAGGTTTTTTGTTATTCCAAATGAATTTGTAAATTGCTCTTTCTATCTCTATGAAGAATTGATTTGGAATTTTGATGGGTATTGCATTGAATCTGTAGATTGCTTTTGGTGGGATAGCCATTTTTACTAAGTTAATCCTGCCAATCCAGGAGCATGGGAGATCTTTCCATCTTCTGAGATCTTCTTCAATTTCTTTCTTCAGAGACTTGAAGTTCTTGTCATACAGATCTTTCACTTGCTTGGTTAGATTCACTCCAAGATAATTTATTTTATTTGTGGCTATTGTGAAGGGTGTCATTTCCCTAATTTCTTTCTCTGCCTGTTTATCCTTTGAATAGAGGAAGGCTACTGATTTGTTTGAGTTGATTTTATATCCAGCCACATTGTTAAAGTTGTTTATCAGGTTTAGGAGTTCTCTGGTGGAAGTTTTAGGTTCACTTAAGTATACTATCATATCATCTGCAAATAGTGAAATTTTAACTTCTTCCTTTCCTATCTGTATCCCTTTGACTTCCTTTTGTTGTCTAATTGCTCTAGCTAAGACTTCCAGTACTATATTGAATAGGTAAGGTGAGAGTGGGCAGCCTTGCCTAGTCCCTGATCTTAGTGGGATTGCTTCAAGTTTCTCTCCATTTAGTTTGATGTTGGCTACTGGCTTGCTGTATATTGCTTTTACTATGTTTAGATATGGGCCTTGAATTCCTGATCTTTCCAAGACTTTTAACATGAAGGGATGTTGAATTTTGTCAAATGCTTTCTCAGCGTCTAGTGAGATGACCATGTGGTTTTTCTCTTTGAGTTTATTTATGTAGTGGATTACATTGATGGATTTCTGACTATTGAACCATCCCTGCATTCCTGGGATAAAGCCTACTTGATCTTGATGGATAATTGTTTTGATGTGTTGTTGGATTCGGTTTGCGAGAATTTTATTGAGTATTTTTGCATCAATATTTATAAGAGAGATTGGTCTGTAGTTCTCTTTCTTTGTTGGGTCTTTCTGTGGTTTAGTTATGAGTGTAATGGTAGCTTCATAGAATGAATTGGGTAGTGTTCCTTCTGTTTCTATTCGATGGAATAACTTGAAGAGGATTAGTATTAGGTCTTCCTTGAAGGTCTGAAAGAATTCTGCACTGAAACCATCTGGCCCCGGACATTTTTTGGTGGGAAGATTTTTAATGACTGTGTCTATGTCTTTAGGCGTTATGGGACTGTTTAGGTGGTTCATCTGCTCCTCGTTTAACTTTGGTACCTGGTATCTATCTAGAAAATGGTCCATTTCCTCCAGATTTTACAATTTTGTTGAGTATAGGCCTTTGTAGTAGGATCTGATAATTTTTTTTTAATTTCCTCTGTTTCTGTTGTTATGTCTCCCTTTTCAGTTCTGATTTTATTAATTTGAATACTGTCTCTGTGCCCTTTGGTTAGTCTGGCTAAGGGTTTGTCTATCTTGTTGATTTTCTCAAAGAACCAGCTCCTGGTTTTGTTGATATTTTGTATAGTTCTTTTTGTTTCGACTTGGTTGATTTTAGCCCTGAGTTTGATTATTTCCTGCCGTCTACTCCTCTTGGGTATACTAGCTTCTTTTTGTTCTAATGCTTTCAGGTTTGCTGTCAAGTTGTTAATGTATGCTCTTTCCACTTTCTTTTTGTGAGCACTTAGAGCTATGATTTTTCCTCTTAGTACTGCTTTCAATGAGTCCCACATGTTTTGATATGATGTGTCCTCATTTTCATTTAAATCTAAAAAGTCTTTAATTTCTTTCTTAATTTCTTCCTTGACCAAGTTATCATTGAGTAGAGCATTGTTCAGTTGCCAAGTGTATGTCGGTTTTCTGATGTTTTTGTCCATGTCAAAGACAAGTCTTAATCCATGGTGGTCTGATAAGGTGCTGGGGATTATTTCAATCTTTTTGTATCTGTTGAGGCCTGTTTTGTGACCAATTATATGGTCTATTTTGGAGAAGGTACCATGAGGTGCTGAGAAGAAGGTATATTCTTTTTTTGGGATGAAATGTTCTACAGATGTCAGTTAAGTCCAATTGGTTCATAACTTCTGTTAGTTTCATTGTGTCTCGATTTAGTTTCTGTTTCCATGATCTGTCCATAGCTGAGAGTGGGGTGTTGAAATCTCCCACTATTATTGTGTAGGGTGCAATGTATGCTTTAAGCTTTAGTAAAGTGTCTTTTATATATGTGGGTGCCCTTACATTTGGGGCATAGATGTTGAGAATTGCGAGTTCCTCTTGGTATATTTTTCCTTTGATGAATATGAAGTGTACTTCTTTATCTTTTTGGATTACTTCTGGTTGAAAACTGATTTTATTTGATATTAGAATCACTACTCCAGCTTGTTTCTTGGGACCATTTGCTTGGAAGATTGTTTTCCAACCTTTTACTGAGGTAGTGTCTGTCCTTTCCACAGAGGTGTGTTTCCTGAATGCAGCAAAATATTGGGTTCTGTTTACGTATCCAGTCTGATAGTCTATGTCTTTTTACTGGAGAATTGAGTCCATTGATATTAAGAGATATTAAGGAAAAATGAGTGTTGTTTCCTGTTATTTTTGTTATTGGCAGTGGAGATATGTTTGTGTAGCTTCCTTCTTTTACTGTTTTTAGAAGATTACTTTCCTGCTTTTTCTAGGTTGTAGTTTCCCTCCTTGTGATGGAGTTTTCCACCAATTATCCTTTGAAGTGCTGGGTTTGTGTTGAGATACTGTGTAAATTTGGATTTGTCATGGAATATTTTGGTTTCTCCATCAATAATGATTGACAATTTTGCTGGATATAGTAGTCTGGGCTGACATTTATGTTCTTTTAGGGTCTGTATGATATCAGTCCAGGATCTTCTGGCTTTTATGGTCTCTGGTGAGAAGTCTGGTGTAATTCTTATAGGTCTGCCTTTATATGTTACTTTGCCTTTTTCCCTTACTGCTTTTAGTATTTTTTCTTTGTTTTGTACATTTGATGTTTTGACTATTATGTGGCGGGAAGTATTTCTTTTCTGGTCTAAACTATTTGGAGTTCTGTAGGCTTCTTGTATATTTATGGACAGCTCTTTCTTTAGGTTAGGGAAGTTTTCCTCTATAATTTTGTTGAGAATATTTACTGGTCCTTTAAGTTGGGAGTCTTCCCCCTCATCTATTCCTATTATCCTTAGGTTTGGCCTTCTCATTGTGTCTTGGATTTCTTGTATATTTGGGGTTAGTAGCTTTTTGTATTTTGCATTTTCTTTGACAGTTGTGTCAATGTTTTCCATGGTATTTTCTGCACATGAGATTCTCTCTTCCATCTCCTGTATTCTGTTGGTAATACTTGTGTCTATGACTCCTGATCGTTTTTTTAAGTTTTCTATCTCCAGGGTGTTCTCCCTTTGTGATTTCTTTATTGTTTCTACTTCCATTTTTAGATCCTGCATGGTTTTGTTTAATTCCTTCTCCCGTTTGGTTGCATTTTCTTGCAATTCCTTAAGGGATTTTTGTGTTTCCTCTTTAAGGGTTTCTATCTGCTCTTTGAGAGTGTTATTTATGTCTTTCTTAAAGTCCTCTATCATCATCATGAGAAGTGATTTTAATTCTGAATCCTGCTTTTCTGGTGTGATGGGGTGTTCAGGGCTTGCTATGATGGGAGAACTGGGTTCTGATGATGCCATGTAACTTTGGTTTCTGTTGCTTACATTCTTGCGCCTTCCTTTTGCCATCTGGTTAAATCTAGTGCTACCTGTGCTTCTGTCTCTGATTGTAGCCTTCCTTTCCAGTTGTCTCGCTTGTGTTTGGTCTTCTAGGGGTCCAGATGTCTCTATGATTTTTTCCAGCTGCACTGATTAAGGTTGTATCTCTAGGATGCCTCAGGATATGGTGCCTCCAAGGTAGCAGTCCAGCTAGTTGTCTGCTGTTCTGGGTGCAGTGTCTCCTCTTGGATATCTCAGGATATGTTGTTTGACACTCTGAGTTCAGTTATTCCTCTGTGTCTCTGGGTTGAGTGGACCTTCCAGTATGTCTCAGGCGGTGACCGGGGTCCACACAACTGCAGACCTGGCAGAGGTCTGGTCTAGGCCTCAGACCAGGGAGATGGGCAGAAGGGGGGTGCTAGCCGGCAGGGGCTGGGGGGGGTGTCTGCTGGATTCTGAGCACTCAGGGCACCCAGCTATGAGTTCAGGGTAGTTTGTGGGTTTTCCTACCTAAAGCTGGTTGTGGGATCTGTGGAGCCCCCAGAATGTGTCTGGCAGCAGTAACCGGGGTGCACTCACCAACAGGCCTCAGACCGGAAGAGGGGCAAGCGGCAGCAGGGGAGTGCTAGCGCTGGCTATGGGTTCTATGGATCCCCCAGAATGTGTCTGGCGGAATCCAGGGTACACTCACAAGCTGGCCTAGCAGAGGTCCGCCCCAGGCCTCAGACAGGAAGAGGGGCGCATGGCGACAGGGGAGTGCTAGTGCTGGCAATGGGTTCTATGGATCCCCCAGAATGTGTCTGGTGGAATCCGGGGTACACTCACAAGCCGACCTGGCAGAGGTCCGGCCCAGGCCTCAGACCAGAAGAGGGGCGCGCGGCGGCAGGGGAGTGCTAGTGCTGGCTATGGTTTCTATCCATCTTTCTCTCTTTCATCACCTAGCTTCTTCTCTCCTTCTTCTCCTCTCCTTACTCCTTCTCTTCCTCTCCCTGAAATGTAAATATATAAAATATCAAATTCAAAAATTTTAAAAAAACAACAAAACAAAATAAACAGCTTAATAAATATCAGAAGACAAAAAGGTTGGCATTTTATCATAAAAAAATGCATGTTGTATTTCAAGCCTTTGAACTACAATAGCATGTTCATTTGATTTGCATCTAACTTGTAAATCATATTTAGCTGTATTGATGTGTTAAAATTTTAACTGGTACTTTTGAATAGTCTTCATCTTGTAAATAATACTAGTAATTATATACACACTCTGGTATCATTTTATCTTTATACTTATGAAAATTTTTAACTATTTATACAATCACTATAGTTATTCTTATGTTAATTACTACTTTAAGAAATTTTCTCAATTTACCACATAATATTGATTTTTATTGTAAAGACAATTTACTATAAAGACACTGACTGGTTAAGTATATATCTTAGATGTCAGAGTACTTGCCAAATATGCTCAAGACATGGGGTTTTCTCCCCATAAAAAGATAAATCTTACATAGCAGTATACATTCCAAGTATGTAAAATGCATAGTATTTTTCCCAGCACTGTTCAAACTGTCTATGAATCATATGCCAGTAACCATAGCATCAATTTAAGTCCTGATAGATCATCAGTTTAAGTCCTCTTCACCTGAATGTTGATTTTAAGGTATCCAAAGATATACATACGAATTACTCAAAGGCAAAAAAGTAGAACAGTTGAGATAGGTGAATTGATTTCTTTGTTTGCTTCTTTGTACCTTTCAAGACTTTCCTTTCATTTTATTTTTCTATATAATAAAAGATTTTGGCTTATAAAATCTATGCTTTCTTTTTCATTATTTTCCTTTTCATTTACATGAAATAACTATATATGCAACAGAATTGGAAGTCAAGTGATATAACAATTGTGGTATTAGATTATGCTTTTATATTCCATGTAGTTTTAAAGTGAAAACTCACAAGTCAGATACTTTAGGCATCTTTATTGTACAACATGCAAATTCTGTCAGATAGAGTGAGGAGAGAGGAAAATGTGCCATGGTACAGCAGATTCTTGTGAATTACTTGTTTTCACAACAGTATCATAACAGTGACTACATCTTTGTATGAATATGTAATATGAAAAGAATGTGCATTTTTCTAATTCAGACTAATTGTTATTAAATAAATATTCATGCATTCAGAGAGAATGTAATGTCTATATATGAACAAAAACATGCCATGATTTTAGGTACCAAGCATTCCTTTCAGCTCAAATAGGTTTTCCAATGTTCAGTGATATGGTAGTTATGTTATTCAAAACATAATAAGGCTCTGGAATACTTTTCTATATAATCTACATTTTTCAATGTCATATCATTCTCTGTAACATTTTATTAAACTCATCATGCTATTCTATTACTTATCTCTTAGATTTCCTGATTAAAACACTCCCTTGTCATTCTCTTCCATACCATCTCATGCATGGCCATTAATCTTTTGCATATTTATGACATGCTTTTCTTTTTTGTTGTTGTTTTGGTTTTTCTTTCATTCTTTTTTATTGGATATTATGATTACATTTTAGATTTTATCCCGTTACCCCATTCTCCCCACCACCCAGGAACCTCCTATCCCATTCCACCTCCTCATGTTTCTATGAGGATGTGCCCCTACCTATCCCAAACTCTCACCTCCCCACCCTCAAATTCCCCCCTCACTCGGTGTTCAGCTTTCATGGGACCAAGGATCTCCTTTCCCAATATGCCTGACAAGGCCATCTTTCCCAACATATACAGATGGAGTCATGGGCCCCTCCCTTTGTGCTCCCAGGCTGGTGGTTTGGACCATGGGGAACTCTGGTTGGTTGGTATTGTTGCTCTCCTCATAGTGCCCCAAACACTTTTTGCTCCTTCATTCTTCTCTCTAACTTCTCCATTGGAAAACCCTTGATCAGATCAGTGGTTAGCTGTAAGCATCTTCCTCTGAATGTGTCAGACTCTGGCTTTTATAGTCTCTGGTGAGAAGTCTGGTGTAATTCTTATAGGTCTGCCTTTATATGTTACTTTACCTTTTTCCCTTACTGCTTTTAGTATTTTTTCTTTGTTTTGTACATTTGATGTTTTGATTACTATGTGACAGGAGGTATTTCTTTTCTGGTCTAGTCTACTTGGAGTTCTGTAGGCGTCTTGTATATTTATGGACATCTCTTTCTTTAGGTAAGGGAAGGTTTCCTCTATAATTTTGTTGAAGATATTTGCTGACCCTTTAAGTTGGGAGTCTTCATCCTCATCTATACCTATTATCATTAGGTTTGGCCTTCTCATTGTGTCCTGGATATCTGGATGTTTTGGATTAGGAACGTTTTGCATTTTGCATTTTCTTCGACAGTTGTGTCAATATTTTCCATGGTATCTTCTGTACATGAAATTCTCTCTTCTATCTCTTGTATTCTATTGGCGATTCTTGCATCTATGACTCCTGATCTTTTTCCTAGGATTTCTATCTCCAGGATAGTCTCCCTTTGAGATTTCTTTATTGTTTCTACTTTCATTTTTAGATCTTGGATCATTGTGTTTAATTCCTTCATCTGTTTGGTTGTGTTTCCTTGCAATTCTTTAAGGGATTTTTGTGTTTCCTCTTTAAGGCCTTCTACCTGTTTACCTGTGTTTTCCTCAAGTTCTTTGAGAGTATTATTTATGTCCTTCTTAAATCCTCTATCATCATCATGAGAAGTGATTTTTATTCTGAATCCTGCTTTTTCAGTGTGATGGGGTATTCAGGGTTTGCTATGGTGGGAGAACTGGGTTTTGATGATGTCAAGTAACTTTGGTTTTTTGTTGTTTATGTTCTGGCACTTGCCTTTTGCCATCTGGTTAGCTCTAGTGCTACCTGCACTCACTGGTTCTGACTAAAACCTGCCTTTCCAGATATTTTGCTTATGTCAGAACTCCTCAGGGTCCAGGTGTCTCTGTGATTCTGTGATCCTGAGCTCCAGCTGCTTTGAGTACAGTGGCTCCTCTAGGATGTCTCAGGATATGGTGTATCCATGGTAGCAGACCAGCTAGGTGTCTGCTGCTCTGGGTGCAGTGTCTGCTCTAGGATGTCTCAGATTAAGGTGTTTTCCTGGGAGCAGAGCAGGTAGCTGTTTGCTTCTCTGAGTGTAGTGGCTCCTCTAGGATGTCTCAGGATATGGTGTCCACTGCTCTGAGTTCAGTTGTTTTTCTAGGATATCTCAGGATAAGGTGTCTTCAAGGGAGCAGACCAGTTGGGTGTCTGTCCCAGCCACAAGGACCAGGTGAGGGGCAGAAGGGGAGTGGTATTCTGCAGTGGTGAGTTTTGGGTACCTGGTGGGTCTTGAGCACTCCCTGCTCTTAGTTGTAGCTCTGGGACATAGGGCAGTGGGCAACTGTTCTTACCTGTTGCTCTGAGGTCTGTGGCCTCTCTAGGATGTTTTGGGATAAGGTGTTCACATGGGAGCAGACCAGCTGGGTGTCTGCTCCAAACACAAGGCGGGTGTCTACTCCAGCCACAAGGCCATGCTTTTGTATAGTTAATTTTTACTGAATGTGTGTGTGCATATAACAGTTATATAACTATGACCTACTTAGTAAATTGGATAATTAACTGGGTGTTCATCTCTAAAAATGACCATTTCCCATCCTTTCAGTAGCATTTATTTGCCTGTATACTTGAGTGTATGTCTGAGTCTCTGTGAGGATCTTCCTCTTGTTGAAGCAGGTCTACTATTATTTTCATAGTTGAATTATTTTATTGGCAATCACATATTTGGGGTATCATATTTGTATCTTTTCTGATAGTAATAGGATACACAGTTTCACATGTGTCTTGATTATTTGACTCTTACAACTTTTTGGCCTAACTTCCACAAAGTCCCCCAAGGTTAGTAGCAGATATGTGGTTGATTTTTTAAGTTCCTTTGGGCACCAATCAGTATCACTCATTCTACTTTGACCCATTAAATTATACTGTAGTCATCATCAGTTACAAAGAAAAAAAGTATTTTGTGAGTTATAGGAGGTACACTTATCTGTGGGTTTAAGGAAAATATTTAGAATGAATTTTTCCCAACTTTTAATATTGTAGGAGACTACATATGAATACACTGTTTCACCACTGTGGACATCGAAAAACTGTGTATGTTTTTTTTTTTTACACATAAATGCCAATGAATTAATTTCCTTCCTAATGGTTATTTCAGACATGATATAAAATAATATGACATTTAATGAAGCAAATAAAATCTCTTTATATGAACACACATTTTAGGTCCTGAAAGAAAAAACAATTTGAAAAACTATCAATAATAAAGGTTTTTTTTAAACATCACATCTTGAAAGTATAATTGTTTGCTTCCATTTATGCATAGTTTTTGACTTCCAAAGTATATGTTATATTCTTCAGTAGAAGTCATAGGCTTATAAAGGAAAAGATAAGTGAGGAATATGAGTTCAGATTCACAGAGCCCTCATCACACTGGGAATGGCAATGTCCAGTTACAGTGGAAGTACTCTTACAAGGATATGGGAAGATGATACAGGAAAATTTCCAAAGGCCCTCCTGGCATGTGTAGGAGTGACAACACAGACAGATAATTTGAAGAAGGCTAAAAAATATTAGAAAATTTTTCATGCACAGTTCATGAATAAGCATTAATATGTGTACTCATATATCTATATAAATATATATACATATATATACATATGTATATATATACGTATATATGTATATGTATATATATATATATATTCTGGTATATATATATATATATATATATATATATATATATATATATATCAGAAACAGAAATCCTAACCCAGAGCATACACAAAGACAATATCTGATACATATGCAAGTGCATAAAAGGCAACTGTTTCCGCAAATAGATTCAATTCAATAAGTGAGCTCTTTCACTGTATAATACTGTATCTCAAAAACTTGGTTGCTTAATAGAGACAATGGTATTTTATGATCTTTTTGGCTAGAAGATCAGAGAATAGGACATTTGTGACAAATTCCAACCTTATTCATGGGTAAAATTATGCTGTTTGGACATCTCAAGATAAAAGAAATCATGTTTGCCTTTTGTCTATAATTAATAAGTATGTCATTTGAGTATCTCATAAACTAGAAATGGCATAGCACAACATTCTAATTGAAACCATTTACTGGTAGAAATAAAAGTTTATGGTATGAAAACAAAATCTTTAGACTGTAGAAACCATTGCACTAGTTTTTAGATAAGATAATGTTCCCCTTCTGAACGCTGTAATACTTCTTTGCAGTATTCGTCCACATAACTACCAGCTTGTTTTGGCCATGATATTTGCCATTGATGAGATCAACAGAAACTCCCACATTTTACCAAACACCTCTCTGGGACTTGAAGTATATAATCTCCCACATTATGAAAGGAATGTTCTAAAGAGTGTGTTCTATTGGCTCACAGGTTTGAGCTTTTTTATCCCTAATTACAGCTGCAGAAAAGAGAGTAAATCAGCTGCTACACTTACTGGAATATCATTGAAAACATCTCAACTCATTGGGAGAGTGTTAGATCTTTACAGATTTCCTCAGGTGAGTGATGATTAGTCATGTAGCTTTTCTCACATTAAGCTGTGTGCAAAACAGAAGGGGAAATTGTAATTACTTAACTAGAGAAAAGCAACTGCAGAGACAGGCAAAGACACATCCATGTATTTAATTTTCAAATACAGAAAAGAGGATAAAGAATGTAGAGAGTAGTTTGAAACCTTGAGACCCTTCTGTAATTTTGGGAAACTTTCAGCAAGTGAAATGTCAGTTTGAGAAGTACTGATTACTTTTTTATCTCTGTCACTACAATCTGTTATTTAAGACTAAGACTGTTTTTTACTGCAATTCTTCTCCTATTTAAAATACTATAATCTTTTTAGCTCACTTTTGGGCCTTTTGAACATAATCTGAATGAACGAAGCCAGTTTCCAACTCTGTACCAGGTGGCCCCCAAAGACACATCTCTGATGCATGGCATTGCCTCTTTGTTGCTTCATTTCAACTGGACCTGGGTGGGACTCTTCCTCATAGATGACCACAAAGGTACTCAGTTTCTATCAGACTTGAAAAAGGAGATGGACAGAAATAGACTCTGCATAGCTTTTGTAGAAACAGTGACAGTCATGGGGGAATCATTATATTATATCTACTTCCACGCTCAGGTACGTATTCTGGAATCATCAGCAAATGTAGTTGTCATTTATGGAGACATTGCTTTTTTATTGAATACAGTAGTAAATGGATGGAACAAGCATATGACAAGAAAAGTTTGGGTCATGAACTCAAAATGGAGTGGACAAAACTTTCATAATTATAACATGTTAGATTTATTCCATGGTAGTCTGACTTTTTTACCTCATCGTGGGGAGATTTTTGGTTTCACACAATTTATTCAGGAAGCCACGCCTACCAAGTACCCAGAAGACATTTATCTTCATTTCTTTTGGGATTGGTTTTTTAATTGCTCATTTTTGGATTCTAGTTGCAAAATCTTTGAAAACTGTTTACCAAATGCCTCCTTGGAATTGTTGCCAGGGAATATTTTTGACATGGTCATGACTGAAGAGAGTTATAATGTATATAATGCTGTGTATGCAGTGGCCCAAAGTCTCCAAGAGATGACTCTCAATAAAGTTCAAGTTGAACCACAGGCAAATAAAGATAGGAGTACGTTATTCCCCTGGCAGGTAATATTTCTTTCATTGTATTGTAACATCACAAATGTGACACCAGCTGCTGTAAATGTTCTCAAACTAGATATTGTAGATTCCAGTTTTTATGTCAAGAAAGTGTATGAGGTACTATACATTAAAGAGATTATACATGAGTGCACACTGATGTCTATGTACATGATGAGTGGGCTATTGGGAGTTTTCATTTAAAATAATAATTCTGACTTTGATTACATCAGCAGCAATATTTCTCTTGGTAATGCTTCAGTAGGAAAATCCATCTTTCCTGTTCATTTCTCACAAAAAAGAATAAAACTACATACCAAATATCACTGTGCACTACTAGAATTGTTGTGGCCCCTAAAAACCCTTGACTGTCCACCAAACTCAAGAAATCTTATGTTTCACATTCAGAATCTGAAAAATTATGAAAATAGAAGAAGGTATCTAGCTATCATAGAAGTTGAGATTTGTTTGCTCTGTATCCTTTGATCGTTTGATAATGCTTGGGTTAGTAAATTTTCTGAAACAGGCATTTATTTTACCAAAAAGTAGTTATTACCTACTGAGTATTCCTTGGTTGAACACCATAGACACTTAATTTAAAACAGCATTAACATAAATTACTTTCAGGAAATAACTTCTTATTTGTAGTTCTGTTATGGCTCTTTGACTCCAAATTTATCAAAGGATTTCACATATGTTTTAGCTTCACCCTTTTCTGAAGAACATTCAAGTGAAAAATTCTGTTGGTGATCATGTGTTTCTGGATGGGAAGCAAAAGGCAGATACAGAGTATGATATTAATAACTTTTGGAATTTCCCAAAATGTCTTTCGCTATTTGTGAAAGTGGGGACATTTTCTCCAAGTGCTCCCAAGGGGCAACAATTGTTGATATCAGAAGATATGATTCAATGGCCCATAGGATTTGCAGAGGTAGGTGTGTTTATTATTTAAAAGATTCTAATGCATGTAAATAACAAATCTATGCTTCTGGATTGCACAACCATTGATTGTTCATTTGGGCACCATCAATATACCAGTAACTATCCATATAAGAAATTTTACTGATAGGTTATTCTGGTAGATGTGTTTCCAAATATATTCTGATTATCTATTTTTTATTTAAAATCAGGATATAGATTAATAGTTTGTCACAATTTTGTCATTAAACATCAAACAAGATGTTTTAGTTAATTTTAGATGTTTTAGATGTTTAGATGTTTTCACTACTTGACATAATATAGAGTTACTGGAAACAAGGAGTCTTCATAAAAAATATTTACAAACTTTTTGACTAAAGACAAACCTGTCATGCACTGTCCTCATAAAGGATTGATATGGAGGGGTCAGTAAAATAAGAGTGGTAGGAGATGTTTGTTAGGTTTTTAAAACGTTTTTTCACTGTTTTCACAGTTTTCCACTGTTAACTCCTGTCCTTATTTCTGTTGATAATAAATGGTGAGTTAGATAATTAAGATAAAATAAACCTTTCTGCAGATACTTTGCTATTAGCATGCTGTTTTATCACAATAAAGGAAATCCTAAGTAAGACAACCAGCTTAGACAGTTATGGTCATTATTAAAAGTCTTTTGCTTATATGCTTATGGCAGACAAAACAGCAAAGTGAAATAGTGTCCATTTTGATCCACCTGTCTGGTTAGAAATATGTAGTTGACAAAATTAATGTAAGCAAAGAAGAATTTTGTTTTAAAATCACAGTTTCAGAGTAACACCCATCATATCACAGAAACATGACAGCACCAAGTTTAGGAAAGTAGGAAGATTTCATCCAAAATCAGGAAAAACGGGGTGATAACTTCTACTGACCCACTTCTCATTTGACTCAGTTGCTAAACATAATAGCAGATACTTTGGCATATCATCAAAACTTATCTAATGGAATGCAGGAAACACATCTCAGAATGCCCAAATAATTGTTTTATGGTGAATGTGGTGGTTTGAATATGCTTTGCCCAGGGAGTGTACTATTAGTAGGTGTGGCATTTTGGGAGTAGGTATAACCTTTCTGGAGGAAGCGTGTCATTGTGGGCATGGGATTTAAGACCCTCTCTTGTCCTAACTACCTGAAAGTTAGTCCTCTCCTAACAGCTTTCAGTTAAACATGAAGAACTGTCAGCTCCTCCTGTACCACGTGTGCCTAGACTCTTTCATGTTCCTACCTTGATGATAATGGACTGAACCTCTAAATTTATAGGCCATTTCTAATTACATGTTGTCATTATAAGAATTGTCCTGATCATGGTGTCTGTTAACAGCAGTAAAACCACAACTAAGACAGTGACAACAATTCATATCAAGCTTATAGTACAAATCACAGACACAACATCAATAAGTGTCTTTTGTGCAGACATGAATCTCAAGGGCAGGATCAGTCTATAGTCCCGACATGTCTTCCTTAAACATTTTTCCCAGTGACCTAACTTACATCTTCTTTGTCCTTTGTTTTAAAAATCTCTACTAATCTTAAAGATTTTATAGTATTAGGACATATCTTTAGAAAGAATGAACTTTGTAGGTCATGTCAAATAGGAAACATGGGGTAACACAGGAAATACCTCGATTTTAAAACATAAAATTTAATTAATAAATGTTATATTCTGAAATACATCAGTTAAGCTGGCTTAAATAAATAGCGAGGCATTTTGTATTTTGTATTAAATATTTTTTTCCAGATTCCCCAGTCTGTCTGCAATGAGAACTGCAGTCCTGGATCCAAGAAAGTCATCTTGGAGGGCAGAGCTTCCTGTTGCTTTGACTGCATACCTTGCCCAGAAAATGAGATTTCCAATATGACAGGTGAATGAAAAAAAATTAAGAAACTCCAAAGAGCTAATCTAAAGGGATAAAAGTATGGATGTGAACCTCATAGACAGTTCTTTACTTCAATTAGTGATTTAAATCTTTTGCCTATACTTTCTATTAAAATGACATACAATACATTCAAATTTTTGATCCATTGAGGGATCCTTATTGCCTCCTAAATTCACTTTCACAGAGGAGAGATGAAAGTTCCATTTTAGCATAGAATTTAATTGACAATATGCCAAGTATAATGTCTTTATAATTTTGAAACAAAATTTCTATCACAGTTATCATTCTGGGTGATTTCAGCCTCACTATCATAATTCCATTACAACCTTGATTCACTCAGGTGCCTAGGAATGTTTTTCCCCCAGGAAATTGTTTTCTGTTTGTTTTTTATTGTATGGTATAATTACACTTATAAATTAACTTACTTACAAGATTTTATTGCCAGGTCATCTCCACAACAATGTAAAAATGAAACAATAGGTTATACAATGAACTTAAGGTATTGTGAACAATCTGTTAAACAAAGGCACTAATAAACTTATGGGATATAATTGAAACCAGTATCCAAATTTTGAATAGTATCTCATGATCTTACTCATATTCTTCCATCAAGCATTAATGAATTAGAAATTTAATGTTTATATATCTACTAATGAAATTGAAAGTATAATTATATAATATCTGAATTTTTATCATAACAGCAGCAAAGTTGGTGCTGTTTTCAATGCTTAAAATATGTGATATTACTCATTAAATCAATGACCAAATTCCAATAGTGAATTAACAATCTTATTAGAACTATTGAAAACAAAATCATAATGTGGAATAAAGTCATTTTACTGCTTTTGAAATGAGAAAAGCTGGCCCATGACCATCCATTTCAAGTTGCTAAAGTGAATATGCCAAGCTCTGCTGCTCACAACAGTGACCACATGCTAGGACAATGACAGCAATAATAATGAGTTCCATGCAAATATGGGCAAGATTGAAATCTGTGTCAAAATAAGTTCAAGAAACATAAGAAAGTCGCAAGGTATAATCAGAGGTTGTACACTAATCACGGTGTCACTCCATGTTGAATAGGAAAGGAACCTAGAGATGGCAAGTTATTATTAGTCACTCTTTTGCATAATATAATTTTCTTTTTTATTGGATATTTTATTTACATTTCAGATGCCATGCCCTTTCCCCATTTACCCCCTAGGAAACCCCTATCCCATGCCCCCTTTGTCTTTTTGCTTTTATACAATTTTAAAAATGTTAATCAAAGGCTTTATAATTTTGGTAATGCTCAATCAGAAGTGTAACCCAATACTCAACCTAGACATATTAACTGTCTTTGACTGGTGGAGACACGTGAACATCTGCCTCCATGGCCCCACTTTCTCTCTCCTTCTTTCTCTCATCACCTAGCTTCTCCTCTCCTTCTCCTTCTCTCCTTACTCCTTCTCTTCCTCTCGGTACTCCTCCCACCTTAGCTCCTCCTACATATCACCCTTCCCGTTAAAATAAAACTTTTCTCTCAAAATGCAATTAGATCATAGTTATTCCTAATTGTACAGGTGAGGTACAAGATAGTCCTAATACCCAGTCCATCATTTTGTTGACTAACCAGAACCTCTGTCATCTCTCCTAACTAAAACACTTAGTTCTGAACCTGGCTTTGCCTTGGCTTTAGAATGAACGTCAGCTGAAAACCATCCACTCAAATCTTTTCTCTCAAGGTAAATAGCCAGGAGTGGCTATGAGACTAAAAGTTTTCAACACTGTCAAAAATCCAAAATGGCTGAGTTAACTAAAATTATGGGAAGCACAACGCATAGCTTCTAAAATTTAGCCAATTTATAGAGACCGCTGAACACCTGGACACTTCCTATACTACAAAATGTTTGAGCATCTGATTTTCAGCCTTCTGGCCCAGGATCAACTGACAGACCTTAGTGTTGCAGAATTATTAAGGGTTGATTACTCTGTCTAGGCAGATATAATCAGTCGACTATTCTGCAAGTGTGACCTTTTCTGGACAGTAATTTGTCTGTAGAGGAAAAGAGGCAATTCTTGCCTAGTGGCTGTCTCACCACAACTGGAGTAACCCCAAAGATGCTCAATTTCTTCTTAGAATCCAAGACAGGAAGCTGTCAGGAGCAGATAGGTCTCTAATCAAAATGAACATTACTACAGAAATGTTTGTCATGTCAATTCTGTGGACTTCTGATGTTTTGAAAACCAACTATCCATGTAAGGTAATCTGGACTGTTGTCTGATAACTCTACTCAGCTATTTCTAATTAAAACATAGAAAACACCCTAACAATAAACTCCAAGCCATGAATTTTTTTATAGTCCTTTAACTCACAGGCTAACCATTTCAAATCTGTTTTAAAAAGTTAAAGAAGGACTTGGTCTAAGCCTTGTATTCCTAAATGTGTTATATAGGTACAATGCCTATGAGAGTATCAATATTCATCTCACTTTTATATCAATAAGAAGCTCATACCAATGAAAACCTTAAATTTGAAATCAAAGTAAATTTGTGCCATTTAAGAAATTATAACTTCATCTTGATAATAATTGTACAGATTTCTACCA